>NC_053398.1:44281751-44603108 GCF_905171765.1 Bufo bufo
CTGCGTTGCGTGAAAAGCGCACAATATAGAGCTTGCTGCGATTTTCACGCAACGCACAAGTGATGCGTGAAAATCACCGCTCATGTGCACAGCCCCATAGAAATGAATGTGTCCTGATTCAGTGCGGGTGCAATGCGTTCAACTCACGCATTGCACCCGCGCGAAAAACTCGCCCGTGTGAAAGGGCCCATAGAGAGTCAGAGTGTCAGACACATCTGGGGACCAGAAGGGAAGTGATAACTGACAACTACAACCACCCTGGTAAGAAGATTACCTTCACTACAGTTTACATTGTACATCATGTAACTTTCTAACAGGATTGAGAATTAAAGATTTTGTGGGAATTCTTCAATAATGACGAGATGAATATATATAGATTTTTTTTTTTTTTTTTAGCGTCTCCATTTCTTTGCATTTTTTATTATTGTGCCAATGGCCAATTTACTATTTCTGTGATTTAGCTCTAAATTGTAGGCGCCGCTTACAGTGTGGGCTCTCCGTGATAAAATTATTTGATCAATCTTTGCTGCAAATTACATCTATAACAGGAGTTATTTTTGGTTCTGTTGCTAATGTGTTCAGAGGGTACCACATGAATTATACATCATATGGATATTTCATGGTGCTTTTATTTGCGCACAGTTTGCTCTCTCTCTAGTTTTTCTTTTTTTTTTCTTCTTATTTTTTTTACAATATATTGGCATTTTGGTAGCTGGAGATGAAAAAAGAGCATAATGCCCATGAAACATTGCTTAAATTGTGCTGGGAGTCCAAAGAAAGCACTGAAACACGGATTTGTTATGGCGTTATGTAGTAAATGTAATAATTTTTTGCTCCTGGTGGAGCACGTACAGGAATTTTACATCTATTTTTTTCCCTAGATCGTGTTTTCCTTTGATGATTAACCAGTAGACTAAGTGAAGCTGTAAATGAATGTGGGACGTATAACCTCTGGACAATAATGAATAATAGTGTCATGTTTAGTGTTGAGCGAACTTCTGTTTTAAGGTCGGCGTCTAAAGTTCGGCTTCCGGTTAGTGGAGAATCCCGATATGGATTCCGAATTCCGTTGTGGTCCGTGGTAGCGGAATCAATAATGGCCGATTATTGATTCCGCTACCACGGACCACAACGGAATTCGGAATCCATATCGGGATTCTCCACTAACCGGAAGCCGAACTTTAGACGCCGAACTTAAAACAGAAGTTCGCTCAACACTAGTCATGTTTAAAGGGAATATGTCATCAGAAAATGACCTATTGGTTAAATCACTTTTTATGTTTAACATATTTTTAAAGAAGTTTTGTGATGTCATTTTAAATTGTCCATGTCACTATCTGTATACAAAAACCATAAACTCCTGTAGTTTTCGCACTGGGCGCTAAGCCTAATAATAGTCAGTACAGATCACTTTACTGCAGTTATCTTCTTATCTGTTGTTCTAATCCTGCCTGTAATGATATCAGCTCTGTGTACAGATAAGACAGGATCCACTATTCACAGAAGGTGATTGTCAGAGCTCATCCATTCTTTCCTTCTACAATGACCTCTACACATGTCACAGAGCATGCCTAGAAAACTGCCATAGAAGTCAATGAGGTCCTCTCCTGACCATTGTGTCTATGGACTATGTGGTTGCTGTAAAGCAGTTATCTTAATGCTTTCTAAATGCTGTTAAGAACAGTTCAGACAATATGGCCGCCCCCCTAAATAATGTTCAGGAAATGGATAAAAAAAATCTGCAATCAGAAAATAAAAAAAAGAGATGTGTCGCCATCTGGTTTTAACTGGAAGAAAAAAAATTGGCGACACATTCCCTTTAAAGGGGTTCTCCAGGATTTACACATTGATGACCTATCCGAAGGATAGGTTTCTTAGTAGGCTTGGTCGAATCAAGCGTCGGATCATTGATCTAAATTAGATTTCTTCAAAAACTTTGTTTTTAGTGCTGTTTCCGTACGGCATTCAAGTGTATGGGCTCCGCGTTGGCAAAATTCGAAGTTGTGCGAGACTTAAGTAAATTACTTCGGCATTCCTATCTGCGTCTTTAAAAACATTTTAAAATAGGAATCCAAAGTAATTCTCTCAAGTCTTGCGTGACTTTGGGCGATATGAATGAAAAGCATTAAAAACGATGTTTTTAAGCAAATCAACTTCGGATCTATCAGTATGAGATCGGTGAGGGTCCAGCTCCCGTCAACCCCGCCGATCAGCCGTTTGAACGGAGCACTCTGGCCTCTTCACACGTTACCAAGAACAGCGCTGTTCATTGGTTAGTGGCTTTGCTTGGTATTGCAGCTCAGCCCTTTTCAATTGAATAGGACTGAGCTGCGCCTAGGCCATGTGACGGATGACCGTAAGGACGCTGGCCTTGGAAGAGGCCATAGTGCTCCCTGAATCACTGCAAACTCTTCAATCAGCTGATGGGCGGGGATGACAGGAGTCAGACCCCCACCGATCACAGTAATGACCTATCCTGAGGATAGGTTATCAGTATTTGATTGGTGGGGGTCCGACTCCCAGCACCCCCGCCGATCAGCTGTTTGAAGAGAGCACTCTAGCCTCCTCGCACCTCACCAAGAACAGCGCTGTCCATTGGTTAGTGGCTTTGCTTGGTATTGCAGCTTAGCCCTATTCAATTGAATGGGACTGAGTTGCGTCTAGACCATGTGACAGATGACCGTAAGGTCGCTGGCCTAGGAAGAGGCCATGGCGCTCACTGGGAGTCAGACCCCACCGATCACATAGTGATGACCTATCCTGAGGAACCTGTTATGGTGCTGGTATCAGGGGATAAAACATGTCTATAAGAGACCATACACATAGACATACTGTAGGTCATTTGAGCCCGACATAGGCTGTACTCTGCCTGGTGAACAGCACACTCACTAGGGCTAGGTTCACATATGCATCTAAATGGCAGTATTTTCTAGCATTTTCTAGGCACAAAATACCGGAGATGCCGATCCGGTATACCCTGGGTACTGCTAGCACCTGACGAGTCCCATTGACTATAACAGGGTCTGTCAGGTGTCATCATGAACTCTGCCATTACACTGGACTATATACTGTATTTTGCCTTTTTTCTGCCAGAATCTGCGACGGAGGTGGCTGATGAAACCTCTGCTGTAGATGTGAACTTAGCCTGATAATCCACAGGGACTTTCCTCCTTTTGATTTCCCTGATTAAAACCTTCTCTCCCTAGACATCCAGCACCCTGTGGTTGTATCATCATTCATATATATTATTCCCTCCATATGTATAGTGATGTCATGATGATGGCGGTGTGGAATATGATATCTCAGACCTGCTCTACTGAACCGCTGTGTGGAAGAAAATGTATGTGGGACAGTGTGATGCTGTTGGCTGCCTGTCCTAAGGGGTGGTGGAGACGCCTTAGGCTCCCAGGAGGAGGCTGTAGGGCACTTGTCCCATTTACTCTCCCTGTTATCAGGCCTGCAGAACCCTTAGGCTATGTTCACACGGCAGAGAAATCTGTAACAGAATGCTAGCAGATTACTAGCTGAAAACAGGTCATTTTTGGAGGCAGATTTCTACTCTGGTGGTGGATTTGGAGTATTACAAGCATTTTAGAAAAGGATTTAGAAGAGGTTTTGCCCTTTGTTGGGATCTAATTCGGTAGCGTTTTTGGTGGCAGAAATTCCACTAAAAACTCTTCTAAAATGGCTAACATATTTTTCTGCTTCCTTATCGACTTTAATGCAAATTCCTTTATCAGTCCCCTTCTAAGAAGTACATGGGACTTCACATGTAGATCTCAATTTAGCAGCGGGAAAAAAAAACACCATGACGTTTTGATGGTGGACGTTTTCTGAGATGAAATCCGCTGTAGATTTAATTAGTATGAACATACCCTTAGGTTACTCTGATATGCCCTTAAAAGGGTTATCTAGGTGTTGCTAATGATGACCTATCCTTAGGATAGGTCATCATTATCACACCAACGGGGGTCCGAGTCCCGGCACCCCTGCCAATCAGCTGTTTCAGGGAACCAGCACACTCCCCTGAGCTCTGATGAGGGCCGACGGATCCCGGCAGCTCTCCAAGCACAGCGCCATGCATGGTACAGCGGCTGTGCTTGGTATTGCAGCTCAGCCCTATTCACAATCGCGGACAAGAATTGGACATGCTCTATCTTTTTTTTGCGGGGCCACAGAACGGAACTACAGGTGCGGACAACACACAGTGTGCTGTCCGCGTCTTTTGCGGCCCTATTAAAATTAATGGGTCCGTACCCGTTCTGCAAAATGCGGTCGTCTAAATTAGCCCTTAATGGTATATACTGTATGTACAATATGCCATAAATATAGTATTTTAGTTGTTAATACCCCTTTAAAATGTCTTTTCGGCCCTTGTCGTTGGTTCAGTCTGACAGTGTGGCCCCCAACCACCCTGCATTAGACTCAGCAATGTGCATGCGGGCCTTCAGGCACAGAGGCCATTGAATAGATAATATCTCTTTGCACATTAAGAATGATATTTTAATTACATAGTATTTATAGGAGAGACAAGTTCCTGCTTTATTACTCCATAAACGTGCATTTAGGTTTAATGGTCCTCTTTAATGTTATTTCCATCTCCTGGGCTTTCCATGGTCTGTCCAACCCTGGTCTAGCAACAGCTGGGGTGCTAATACGTAGCCGCTACGCCATCCCATTCTGCCATCCGCTTCTCCAGGGGGAGCAGCCAGATAATCAGAGCTGTGTATGTGCTGGAAGGGAGCAGTGGGAGTAAGGGCTCATGCACACGACCCATGTTGTTTTGCGGTCCGTTATTCACTGACCCGTTGTTCCGTATCTGAGTTTTTTTTCCCTCCGATTTAAGTCGTCTTCCGTTCCATTATTCCACAAAACATATCCGTATGGTATCCATTTTTTGCGGAGCGGAAATGGAAACAGTAACTTATTAATCACCAAACATATGAGCAATATGGGCTGGGCATAGCATTTAAACAGTATGGATCTGAAAAATACGGATGACATACATGTGTTCCGTATTTTTTGCGGACCCATTGACTTGAATGGGTTCTCGGACAGTAATTTGCGGACAATAATAGGACATGCACTACTTTTTTGCGGAACGGAAATACAGAAACGTAATGCACATGGAGTACCTTCCATTGTTTTTGTGGACCCATTGAAGTGAATGGTTCCGCATATGGTCCGCAAAAAAAAAAAAAAACGGAACGGAAAGAAAATACGTTAGTGTGCATGAACCCTAAATCTCACAATCAAATTGTGCCGTGATTATAAAAAAAATGAAGATATGGATTTCAATCATGAGCCGGGAAATGGAGGCCGATACGGCACCAGAGACAGCTCGGCAGGTAGATTCCCTAAACGGTGTGCAGTTTCATCAAAGCTGGTTGGGCGCCAAAATAGTGAAGAAGATCAAAAGTGATGTTATTTAGCGTCGAAAGTGATGTTATGTCGAACCCCTGCTGTATTTTTTTCTTTTCTTTTTTTTTCATGTTTAGAGGGAGCCTGTCACCTCCAAAGTCACTTTCAAAGTAACATACGGTACCACCATGTGCCCCAAAATAAAACTGTTATTATTTTCTTGTAAGAAGTTGTTCCTCTATTTTGGAAAAAATATTTTTATTTTTTGCAAATCGGCACCATGGGCAGAGCCACTCCATGTGGTACGCCTGGTTGTTTTTGCATCATCATAAGGCCGCATGCACACGGTCCCCAATGCACGGGCAACATCCGTGCAGTGGGCCGGACCCATTCAACTTGAATGGGTCCGTGGTCTGTCCGCACCGTAAAAAAATATGACATTTCATATTTATTTGCTGTGCGGAACAACGGAAAGAAACACCACGGAAGCACTCCGTAGTGCTTCCGGTTTTACGGGACTCCGTTCCACATCTCCGGAATTGTGGGCCCATTCAAGTGAATGGGTCCACATCTGTGATGCGTGATATAGCACTGTAAATCTGATGGTCAGCGATATATAACTAAGCTAAGCAAGTTTTAGGCCTCTTTCACACGGGCGAGTATTCCGCATGAGGTGAACGCATTGCACGGCACTGAATCCTGACCCATTCATTTCTATGGGGCTGTGCACATGAGCGGTGATTTTCACGCATCACTTGTGCGTTGCGTGAAAATCGCAGCATAGAAATGAATGGGGTTGCGTGAAAATCGCAAGCATCCGCAAGCAAGTGCGGATGCGGTGCGATTTTCACGCACGGTTGCTAGGAGACTATTCGGGATGGGGACCCGATCATTATTTCCGTTATAAGGGAAAATAATAGCATTCTGAGTACAGAATGCATAGTAAAATAGCGCTGGAGGGGTTAAAAATAAAAAATAAAAATTTAACTCACGTTAGTCCACTTGATCGCGCTGCCGGCATCTCCTTCTGTCTCCTTCTTTGCTGATTGTAGGAACAGGACCTGTGGTGACGTCACTCCGGTCATCACATGATCCATCACATGATCCTTTACCATGGTGATGGACCATGTGACGACCGGAGTGACGTCACCACAGGTCCTGTTCCTACAATCAGCAAAGAAGGAGACAGAAGGAGATGCCGGCAGCGCGATCAAGTGGACTAAGGTAAGTTAAAAAAAATATATATTTTTTTAACCCCTCGAGCGCTAGTTTACTATGCATTCTGTATTCAGAATGCTATTATTTTCCCTTGTAACCATGTTATAAGGGAAAATAATACAATCTACAGAACACCGATCCCAAGCCCAAACTTCTGTGAAGAAGTTCGGGTTTGGGTACCAAACATGCGCGATTTTTCTCACGCGATTGCAAAACGCATTACAATGTTTTGCACTCGCGCGGAAAAACCCCGCGTGTGCCCGCAACGCACCTGCACATTTTCCCGCAACGCCCGTGTGAAAGAGGCCTTAGGCAAAAAAAATATCTATTTCCTTATTTCCCTGGTTCTGTTCTGGCCCTTCGTTTACTTGCAATAAAAACAATCTCTGCCCCTCCCCCTACTCGGCAAAGGCCGAATGCACACCAATGACACCGTGCGCTCCTGCTCTCAGCAGGAATCCAGGCCATGTTACCACGGACCGCTCACGGCCGTGTGCATTCAGCCTAAGGGAGTGAATACAAGAGCTGCCCTGAGTGACATGTCTGCCTGCTGGGAGACTCAGCAGCATGTTGTATGTGTAGGACTGCAAGTCCTAGCTGTACAATGACACTGCTAATACACACAGGATCTTCCCCCTACTTGCAATGCTCTGCAGAACATCTCTTTCAGCTCCTGTGCCCAGCATTTGTCTCCTCACTGCCTGCAGCTACACAGTAAACACTTCAGCCCTGAGTCTGTGCAGCTGAAGGGGTTAAGAATCCTGGGAGAGAGCAATAAGCAGCAGCCGGCAGTGCAGGGGGGCGTGGCTGACGTCCTTACAGATCTCTCAGGCTTGTGCAGGAACATTATCAGAGCAGGGAGACCCTCAGTGAAATCTGAGAAACCAGCCACTGGAGATAGTGAGTTAATTGGAAAGCTGTTACATTTGTCTAGTGAGAAACATAGAAAGAATAAAAAAATAACTCAGACAACCCCTTTAATTGCTTTTCCAGGAAGAAAGGTATGTTTCTGTGCCTCTACCCTGCATACTTACTTTGAAACCAGTTTTGGCTTCAGCAGGCTCCCTTTAAGATTGGGCATGCCTTCTAGACATGTTTCTAGGGAGTTGACCTCGTACCAAAGCAGCGTATTAAAGGGGTGTGTCCAAGGATATAAAACAATCTTTAGTTTGTTTGCAAATATAAATCAATAAAACACAATAATATACTGTAGTTTAAAGGGGTTGTCTGAGAGTGGAAAGTAATTTTTATGGCGCCTGGCCCAGGAAAGAATTAAAAAACAAAAACAAACACTCAACTGTTCAGAGTTTTGCATGTCCAGCGCTGAGCTCTCGTCTCCGCCGCTGCGGGACCACCACTGCGGGGACAATCCATGGCCTCCGTGGTGACCTGTGCAGGAACGACAGAAACACTGAGGGACACATTTATTAAGACCAGCGTTTTAGACGCCAGTCTTAATAAAGTCATGAGCTGGCGGTGGATCCGCCGAAGTTCTGAAGAGTTCTCTCCGCCAGTTCTAAATGTGAGACAGCTTCTGAGCTGTCTTACATTTAGACCTTTTTCATGCGTAGAAAATGGTAAATGAGATGGGCCTGCCAACCGGTCCCATTCCTACGTCAGGCCCACAATTTTAGATCCACCGTGAGTGGGCTGAAGTCACAGATGCCCCGCATTTGCCCCTGAAATGCACCTAATATAGTCCTATTTCAGTATAATAAATGACCCCCTGAGTTTCAACGACCATGTGCCATTTCTGACATATCACCGCGGAGGCCATTGATTGGCCCGAGTGACGTGTGTAAACAGTTGTAGTACTGTTTTTGGAAGAAAGCAGCTGGGCTTACGGAAACAGCCAAGTCGGCTGGCGCTCCACTGTTTCCTTCGCTCTCATTGTAGGGAATGAGAGCTAACCAAATAAGGTACGCGGACTTGTGGACGCAGCGTAGCTTGTTCTGCTGTTCTATTTGTGTTACTCCTATTTGCTGTAGTGGGAGCTACCGAAAGACAGGAGCGTCAGACTGCTCGGCTGCTTCCGTAAGCCCCCCCCCCCCAGGGCTGGTGCTTAGTCCCATCTCGCTATGGAAAAGACGAAGCCTTTAAAGGGGTTGGCCGCTCTGTTAGCACTTATTAAAGCTATAAAGAAAGTAGGGAGATATTACACTTGGGGACCATTCAGACGGCCCTAGTGCTTTGTGGATCCGCAATTTGTGGATCCGCAAAACACGGATACCGGCCATGTGCGTTACACAATTTGCGGACCGCACATGGCCGCAACCATAATAGAAAATGCTAATTCTTGTCCACAGATGAGAATAGGACATGCTCTATCTTTTTTGCGGAGCTGTGGTACGGAATAACTGATGCGGACAGCACCTTTTGAGGGCCAATAGAAATTAATGGATCTGCAGACCTTCCGCAAAATTGCGGATCCGTTCATACGGCCAAGTGAATGAGCCCTTACTAATATATCTTATTAAGCAGATCTGCCTGGTTTTCCTGCTATTGGAAGCCCCGCCCCCTCCTGTCCTGCTCTCACCACGCCCCCTCCTGTCCTGCTCTCACCACGCCCCCTCCTATCCTACTCTCACCATGCCCCCTCCTGTCCTGCTCTCCCCACGCCCCCTCCTGTCCTTCTCTCACCACGCCCCCTCCTGTCCTTCTCTCACCACGCCCCCTCCTGTCCTTCTCTCACCACGCCCCCTCCTTTCCTTCTCTCGCCACGCCCCCTCCTGTCCTTCTCTGGCCACGCCCCCTCCTGTCCTTCTCTGGCCACGCCCCCTCCTGTCCTTCTCTGGCCACGCCCCCTCCTGTCCTGCTCTCGCCACGCCCCCTCCTGTCCTGCCCTCGCCACGCCCCCTCCTGTCCTGCTCTCGCCTCGCCCCCTCCTGTCCTGCTCTCGCCACGCCCCCTCCTGTCCTTCTCTGGCCACGCCCCCTCCTGTCCTTCTCTGGCCACGCCCCCTCCTGTCCTTCTCTGGCCACGCCCCCTCCTGTCCTTCTCTGGCCACGCCCCCTCCTGTCCTGCTCTCGCCACGCCCCCTCCTGTCCTGCCCTCGCCACGCCCCCTCCTGTCCTGCTCTCGCCTCGCCCCCTCCTGTCCTGCTCTCGCCACGCCCCCTCCTGTCCTGCTCTCGCCACGCCCCCTCCTGTCCTGCTCTTTCCACGCCCCCTCCTGTCCTGCTCTCGCCACGCCCCCTCCTGTCCTGCTCTCGCCACGCCCCCTCCTGTCCTGCTCTCGCCACGCCCCCTCCTGTCCTTCTCTCGCCACGCCCCCTCCTTTCCTTCTCTCGCCACGCCCCCTCCTGTCCTTCTCTCGCCACGCCCCCTCCTGTCCTTCTCTCGCCACGCCCCCTCCTGTCCTTCTCTCGCCACGCCCCCTCCTGTCCTGCTCTCGCCACGCCCCCTCCTGTCCTGCTCTCGCCACGCCCCCTCCTGTCCTGCTCTCCCCACGCCCCCTCCTGTCCTGCTCTCCCCACGCCCCCTCCTGTCCTGCTCTCGCCACGCCCCCTCCTGTCCTGCTCTCGCCACGCCCCCTCCTGTCCTTCTCTCGCCACGCCCCCTCCTGTCCTTCTCTCGCCACGCCCCCTCCTGTCCTTCTCTCGCCACGCCCCCTCCTGTCCTTCTCTCGCCACGCCCCCTCCTGTCCTTCTCTCGCCACGCCCCCTCCTGTCCTTCTCTCGCCACGCCCCCTCCTGTCCTTCTCTCGCCACGCCCCCTCCTGTCCTTCTCTCGCCACGCCCCCTCCTGTCCTTCTCTCGCCACGCCCCCTCCTGTCCTGCTCTCGCCACGCCCCCTCCTGTCCTGCTCTCGCCACGCCCCCTCCTGTCCTGCTCTCCCCACGCCCCCTCCTGTCCTGCTCTCCCCACGCCCCCTCCTGTCCTGCTCTCGCCACGCCCCCTCCTGTCCTGCTCTCGCCACGCCCCCTCCTGTCCTTCTCTCACCACGCCCCCTCCTGTCCTTCTCTCACAGCTGCCTGTTTGTCCATCCCTCCACATGCCATGGAGGAGCTACCTGGTCCATGCCTGAAGGAGTGTGCTGCTGTCTGGGTCCTAAAGCACCCTGCTTGTATCAGAGGTGCTTTCCTTCTGTGACTGGCACTCCTGGCTGTGCAGGGCTGGCAGGGGCTTAGCAGGGACACTCGTTAAAAGCTAAAAAAAAAGAAACTTTAGCAGAAGGAAGGGAGACTGAGGAGAAGCTGTGATGGCAGATCTGACTGCAGGCTCTGCCCCCTCTGTATCTCCTGTACTGAGAGGATCCTGCCAACATGTGAGGATGTAGCAGAGCCAGGGAAGAGCTGTGGACCACAAACTGTTAGCAAGCCCAGTGTCTGTCCTGTTTATGGCTCCTCTGCCCTGTGTTCTTATCACAGACTTGATATTACAGCCAGACCAACAGTTCAGGAGCTTTAACCCCTTGTGAGCTGTCAGTATGGCTGAGGTCAGTGATATCAGCAGCAGTCACTGGTCTCACCATCTATAATTGTGTGCCCTCTCCTTCCTGCACTCTGTATATGGTGATATGTGACCCCACCACTGCATATAGAGATCCGTGACCCCCTGTATACAGTGATCCGTGCTAACGGTTGCCCACGAGTGCCTCCAGAAGTCCGCTCCGGCCCCATTCACTTTAACGGGGACAGGTCGGAGATGCAGCCGCAGCACGACAAACATGCTGCGAGGCGGCCGGACAAAAAAACGCAGCGTGCTGAGCATCAGTGAATGTAAATGGGGGCGGAGCGGACTTCCGACGGCACTCGTGGGCTAGCTTTAGCAAAGATCCAGCAGGCGAACAGCCTGCCAGACCTGCTAACGCTAGTGTGAAAGTAGCCTTAGTCGTGTGATGATAGAGAGGAGGCTCCTCTCTATGTGAGATCGATTTGTACAAATGTATTCCTCATAGCTCTTGTGCAACAAAGATCTGTGCCCCCGCTCAACAGCTTCCTGCTCCGGCAGTCCGTGCACCTAACCAGAAATCATGACGGCTCAGAGCTGCCGTGGATTTCTGGCTTTATTTGAGTCACGCCCACTCACTGCCATTGTCACGCCCACAGTTAAAAAGTCGCAAACACATAGTTTGCAACTTTTTAACGCCCCTTTTCAGAAACAAAGGGAAATGATAAATCTCCCCCTCTATTTATTCTGTTCATGGCTTACACCCAGTGGTGCAACTAGAAATGACTGGGCCCTACTGCACGTTTATGAACAGGGCCCCTCCCCAGTAACATATGTATGATACATTAGGGTCCATTTACACGTCCGTAGTGCGTTGCGGATCCGCAATACACCCGGCCGGCGCCCCCATAGAAATGCCTATTCTTGTCTGCAATTGCGGACAAGAATAGGACATGCTCTATTTTTTTCCAGAGCTGAGGACCAGAAAATCGGGGCCGCGCTCCGTAAATGCGGATGCGGAGAGCACATAGTGTGCTCTCCGCATCCATTCAGTCTCCATAGAGAATAAATGGGTCCGCACCCGTATCGCACAATTGCGGAACGGGTGCGGACAACACTTGCGGACGCGTGATTGGAGCCTTAGCATCATATTCCTGTGTGCTGCTGGGAGCGGGGCGGACTTCCTATTGCTAGGTCTGTACAGCAGTTATTCACTGATGACTGAGTTATTGACATTATCTGAGGGGCTCCTGTCTCTATGGAAACACAGGTGGGCGGGGATGTCATGTGACTGCTCCTCTGAACATGCTTGCTGCAATGCATGCTGGGATTTTTACTTTCACTTTGCCGCTGCTCCTATATATAGCCAGTACGTGTCACATGATATAAATATTTCATGGTTCTGGCTATTGTCTAGGGCCCTTTGGATTTTTGATACTTAGGGTGGTCAACCCCTTTAAGTTATGTCCCTGGAAACAACTTTGAAAACCTCCTGCACTTTGACTCTTAGCGGGTAGTTTTGAGTAATAACCAATATGAGTTGATAGGGCATATGAAAAGAGGCTGACTTAAAGGGGTTGTCCAGGTGACCTATCCTCAGGATTGTAGGTATAGTGCCATGGAATGAATGGCGCTTTAATAATAAATAATAATAATATCTGCTCTGTGGGGGTCCTACTCATGAACCCAGCCCCCTCTTCTTGAGCGACACAGACTTTTCCTAGTCCGGTGACATCATATTCCTCAGTCACATGACCCTGGAGCAGCTCAGACC
Source organism: Bufo bufo (assembly GCF_905171765.1). Lineage (NCBI taxonomy): Eukaryota > Metazoa > Chordata > Amphibia > Anura > Bufonidae > Bufo > Bufo bufo. The sequence continues at coordinate 44,294,495 of NC_053398.1, forward strand.
TATTCAAGTGAATAGGGCTGAGCTGCGATATCAAGCATAGCAACAGCACAACGGACAGCGCTAGGAGGCCACAGTGCTCAGCGGGGCGCCACTGCCTCTCTTGGCGGGGGCGGCTGTCAAACTCCTGCTGATCTGATATTAAGGACATCATTATTAAACACCCAGAAAACCCCTTTCATTTGACAAACTTTTGAGCCATAGGAGATCTCTTCTTTTAGGGCCCCCACCGATCAGCTGTCTGAGAAGGCCCCCGCGCCTCTGTGAGCACCGCTCGTATAGCGGCTGTGCTTGATATCGCACTTGGCCTTATTCACCTCAGCGGGGCTGCGCTGCTCCTAGGCCACGTGACCAATGAACGTGTCATCACTTGGCCTAGAGAAAGCTGAGAGAAGGCCACGGCGCTACTGTGAGTGCCGCTACCTTCTCAAACAGCAGATTGGCAGAGGTCCCAGGTGTCGGACCCCCACCGATCAGTTACGGATGACCTATCCTGAGGATATAAAAATCTCGGAAAACCCCTTTAAATGAAAACTCCAACCTCTGCAGTGCCCTCAGTATATATATAATCCTCCCAATATAAATAATGCTGTCTCGGAAAACCAATTTAATATTAATGTGCTTTTTGTAGGGCGGCTCCTTATCAGTCTGCTGTTTCTCCAGCGCCACTGCTGTCCATAGGCTGTGTCTGGTATTGCAGCTATGATATCAGAGGTTCATGGACACAGTGGCGCAGCTTCTGGGGGAAAAAAATAAATAATCAGATCTCGTTTGCTTCCAATCTCATACTACCCCTTTAAGCTTCAGAACGGCATAATAGGTACATTTCGGTGTGTTTGCAGTGTGACTTGAATACAAATGTTCTCACAGAGAGCACATAGACTTATACGTCTACCTCTGGCAAAATGGCAGCACAAGGCCTGCTCGATGATCCGTCTCAGCGGCATTGAAACATGCGCCATAATAACTTACACAACTTGATTTATCGGATCAGTTAGGCGCGTTGAGTTATAATGCGTCAGAATACACTGTGCAGAACGAGAAGAGGGAGACAAGGATGGACGTATTTGGTGGCATTTTATTCCGGTTTGTTTTTCGGTTACAGGGGGGATGATGTATGGTCTAATGCCTGTCAGCCATGATTAATTTCCTGAGGTCTCTGCCATACGTCAGCAAGGATGTCTCGGCTATAGTCCGGTGGTCATAAATGCACACGCTCTGGCGTGACGCTCCTTTTATGCATTTGAAGCAACATTTCCAGCTGCCCCCACATGTAATTATCTTCTATACAGAGATTACCGGCTTCGCCAAGTGAAAAATCGTTCCTTTGTGTCCTCTGAAAAATGGATGTTTTCATTTGCTGTAATAAGGCTGTCATTTTGTCATCTACAGAGCACCTATTGTCTTTATCCCTTTGGTTAGGGATGACATAATTATTTCTCAATCTCTAGAAATGCGGTTACGGAGGACGTCAGGCGCACTTTACAAAGTTAGGACTCTTAAGGGGGGGGGGGGGGGGGGGGGCATTTCCAAGAAACATCAGGAAACTTGCATCTACATTAATTACTCTCATTTACAAGGCCCGTTATCTCTTGTTTAGTTAAAGTCACAGTGAAAAAAGCGACTATTAAAAATGGATACACTGTCAGGTTTCCGTCCGTTTTCTGGCCATCTGTCCATTTTTAACAGTCATTTTGTGTCCATTTTGCATCTGTTTCCTAGTTTTTTTTTTACCATTCATTTCCAACCCCTGCAGTGCCCTCACAGTATACTTAATGCTCTCTGGACATCATATGGCCCCCATAGTGCCCCCCAGTGTGAATAATGGACCCCATAGTGCCCCCCCAGTGTGAATAATGGACCCCATAGTGCCCCCCCAGTGTGAATAATGGACCCCATAGTGCCCCCCCAGTGTGAATAATGGAACCCCTAGTGCCCCTCAGTGTGAATAATAACCCCCATAGTGCCCCCAGTGTAAATAATGGAACCCCTAGTGCCCCCACTGTAAATAATAACCCCCATAGTGCCCCCCAGTGTGAATAATGGCCCCCATAGTGCCCCCAGTGTGAAAAATGGACCCCCTAGTGCCCAACAGTATAAATAATAACCCCCATAGTGCCCGCCATTATGAATAATGGACCCCATAGTGCCCCCAGTGTAAATAATGGACCTCATATTGCCCCCCAGTGTGAATTATATCTACCATAGTGCTCCTCAGTGTGAATAATGGCCTCGATCATGCCCCCCAGTGTGAATAACTGCCCCCATAATGTCCCCACAGTGTGAATAATGAACCCCATAGTGCTCCCCAGTGTGAAAAATGGCCCTCATAGTGCCCCCCAGAGTGAATAACAACCCTTATAGTGCCCCCTCCAGTATGAGTAATGGCCCGCATAGTGCTCCCCAGTGTGAATAACTGCCCCCATAGTGCCCCCCATTGTGCCCCCAGTGTGAATAATAACCCCCATAGTGCCCCCCAGTGTGAATAATGGCCCCCATAGTGCCCCAGTGTGCAAAATGGACCCCCTAGTGCCCAACAGTGTAAATAATAACCCCCATAGTGCCTGCCATTATAAATAATGGACCTCATATTGCCCCCCAGTGTGAATAAATATCTACCATAGTGCTCCTCAGTGTGAATAATGGTCTCCATCGTACCCCTCAGTGTGAATAACTGCCCCCATAATGTCCCTACAGTGTAAATAATGGCCCCTAATGCCCCCCAGTATAATTAATGGCCCCATAGTGCCCCCAGTGTGAATAATGGAACCCATAGTGCCCCCCAGTGTGAATAATAACCCCCATAGTGCCCCCCAGTGTAAATAATGGAACCCCTAGTGCCCCCACTGTGAATAATAACCACCATAGTGCCCCCAGAGTGAATAATAACCCCCATAGTGCCCCCAGAGTGAATAATAACCCGCATAGTGCCTTCCCCCCCAGTATGAGTAATGGCCCCCATAGGGTTTTCCTATCGTCTGGATAGGTCATCAATATCTGATCGGTGGGGGTCCGACACCCGGGGCCGCCGAGAAGGCACCAGTGCTTGCAGTATCGCCTCAGCCTTCTCTCAGCTTTCCCTAGGCCATACGACGTTGCTTTCATCGGTCACGTGGCCTAAGAGCAGCTCAGCTCCGTTGAAGGGAATGGGGCTGAGTGCTATACCAAGCACTGCCACTATACACTGTACTGCACTGTGCTTGGTGAGCGGGGAGAAGGCCGCTGCATTACTGCGAGCACTAGTGACTTCTCAAACAGCTGATTGGCGGGGTCCCGGGTGTCAGATTCCCACTGATCAGATACTGATGACCTTTCTGGAGCATAGGTCATCAGTATAGGCCTCATGCACACGACCGTTGTGTGCATCTGTGGCCGTTGTGCCGTTTTCCGTTTTTTTTCGCGGACCCATTGACTTTCAATGGGTCCGTGGAAAAATCTGAAAATGCACCGTTTTGCAGCCGCATCCGTAATCCGTGTTTCCTGTCTGTCAAAAAAATAGGACCTGTCCTATTTTTTTGACGGACAACGGTTCACGGACCCATTCAAGTCAATGGGTCCGTGAAAGAACACGGATGCACACAAGATTGGCATCCGCGTCTATGATCCTTGGCCGTAGGTTACTTTCATACAGACGGATCTGAAGATCCGTCTGCATAAAAGCTTTTTCAGAGATGAGTTTTCACTTCGTGAAAACTCATATCCGACAGTATATTCTAACACAGAGGCGTTCCCATAGTGATGGGGACACTTCTAGTTAGAATATACTACGAACTGTGTACATGACTGCCCCCTGCTGCCTGGCAGCACCCGATCTCTTACAGGGGGCTGTGATCCGCACAATTAACCCCTCAGGTGCTGCACCTGAGGGGTTAATTGTGCATATCATAGCCCCCTATAAGAGATCAGGGGCTGCCAGGCAGCAGGGGGCAGACCCCCCCCTCCCTACACAGTTTGAAAATAATTGGTGACCAGTGTGCGGCCCCCCCCTCCTATTGTAATATCATTGGTGGCCAGTGTGCGGCCTCCCCCGGCCCCCCCTCCCTCTATTGTAATATCATTGGTGGCCAGTGTGCGGCCCCCCCCCCCCTCTATTGTAATATCATTGGTGGCCAGTGTGCGGCCCCCCCCGGCCCCCCCTCTATTGTATTAATATCATTGGTGGCCAGTGTGCGCCCCCCCCCCCCCGATCATTGGTGGCAGCGGAGATTCCGATCGGAGTCCCAGTTTAATCGCTCTGGGGCTCCGATCGGTAACCATGGCAACCAGGACGCTACTGCAGGCCTGGTTGCCATGGTTACTTAGCAATATTACAATATTAGAAGCATCATACTTACCTGCTGGCTGCTGCGCTGTCTGTGTCCGGCCGGGAGCTCCTCCTACTGGTAAGTGACAGGTCTGTGCGGCGCATTGCTTAATGATCTGTCACTTACCAGTAGGAGGAGCTCCCGGCCGGGGAAGACCCACGGACGAAAAAACGGTCACGGATCACGGAAAAACGGGTTCTGTTTTTCCGTGATCCGTGACCGTTTGCAGTCCGCAAAAACGGGTTCCGTTTTTCCGTGATCCGTGACCGTTTTTTCGTCCGTGGGTCTTCCTTGATTTTTGGAGGATCCACGGACATGAAAAAAAAGTTGTTTTGGTGTTCGCCTGGCTGTGCGGAGCCAAACGGATCCGTCCTGAATTACAATGCATATCAATGGGGACGGATCCGTTTGACGTTGACACAATATGGTGCAATTTCAAACGGATCCGTCGCCCATTGACTTTCAATGTGAAGTCAGGAGTTAATATACCATAGGATCGGAGTTTTCTCCAATCCGATGGTATATTTTAACTTGAAGCGTCCCCATCACCATGGGAACGCCTCTATGTTAGAATATACCATCGGATTTGAGTTACATCGTGAAACTCAGATCCGACAGTATATTCTAACAGAGGCGTTCCCATAGTGATGGGGACGCTTCTAGTTAGAATATACTACGAACTGTGTACATGACTGCCTGGCAGCCCCAGTTTGAATATCATTGGTGGCTAGTGTGCGCCCCCCCCCGGCCCCCCCTCTATTGTAATATCATTGGTGGCCAGTGTGCGGCCTCCGTCGCCCCCCCCCCCCCTCCCTCTATTGTAATTTCATTGGTGGCCAGTGCGGCCCCCCCTGGCCCCCCTCCCTCTATTGTAATCTCATTGGTGGCCAGTGTGCGGCCTCCGTCGGCCCCCCCTCCCTCCCTTTATTATAATATCATTGGTGGCCAGTGTGCGGCCTCCCCCCCCCCCGATCATTGGTGGCAGCGGAGATTCCGATCGGAGTCCCAGTATAATCGCGCTGGGGCTCCGATCGGTAACCATGGCAACCAGGACGCTACTGCAGGCCTGGTTGCCATGTTTACTTAGCAATATTACAATATTAGAAGCATCATACTTACCTGCTGCGCTGTCTGTGACCGGCTGGGAGCTCCTCCTACTGGTAAGTGACAGGTCTGTGCGGCGCATTGCTTAATGATCTGTCACTTACCAGTAGGAGGAGCTCCCGGCCGGACACAGACAGCGCAGCAGGTAAGTATGATGCTTCTAATATTGTAATATTGCTAAGTAACCATGGCAACCAGGCCTGCAGTAGCGTCCTGGTTGCCATGGTTACCGATCGGAGCCCCACAGCGATTAAACTGGGACTCCGATCGGAATCTCCGCTGCCACCAATGATCGGGGGGGGGGGGAGGGGAGGCCGCACACTGGCCACCAATGATATTAATACAATAGAGGGGGGGCCGGGGGGGGCCGCACACTGGCCACCAATGATATTACAATAGAGGGGGGGCGCACGCTGGCCACCAATGATATTAAAATAGAGGGAGGGAGGGCCGCACGCTGGCCACCAATGATATTACAATAAAGGGAGGGAGGGGGGGGCGACGGAGGCCGCACACTGGCCACCAATGATATTACAATAGAGGGAGGGGGGGCCGCACTGGCCACCAATGAAATTAAAACTGGGGAGGGAGGGGGTTCTGCCCCCTGCTGCCTGGCAGCCCCTGATCTCTTATGGGGGGCTATGATATGCACAATTAACCCCTCAGGTGCAGCACCTGAGGGGTTAATTGTGCGGATCACAGCCCCCTGTAAGAGATCGCGTGCTGCCAGGCAGCAGGGGGCAGTCATGTACACAGTTCGTAGTATATTCTAACTAGAAGCGTCCCCATCACTATGGGAACGCCTCTGTGTTAGAATATACTGTCGGATATGAGTTTTCACGAAGTGAAAACTCATCTCTGAAAAAGTTTTTATGCAGACGGATCTTCGGATCCGTCTGTATGAAAGTAACCTACGGCCACGGATCACGGACGCGGATGCCAATCTTGTGTGCATCCGTGTTCTTTCACGGACCCATTGACTTGAATGGGTCCGTGAACCGTTGTCCGTCAAAAAAATAGGACAGGTCATATTTTTTTGACGGACAGGAAACACGGATCACGGATGCGGCTGCAAAACTGTGCATTTTCAGATTTTTCCACGGACCCATTGAAAGTCAATGGGTCCGCGAAAAAAAACGGACAACGGCCACGGATGCACACAACGGTCGTGTGTATGAGGCCTAAAACTGCATCTCTATAAGGCCGAGTTCACACGGCCGCAATGCACGATCACCGGCCGTAGGTCAGCCGCATCGGAACGGAAGTACGGGACGTAACCCCACGGAAGCACTCCGTAGTGCTTCCGAGGGGTCCCGTCCCGTGCGGCCGTTCCGGGATTCCGGATTTGCGGACCCATTGAAGTGAATGGGTCCGCATCCGTGATGCGGCCACGGATCCGTGATACGGCGCAATACGGCCACGGATCACACACATTCGTGTGAACTTAGCCTTAAGGGGATGTTCCATTAAGAATATTCAGCATTTTTTCATACCAGCACGGGGATTTGGATACTTTTGTAATTGCATCTAACTAAAAATTTAGTACAGCCACTGAGTTATTCAATAAAATGCATCTGTATATCGCCACCTGCTGTTTTCTCTTTTCATTATTTCTCTCTCCACCTGGCAGAGAGGGTCACACATGCTCAGTTCCATCTTTCACCTGCCACCACAACTGTCACATGGAGAGAGCTGAAGCAGAGAGACGTTTTAGATGCTGGTCTTAATAAGCCCTGCGCAGGCGGTGGTTCCCCCAAAGTTATGAAGAAGCACAGGCCTCTACATAACTTAGGCCGAATGCACACGGCCGTGGAACACGGTCGTGAGCGGTCCGTGGTATCCCGGCCTGGCTTCCTGTTGACAGCAGGAGCGCACGGCGTCATTGTTTGCTATGACGCCGTGCGCTTCATGCCGCCGCTGCACTACAGTAATACACTCGTATAGATCATACCACTATATTACTGTAGTGCAGCGGCGGCATCAAGTGTTCCACGGCCGTGTGCATTCGGCCTTAAGTGCATCCACCGTCAGTGTAAATGTCAGACAGCTTCCTTGCGGGTTTTAATTTAGACCATTTTCTATGCCTAAAACAGGTGTAGAAAATGATAAATGAGAGGGGCCTTCCGGCCCGCCCATGCCTCGCCCCCCTTTTTAGACCTGGCGTGAGTGGGGAAAACTGGCTTATATATGATAGTAAATGACCCCTTTTATTTATACTATAGTGGTGTCATTACACTTCACTCTCACTCTACGGCTCACTCTTCCTCCCTTCTCTAAGTAGTTTTTTCATGAGATATTCCCTTGACATTAGAAGAAATCTTTTGTAAAAGCCGTAGTGAAATGTAGTATTACATGGTAGTCATATAAATGAATATCCATGTAATACATAGATGGGCCACGTCTGTCAGTGCTTAGGTCTCGCTGTGGCTCATAGAGGGTGGTCTCTGCAGAGAGGAGGAGGGAGACAATGCAGTGAGAGAGGGACGGACAGAGATTTTGCAGAGAGAGAGAGACGGACAGAGACACTGCAACTAGTTTTAGTATGTATTTCATCCCTCCATAGTACTGGATTGACAGCTGTGCCACTCAGTACTGCTGTGTAATATCCTACGTGGTGCTGTAGGACAGGATCTCCATATCTCTATGTGCTGTGTATAGGAGACATCATAGCAGCTATTCTTCAGCCACTAGCATAAGGAAAACTTCCAATTAGAGTTTGAGCCTGCTGTTATGTAAACTGGTGAAAAAAGCAGAATACAGTCAGATATAGTGCTATTCCTCATGTATACACACAAAATCCATCTGCTTTAAGGCCACACATACACGGTGCTTTTTACGTGCAGATTTTCATGTGGAAAATCCACAGCATTAGGCCTCTTTCACACGACCGTATGGCTTTTTCAGTGTTTTGCAGTCCGTTTTTCACGGATCCCTTGTTCTGTTTTTTGTTTCCGTTGTGTGTCCGTTTTTCCGTTCCGTTTTTCCATATGGCATATACAGTAATTACATAGAAATAATTGGGCTGGGCATAAAACTTTGAATAGATGATTCCTGCATTTCCGTTTGTGTTCCGTTTTTTTTGCGGACCCATTGACTTGAATGGAGCCACGAAGCGTAATTTGCGGGCAATAATAGGACATGTTCTATCTTTCAATGGAACGGAAAGACGGAAACGGAATGCATACGGAGTACATTCTGTTTTATTTGCGGAACCATTGAAATGAATGGTTCCGTATACGGAACGCAAAAAACAGCCCGTAAACGAAAAAAAAAAAAAGGTTGTGTGCATGTAGCCTAATACAGTACAAAATCTTATCTACACGGTGTGTAAATCTCGAAATGTGCAGCACCAATTGTTTGTGCGGTTTTTCTGTGCAGATTTTACTCTTTGCAATGCAGAGGGTGAGATTGGGCAAATTTGTGTCAAAATCAGCGACAAAGTCCGTTAGTAACACATGAAGTTTTTTTTGTTTTTTTTTCCCCCAGAAGCGCAGAGAAATCCGCATGGAAAATCTGCATAAACTACACGCCTGTGTGCATGTATCTTTAGGCTGCAGCTGAGATGCTACTTCGTGTTTGAGACGATGAGCAACTTTACGGTGGGATATGTTATCATGCCAGGATATTTCCCAGCAGGCTCTGGTTTGATTATGCGATCCTTTACTTTTCTCATATAAAAGGATCACATAGGGGATCTATGAATCACAACGCGCCCGCCACACATCATGCACGGTAATCCCTAACTACGGCATCCTTGCGCTTGTGCCTTCTTTATCATTATGTGGTTGAAATCCCAGAACATCTACACCAGGCACTGGGAACAACAAGCTACCCCTCTGTACTGTCATAGCTGCAGAATGTATTCGAGACAACTTGTCCACAGTTTTCGTAAATTATTGTATGCTCCATGATATAACAATTCCGGAGCATCTTTTCTTAGAACTCTACATTATGCTGTTCCTCCGTTATTCCTGCTAGAAGTTTATCAATAGATTTGACAACTGGGTGCTAACAGTTGGGTGTGTGCCCCTACATAGTCTGGCATTGTCTACTCAGTGCTGACACTCTCAGACTGTGCAGGCGCCCTCCCCTTTCACAAGGGGTATGGTCAAATCTATATTCAACGGTTTTATCATAAATTTCTAGTAGGAGTAACAGAGGAACGCCACTGCACAGAGTTAATAGAAAGGATGCTTTCAAATTCTTATTTCACAGGGAATACAATTATTTACATAAACGGACATGTCAGGAGAGGAGATGGATCCTCTTTACATAAATTAGACTTTACTCCCCGTGCTTTTTCCACAAATTATTTAGTTAAAATATCATCGAAGCTTTACTATAGCTTCCTCCACAACAATAATAAGGGAAGTTGTTGGTCACTGGGCACAGAGGGCATATTAATTTTTATCAAGTAGACTATTCCTCACTCCACGCAGCCCCTGGTTTATTACAGCGAGCCGCGTGGATTGTGACTTTATTTGCATTTTAATCATTTGCAGGATTTACTTTGCTTTTATCAGATATTTTGACATTTAGCTATTAATTTCAGAAAAGGATTTTTTTTTTCCATTATTATGCTATTCATGATTAATCAAAAAAAATATATCTTTTTTTGTTTTGCTGTTATGATGAGCTGCATGCGGAAAGATTAGTTTTGTTTTATGATGCCAATTAGTGATGGACGAACATCGGCCGGGACGGTTAGCGAACGCTTTAATGGCAGGCGAACCAGAAAAACCGTCAGGTCATATTTGCAGCCACCAAATACTTACAAGAAGTGCACAAATAGTACCACAACATGGACAGTCACATACCAGAGGGGGATCATTGGCAAAAATTCCCACAAAAAATATGTATTTTAATCAGGGGCCATTTTTATGCGTCTTAAAGGGAAACTCTCAAATATGTGCCCTGCTGGAGCCTAGAAAGAATTTATTTTAGGCCACGGGAGTACAGGCCCCAAAAATTAGGCATTCACCTGACAGAAAAGAACTTGTGTAGAAAATGATAAATGATAGGGACCTTCCGGCTCGCCCCCCTTTTTAGACCTGGCGTGAGCGGGGAAAACTGGCGTATATCTGATAGTAAATGACCCCTTTTATTTATAATATAGTGGCGTCATTACACACAGGTGCAGCAAAAAACAAAACAAAAAAACATCTCTATAAAGGGTTTGTCTGAGTGTTTAATGGCCTGTCCTCAGGATAGATCATCAGTGGGAGTCCGACGCCCATCATCAACCCCCGATCTGATGAGTGCAGAGGATAACTAGCAGCATATCAAGCACAGCACCGTCCATTGGATAGCGGCTGTGCATGGTATCACAGCTCAGCCTAAGCCATATGACCATTGAATATTCATGACTTCACTGGTCTAGGAAGAGGCCGCAGCGGTGCCGGAGTCAGACCCTCACCGATCGGATACTGATGGCATCTCCTGAGGATAGGTCATCAGTATTAAACACTTGGACAACCCCTGTAATGTCAACTGTTGATAGCACCCACCCCACAACCAGCCCCCGCAGCCCCCTGCATTCCATTTTTTTGCTGACCCCTAGACTTCAATGGGGCCATGTCCTGATTTTCACTGACAAGTATAGGACATGTTTCATTTGTTTTAGGCCTCCTGCACACGACTGTTGTGTGCATCCGTGGCCGTTGTGCCGTTTTCCGTTTTTTTTCGCGGACCCATTGACTTTCAATGGGTCCGTGGAAAAATCGGAAAATGCACAGTTTTGCAGCCGCATCCGTGATCCGTGTTTCCTGTCCGTCAAAAAAATAGGACCTGTCCTATTTTTTTGACGGACAACGGTTCACGGACCCATTCAAGTAAATGGGTCTGTGAAAGAACACGGATGCACACAAGATTGGCATCCGCGTCCTTGATCCGTGGCCATAGGTTACTTTCATACAGACGGATCCGAAGATCCGTCTGTATGAAAGCTTTTTCAGAGCTGAGTTTTCACTTAGTGAAAACTCAAATCCGACAGTATATTCTAACACAGAGGCATTCCCATAGTGATGGGGACGCTTCTAGTTAGAATATACTGATAACTGTGTACATGACTGGCCCCTGCTGCCTGGCAGCACCCGATCTCTTACAGGGGGCTGTGATCCGCACAATTAACCCCTCAGGTGCTGCACCTGAAGGGGTTAATTGTGCATATCATAGCCTCCTATAAGAGATCAGGGGCTGCCAGGCAGCAGGGGGCAGACCCCCCTCCCTCCCCAGTTTTAATTTCATTGGTGGCCAGTGCGGCCCCCCCTCCCTCCCTCTATTGTATTATTTTCATTGGTGGCACAGTGTGCGCCCCCCCACCTCGCCCCCCCTCCCTCTATTGTATTATTTTCATTGGTGGCACAGTGTGCGGACCCCCCCACCCCCCCTCCCTCCCTCTATTGTATTATCATTGGTGGCCAGTGTGCGCCCGGCCCCCCCTCTATTGTATTAATATCATTGTTGGCCAGTGTGCGGCCTCCCCCCCCCCCCCCCTTCCCGATCATTGGTGGCAGCGGAGAGTTAGAAGCATCATACTTACCTGCTGCGATGTCTGTGACCGGCCGGGAGCTCCTCCTACTGGTAAGTGACAGGTCTGTGCGGCGCATTGCTTAATGATCTGTCACTTACTAGTAGGAGGAGCTCCCGGCCGTTCACAGACATCGCAGCAGGTAAGTATGATGCTTCTAACTCTCTGCTGCCACCAATGATCGGGGGGGGGGGGGAGGCCGCACACTGGCCACCAATGATATTAATACAATAGAGGGGGGCCAGGGGGGGCGCACACTGGCCACCTATGATAATACAATAGAGGGAGGGGGGGCCGCACACTGTGCCACCAATGAAAATAATACAATAGAGGGGAGGGGGGGGGGGGGGGCGCACACTGAGCCACCAAGGAAAATAATACAATAGAGGGAGGGAGGGGGGCGGGGGTTGCCGCCCTGGCCACCAATGAAATTAAAACTGGGGAGGGAGGGGGGTCTGCCCCCTGCTGCCTGGCAGCCCCTGATCTCTTATAGGGGGCTATGATATGCACAATTAACCCCTTCAGGTGCAGCACCTGAGGGGTTAACCACCTCCGGACCGCTGTACGCACAGACGCGTCCTGGAGGTGGTTGATTCATTCCTCCTGGACGCGCCGGCGCGTCCTCTCGCGAGACGCGAGATTTCCTGTGAACGCGCGCACACAGGCGCGCGCGCTCACATGAACGGAAGGTAAGAGAGTGGATCTCCAGACTGCCAGCGGCGATCGTTTGCTGGCAGGCTGGAGATGTGATTTTTTTAACCCCTAACAGGTATATTAGACGCTGTTTTGATAACAGCGTCTAATATACCTGCTACCTGGTCCTCTGGTGGTCCCCTTTGTTTGGATCGACCACTAGAGGACACAGGTAGCTCAGTAATATGTTGCACCACTACACTACACCCCCCCCCTGTCACTTATTAACCCCTTATTCACCCTTGATCACCCCTGATCACCCCATATAGACTCCCTGATCACCCCCCTGTCATTGATTACCCCCCTGTCATTGATTACCCCCCTGTAAAGCTCCATTCAGATGTCCGCATGATTTTTACGGATCCACTGATAGATGGATCGGATCCGCAAAACGCATACGGACGTCTGAATGGAGGCTTACAGGGGCGTGATCAATGACTGTGGTGATCACCCCATATAGACTCCCTGATCACCCCCCCTGTCATTGATTACCCCCCTATAAAGCTCCATTCAGACGTCCGCATGATTTTTACGGATCCACTGATAGATGGATCGGATCCGCAAAACGCATACGGACGTCTGAATGGAGCCTTACAGGGGCGTGATCAATGACTGTGGTGATCACCCCATATAGACTCCCTGATCACCCCCCTGTCATTGATTACCCCCCTGTCATTGATCACCCCCCTGTAAAGCTCCATTCAGACGTCCGCATGATTTTTACGGATCCACTGATAGATGGATCGGATCCGCAAAACGCATATGGACGTCTGAATGGAGCCTTACAGGGGCGTGATCAATGACTGTGGTGATCACCCCATATAGACTCCCTGATCACCCCCCTGTCATTGATTACCCCCCTGTAAAGCTCCATTCAGACGTCCGCATGATTTTTACGGATCCACTGATAGATGGATCGGATCCGCAAAACGCATACGGACGTCTGAATGGAGCCTTACAGGGGCGTGATCAATGACTGTGGTGATCACCCCATATAGACTCCCTGATCACCCCCCGTCATTGATTACCCCCCTGTCATTGATCACCCCCCTGTAAAGCTCCATTCAGACGTCCGCATGATTTTTACGCATCCACTGATAGATGGATCGGATCCGCAAAACACATATGGACGTCTGAATGGAGCCTTACAGGGGCGTGATCAATGACTGTGGTGATCACCCCATATAGACTCCCTGATCACCCCCCTGTCATTGATTACCCCCCTGTCATTGATCACCCCCCTGTAAAGCTCCTTTCAGACGCCCGCATGATTTTTACGGATCCACTGATCGGCGTACAGGCGTCTCCCTGGAGCCTTCCAGGGGGGGTGATCACCCCATATAGACTCCCTGATCACCCCCCTGTCATTGATCACCCCCCCTGTCATTGATCACCCCCCCTGTCATTGATCACCCCCCCTGTCAGGCTGCATTCAGATGTCCGTATGATTTTTACGGATCCACGGATACATGGATCGGATCCACAAAACACATACGGACATCTGAATGGAGCCTTATAGGGGGGTGATCAATGACAGGGGGGTGATCACCCCATATAGACTCCCTGATCACCCCCCTGTCATTGATCACCCCCCTGTCATTGATCACCCCCCTGTAAGGCTCCATTCAGACATTTTTTTGGCCCAAGTTAGCGGAAATTATTTTTTTTTTCTTACAAAGTCTCATATTCCACTAACTTGTGTCAAAAAATAAAATCTCACATGAACTCACCATACCCCTCACAGAATCCAAATGCGTAAAATTTTTTAGAGATTTATATTCCAGACTTCTTCTCACGCTTTAGGGCCCCTAGAATGCCAGGGCAGTATAAATACCCCACATGTGACCCCATTTCGGAAAGAAGACACCCCAAGGTATTCCGTGAGGGGCATATTGAGTCCATGAAAGATTGAAATTTTTGTCCCTAGTTAGCGGAAAGGGAGACTTTGTGAGAAAAAAATAAATAAAATCAATTTCCGCTAACTTGTGCCAAAAAAAAATAATTTCTATGAACTCGCTATGACCCTCATTGAATACCTTGGGGTGTCTTCTTTCCAAAATGGGGTCACATGTGGGGTATTTATACTGCCCTGGCATTCTAGGGGCCCTAAAGCGTGAGAAGAAGTCTGGGATCCAAATGTCTAAAAATGCCCTCATAAAAGGAATGTGGGCCCCTTTGCGCATCTAGGCTGCAAAAAAGTGTCACACATCTGGTATCGCCGTACTCAGGAGAAGTTGGGCAATGTGTTTTGGGGTGTCATTTTACATATACCCATGCTGGGTGAGATAAATATCTTGGTCAAATGCCAACTTTGTATAAAAAAATGTGAAAAGTTGTCTTTTGCCGAGATATTTCTCTCACCCAGCATGAGTATATGTAAAAAGACACCCCAAAACACATTGCCCAACTTTTCCTGAATACGGCGATACCACATGTGTGACACTTTTTTGCAGCCTAGGTGGGCAAAGGGGCCCACATTCCAAAGAGCACCTTTCGGATTTCACAGGTCATTTACCTACTTACCACACATTAGGGCCCCTGGAAAATGCCAGGGCAGTATAACTACCGCACAAGTGACCCCATTTTGGAAAGAAGACACCCCAAGGTATTCCGTGAGGGGCATGGCGAGTTCCTAGAATTTTATATTTTTTGTCACAAGTTAGCGGAAAATGATGATTTTATTTTATTTTATTTTTTCCTTACAAAGTCTCATATTCCACTAACTTGTGACAAAAAAATAAAAACTTCCATGAACTCACTATGCCCATCACGAAATACCTGGGGGTGTCTTCTTTCCAAAATGGGGTCACTTGTGGGGTAGTTATACTGCCCTGGCATTCTAGGGGCCCAAATGTGGAATATGGGCCCCTTTGCCCACCTAGGCTGCAAAAAAGTGTCACACATGTGGTATCTCCGTACTCAGGAGAAGTTGGGGAATGTGTTTTGGGGTGTCATTTTACATATACCCATGCTGGGTGAGAGAAATATCTTGGCAAAAGACAACTTTTCCCATTTTTTTATACAAAGTTGGCATTTGACCAAGATATTTATCTCACCCAGCATGGGTATATGTAAAATGACACCCCAAAACACATTCCCCAACTTCTCCTGAGTACGGCGATCCCACATGTGTGGCACTTTTTTGCAGCCTAAGTGGGCAAAGGGGCTCACATTCCAAAGAGCACCTTTCGGATTTCACTGGTCATTTTTTACAGAATTTGATTTCAAACTCCTTACCACACATTTGGGCCCCTAGAATGCCAGGGCAGTATAACTACCCCACAAGTGACCCTATTTTGGAAAGAAGACACCCCAAGGTATTCGCTGATGGGCATAGTGAGTTCATGGAAGTTTTTATTTTTTGTCACATGTTAGTGGAATATAAGACTTTGTAAGAAAAAAAAAAAAAAAAATCATCATTTTCCACTAACTTGTGACAAAAAATAAAAAATTCTAGGAACTCGCCATGCCCCTCACGGAATACCTTAGGGTGTCTTCTTTCCAAAATGGGGTCATTTGTGGGGTGTTTGTACTGTCTGGGCATTGTAGAACCTCAGGAAACATGACAGGTGCTCAGAAAGTCAGAGCTGCTTCAAAAAGCGGAAATTCACATTTTTGTACCATAGTTTGTAAACGCTATAACTTTTACCCAAACCATTTTTTTTTTACCCAAACATTTTTTTTTTATCAAAGACATGTAGAACAATAAATTTAGAGCAAAATTTATATATGGATGTCGTTTTTTTTTTGCAAAATTTTACAACTGAAAGTGAAAAATGTAATGTTTTTGCAAAAAAATCGTTAAATTTCGATTAATAACAAAAAAAGTAAAAATGTCAGCAGCAATGAAATACCACCAAATGAAAGCTCTATTTATGAGAAGAAAAGGAGGTAAAATTCATTTGGGTGGTAAGTTGCATGACCGAGCAATAAACGGTGAAAGTAGTGTAGGTCAGAAGTGTAAAAAGTGGCCTGGTCTTTCAGGGTGTTTAAGCCATAGGGGCTGAGGTGGTTAATTGTGCGGATCACAGGCCCCTGTAAGAGATCGGGTGCTGGCAGGCAGCAGGGGGCAGTCATGTACACAGTTCCCAGTATATTCTAACTTGAAGCGTCCCCATCACCATGGGAACGCCTCTGTGTTAGAATATACTGTCGGATCTGAGTTTCACGATGTAACTCAAATCCGATGGTATATTCTAACATAGAGGCGTTCCCATGGTGATGGGGACGCTTCAAGTTAAAATATACCATCGGATTGGAGAAAACTCCGATCCTATGGTATATTAACTCCTGACTTTACATTGAAAGTCAATGGGGGACGGATCCGTTTGAAATTGCACCATATTGTGTCAACGTCAAACGGATCCGTCCCCATTGATATGCATTGTAATTCAGGACGGATCCGTTTGGCTCCGCACGGCCAGGCGGACACCAAAACGACAGAAGTTCGGGCTTGGGATCAGTGTTCTGTAGATTGTATTATTTTCCCTTATAACATGGTTATAAGGGAAAATAATAGCATTCTGAATACAGAATGCATAGTAAAACATCGCTGGAGGGGTTAAAAATATATAAATAATAATTTAACTCACCTTAATTCACTTGTTCGTGATGCCGGCATCTCCTTCTGTCTTCATCTGATCTCTGTGTAGCAACAGGACCTTTGATGACGTCACTCCGGTCATCACATGGTATGTCACATGATCTTTTACCATGGTGATGGATCATGTGATGACCAGAATGACGTCACCAAAGGTCCTGTTGCTGCACAGAGATCAGATGAAGACAGAAGGAGATGCCGGGCTGCGCGAACAAGCGGACTAAGGTGAGTTAAAAACAAGCGGACTAAGGTGAGTTAAATTTTTTAACCCCTCCAGCGATGTTTTACTATGCATTCTGTATTCAGAATGCTATTATTTTCCCTTATAACCATGTTATAAGGGAAAATAATAATGATCGGGTCTCCATCCCGATGGTCTCCTAGCAACTGTGCGTGAAAATCGCACCGCATCCGCACTTGCTTGCGGATGCTTGCGATTTTCACGCAACCCCATTCATTTCTATGGGGCCTGCGTTACGTGAAAAACGCACAAAGAGGAGCATGCTGCGATTTTCACGCAACGCACAAGTGATGCGTGAAAATCAACGCTCATGTGAACAGCCCCATAGAAATGAATGAGTCGGTATTCAGTGCGGGTGCAATGCGTTCACCTCCCGCATCGCATCCGCGCGGAATACTTGCTCGTGTGAAAGGGGCCTAAGTAGTTTTTTCATGAGATATTTCCTTGACAATAGAAGAAATCTTTTGTAAAAGCCGGAGGGAAATGTAGTATTACATGGTAGTCATATAAATGAATATCCATGCAATACATAGATGGGCCACGTCTGTCAGTGCTTAGATCTTGTGGTGGCTCATAGAGGGTGGTCTCTGCAGAGAGGAGGAGGGAGACAATGCAGTGAGAGAGGGACGGACAGAGATTTTGCAGAGAGAGAGAGACGGACAGAGACACTGCAGCTAGTTTTAGTATGTATTTCATCCCTCCATAGTACTGGATTGACAGCTGTGCCACTCAGTACTGCTGTGTAATATCCTACGTGGTGCTGTAGGACAGGGTCTCCATATCTCTATGTGCTGTGTATAGGAGACATCATAGCAGCTATTCTTCAGCCACTAGCATAAGGAAAACTTCCAATTAGAGTTTGAGCCTGCTGTTATTTAAACTGGTGAAAAAAGCAGAATACAGTCAGATATAGTGCTATTCCTCATGTATACACACAATATTCTGAAAACTCAGCTGCTTTAAGGCCACATATACATGGTGCTTTTTACGTGCAGATTTTTATGTGGAAAATCCACTGCGTAATACAGTACAAAATCTCATCTACTTGGTGTGGAAATCTCAAAATCTGCAGCACCAATTGTTTGTGCGGATTTTCAGTGCAGATTTCATTCCTTGCAATGCAGAGGGTGAGATTGGGCAAATTTGTGTCAAAATCAGCAACAAAATCCGCAAGTGACACAAGTTTTTTTTTTTTGTTTTATTTTTTATTTCCAGAAGCGCAGAGAAACTTGCATGGAAAATCTGCATAAACTACACGGCTGTGTGCATGTATCTTTAGGCTGCAGCTGAGATGCTACTTCGTGTTTGAGACGATGAGCAACTTTACGGTGGGATATGTTATCATGCCAGGATATTTCCCAGCAGGCTCTGGTTTGATTATGCGATCCTTTACTTTTCTCATATAAAAGGATCACATAGGGGATCTATGAATCACAACGCGCCCGCCACACATCATGCACGGTAATTCCTAACTACGCCATCCTTGCGCTTGTGCCTTCTTTATCATTATGTGGTTGAAATCCCAGAACATCTACACCAGGCACTGGGAACAACAAGCTACCCCTCTGTACTGTCATAGCTGCAGAATGTATTCGAGACAACTTGTCCACAGTTTTCGTAAATTATTGTATGCTCCATGATATAACAATTCCGGAGCATCTTTTCTTAGAACTCTACATTATGCTGTTCCTCCGTTATTCCTGCTAGAAGTTTATCAATAGATTTGACAACTGGGTGCTAACAGTTGGGTGTGTGCCCCTACATAGTCTGGCATTGTCTACTCAGTGCTGACACTCTCAGACTGTGCAGGCGCCCTCCCCTTTCACAAGGGGTATGGTCAAATCTATATTCAACGGTTTTATCATAAATTTCTAGTAGGAGTAACAGAGGAACGCCAGTGCACAGAGTTAATAGAAAGGATGCTTTCAAATTCTTATTTCACAGGGAATACCATTATTTACATAAACGGACATGTCAGGAGAGGAGATGGATCCTCTTTACATAAATTAGACTTTACTCCCCGTGCTTTTTCCACAAATTATTTAGTTAAAATACCATCGAAGCTTTACTATAGCTTCCTCCACAACAATAAGGCCCCTTGCAGACGAGCGTGTCCGGATTAGGTCCGGATGCGTCCCGGTGCATTGCGGCAAACCCACGCGAGTAGGAACGCAATTGCAGTCAGTTTTGACTGCGATTGCGTTCCGATGTTCAGTTTTTATCGCGCGGGTGCAATGTGTTTTGCACGCGCGTGATAAAAAACCGACTGTGGTACCCAGACCCGAACTTCTTCACAGAAGTTCAGGTTTGGGTTAGTTGTTGTGTAGATTGTATTATTTCCCCTTATAACATGGTTATAAGGGAAAATAATAGCATTCTGAATACAGAATGCATAGTACAATAGGGCTGGAGGGGTTAAAAAAATAAATAAAAAGGATCATGTAGTGACGTCATCAAAGGCCCTATTGCTCACAGATGAAGACAGAAGCAATGCCGGCTGCGCAAACAAGTGGATTAAGGGGAGTTAAATTATTATTATTTTTTTTTAACCCCTCCAGCCCTATTTTACTATGCATTCTGTATTCAGAATGCTATTATTTTCCCTTATAACCATGTTATAAGGGGAAATAATAATGATCGGGTCCCCATCCCGATCGTCACCTAGCAACCGTGCGTGAAAATCGCACCGCATCCGCACTTGCTTGCGGATGCTTGCGATTTTCACGCAACCCCATTCATTTCTATGGGGCCTGCGTTACGTGAAAAACGCGATTTTCACGCAACGCACAAGTGATGTGTGAAAATCACAGCTCATGTGCACAGCCCCATAGAAATGAATGGGTCGGGATTCAGTGCGGGTGCATTTCGTTCAACTCATGCATCGCATCCGCGCGGAATACTCGCCCGTGTGAAAGGGGCCTAATAAGGGAAGTTGTTGGTCACTGGGCACAGAGGGCATATTAATTTTTATCAAGTAGACTATTCCTCACTCCACGCAGCCCCTGGTTTATTACAGCGAGCCGCGTGGATTGGGACTTTATTTGCATTTTAATCATTTGCAGGATTTACTTTGCTTTTATCAGATATTTTGACATTTAGCTATTAATTTCAGAAAAGGATATATATTTTTTTCATTATTATGCTATTCATGATTAATCTAAAAAAAAATATCTTTTTTTGTTTTGCTGTTATGATGAGCTGCATGCGGAAAGATTAGTTTTGTTTTATGATGCCAATTAGTGATGGACGAACATCGGCCGGGACGGTTAGCGAAGGCTTTAATGGCAGGCGAACCTGAAAAACCTTCAGGTCATATTTGCAGCCACCAAATACTTACTAGAAGT
Source organism: Bufo bufo (assembly GCF_905171765.1). NCBI lineage: Eukaryota > Metazoa > Chordata > Amphibia > Anura > Bufonidae > Bufo > Bufo bufo. Next base: position 44,315,307 of record NC_053398.1, read on the forward strand.
GCACAAATAGTCCCACAACATGGACAGTCACATACCAGAGGGGGATCATTGGCAAAAATTCCCACAAAAAATATGTATTTTAATCAGGGGCCATTTTTATGCGCCTTAAAGAGAAAGTCTCAAAAATGTGCCCTGCTGGAGCCTAGAAAAATTGTATTTTAGGCCACGGGAGTACAGGCCCCAAAAATCATGCTTTCACCTGACAGAAAATAACTTCTGATGATGTGGCTGTAGGCAGTGGCGTACCTAAGGTGTTTGGCACCCGGGGAAGGTCCTTTCTCTGGCACCCCCTTCCCCTCCCCAATACTTGACCACAGAACTCTTACATCCAGGGACATCTCCTGTCATGTAGACCTTCTCTTTCCTCTTCTCCTCCGTTAGACCGCCATGACAAATTCTTTCAGCCTCATCTCGTCTCTACAGAGTTTGTAACTCAGACATGTTAAATTTCTCTGTTTTTCCATCAACCTCCCAATCCTGGTGTCCCCACAGTGTCATCCTGCTGCCACCCCCAATACTGTGCCCGTTGTGCCCCCCAATGCCCCAGGTACTATACTGCTGAAAAAATAGTTACCCCAGTAGACATAATTGGGGGCATTTATCAAACTGGTGTAAAGTACAACTGGATTTCCAAAAGATCTGTCAAATATGAAAGGTGGAATCTGATTGGCTGCTATGGGCAACTAAACCAGTTCTACTTTACACCAGTTTGATAAATTACCCCAACTGTCCCTATAGTGTCCACAGCAGTTATAATGTCCCCTAGAGTGCCCCCAGTAATAATAACACCCTATAATGTGCTCCAGGTAATAATCCCTGTATAGTGTCCCCAGCTATAATAGAATTGCCCTTACAGTGCCTCCCTAATAACAACACCCCCCACGCTGCCCCCATATAGTAATTTTCCGCACACCGCACCCACATAGTAATCCCCCATAGTAAATTGCCCCCCACACAGTAATTTCCCCCACACTGCCCCCATATAGTAATTTGCACCACACAGTAATTTCCCTCACACAGTAATTTCCCCCACACAGTAATTTCCCCCACACTGCCCCATATAGTAATTTCCCCTCACACAGTAATTTCCCCCACACTGCCCCATATAGTAATTTCCCCTCACACAGTAATTTCCCCCCTCACTGCCCCATATAGTAATTTTCCCCACACAGTAATTTCCCCCACACTGCCCCCATACAGTAGTTTCCCCCACACTGCCCCCACAGTAATTTCCCCCACATATTAATTTCCCCCACACTGCCCCATACAGTAATTTCGCCCACACTGCCCTTACACAGTAATTTCCCCCACACTGCCCCATATAGTAATTTGCCACACACTGCCCTCAGACAGTAATTTCCCCCACACTGCCCCATATAGTAATTTCCCCTCACACAGTAATTTCCCCCCATACTGCCCGATATAGTAATTTTCCCCACACAGTAATTTCCCCCACACTGCCCCATACAGTAGTTTCCCCCACACTGCCCCCACAGTAATTTCCCCCACATAATAATTTCCCCCACACTGCCCCCATACAGTAATTTCCCCCACACAGTAGTGTCCTCCACACTGCCCCCACACAGTAGTGTCCTCCACACTGCCCCCACACAGTAGTGTCCCCCACACTGCCCCCACACAGTAGTGTCCCCCTCACTGCCCCCACACAGTAGTGTCCCCCACACTGCTCCCACACAGTAGTGTCCCCCACACAGTAGTGTCCCCCACACTGCCCCCACACAGTATTGTCCCCCACACAGTAATTTCACCCACACTGCCCCCGCACAGTAATTTCACCCACACTGCCCCATACAGTAATTTCCCCCACAGAGCAGTGTCCCTACACTGCCCCCACACAATAATTTCCCCCACACTGCCCCTACATAGTAGTTTCCCCCCCCACTGCCCCCACACAGTAGCTTCCCCCACACTGCCCCCACACAGTAGCTTCCCCCACACTGCCCCCTGCACAGTAGTTTCCCCCACACTGCCCCAGCACAGTAGTTTCCCCCACACTACCCCCACACATGAATTTCCCCACACTGCCCCATATAGTAATTTGCTCCACACAGTAGTTTCCCCCACATTGCTCCATATAGTATTTTGCCCCCAACATAGTAATCCCTCCCATAATAATTTGCCCCCACACAGTATCCCAACATAATATTTTTCCCCCACATGTCCTCCTGTGTCCCTCGTGTCCCCCAAAGTTCTCACATAAAATAAAAAACTAAAAGCTAAATACTCACCTATGTCCAGGTGCTTGCTCACAGAGGAAGGCGCGCACACTTCATTGTGCTGCTGCATCCTGGCACAGGCGCACACAATGACGTCATCACTCACGCCTGCTCTGGGAGTTCACTACCGCATAGGCCTCAGGCGTCAGCGTTCCAGCACTGAGCGCTTCCATCTGTATCGATGGAAGCGCTCATTGCTTCTGGCACCCCCCTGAGGGCCAGCACCCACGGCGGACCGCACCCCATCCCCCACCCCCAGGCACGCCAATGGCTGGAAGTACATTAGGCGGTCACTGGATAAAACATTTACTGTAGGCCAGTACAGGCCCCAAAAATTAGGCATTGACCTGACCTGACAAAAAAGAACTTGTGATGATGTGGCTGGAGGTACATTAGGTGGTCACTGGCTAAAAATGTTACTGTAGGCCACTGGAGTGCAGGCCCCAAAAATTAGGCATTCACTTGACAGAAAACGTATTTTATGCCGCTGTATATACATAAGACAAGGACCATTCTTTGTTTTGGGTGGTGGCAGATATGTGTGAGCTGGCATAAGGAAATTCAATTACACGTGGTCGTCACAGGTGTTAAATTCCTCCGAGATCCATGCCTCATTTATTTTTAGAAATGTGAGGTAGTTCACACTGTCGTCACGATCCCACCTGCTGCCTCTGAACGTCCTTTCGGTCAGGACACTCGACGAGGGGCAAGCCAAGAGTTCCATGGCAAATTGTGCCAGCTCTGGCCACAGGTCGAGCCTGCACACCCAATAGTCCAGGGGTTCCTCGTTTCTCAGTGCGTCCACATCGGCCGTTAACCCGATGTAGCCGGACACCTGTCGGTATAGGCGTTCCCTGAGGCTGAATCTGGAGGGCGGCTGTCGATGGGTTGGCTGCAAGAATGATCTCACATCCGAAGTGACCAACACATCTTCAAACCGCCCTCTTCTTGCAGGCGCGGTAGGATTTGTACCCGCACCTGTTTCGCTGTGGGTGGAAATTCCTCTGCTAGCGCCCGCAACAGCAGAATGCAGCATCTCTCGCAGCAAGGCCTGGAAATGCTGCATTCTGCCAGCCCTCTGTGATGCTGGTAACATGTCCGCCATTTTGTGTTTGTACCGGGGGTCTAAGTACGTTGCCACCCAGTAGTGGTCCTTGCCCTTTATGCTTTTTATACAGGGTCCCTCTTCAAACACTGGAGCATGAATGCCCCCATTTGCACTAAATTGGAAGCGGTGGGGCGCCCTTGCTCCTGCTCATCGCCCAGGAGAATCTCGTCCTCGGTCTCCTCCCCCCAGCCACGGACAACACCAGGGATCCCGAAAAGTTTAAATTCCCCTCAAAGCCTGCTCTTCTTGCTTCTCTTTCTCCTCTCCCCATCCACCATCCTCCTCTTCAGACTCCTGCAGACTTGTCTCAGATGGAGTAGCCCCCCTGGGAATTCATTCAGAATTGCAACTTCCTCATCTTCCTGCTCCTGCTGCTCGACGGCTTGATCAATGACACACCGCAATGCACGCTCCAGAAAGAAGGCGTAAGGTACGATCTCAGTGACCAGTTTGGTAATCTCAACAAACGGCCGCAGAAGTTTGCATGCGTTGCGCATGAGCAGGAGGAGGAGGAGAAGAGGCAGGTCTGCATGCAATCCTTGGCGGTAACACCAAATCCACACGGGGGCCAGGTATGTACCTTCCCTGCCCGTTTTTGCTAGACAATGTGTCTGTAGTCAGATGTATCTTGGCACCGACACTGTGTGCCAGAGATATATTCACTTGCCGCTGAACATGGCCATATGGATGCCCTTCTGGGAGCAATATTTCCTTCCGGAGACCTTCCATTGCGGTGTGCCAATGGCCACAAATTTTCTAAAGGCCTCCGAGTCCACCAGTTTATATGGCAGTAGTTGGCTAGCAGTCTCGTCAAGCCAAGCCTTAGGCAAGAGGGTTATCTGGCGTCATCAACTTTTTACGCTCTAACATTTGGGCCACGGAAGCCTGCCTTTTGCCAGATGAACGTGACGACGGCACGGTGGAAGGTGGAGTGGAGGACAAATGGAAGGAGAAGAGGCAGGACGTGGAGCGCCGGGAGTGTGGCTTTGTGGGTTCTGATGGCGTTGCTCCCACTGGGCTCGGAGATGGGAGGCCAGGTGCCTTCTTAAAGAGGACCTTTCACTAGAATAAAACATCTAAACTAACTATACAGACATGGAGAGTGGCGCCCAGGGATCTCCCTGCACTTACTGTTATACCTGGGCGCCGCTCCTTTCGCCCGGTATAGCCTCCGGTATCTTCATAGTTAGGCTCCACCCAGGGGAACCTGCCGGCGTCTCATTCTCCCATGCTGTAGCGCTGGCCAATCGCAGCGCTCAGCTCATAGCCTGAGAGAAAAAAAAGCCTCTCAGGCTATGAGCTGAGCGCTGCGATTGGCCAGAGCTACAGCCTGGGAGAAGGAGACCCCGGCAGGTTCCCCTGGGTGGAGCCTAACTATGAAGATACCGGAGGCTATAACGGGCGAACGGAGCGGCACCCAGGTATAACAGTAAGTGCAGGGAGATCCCTGGGCACCTCTCTACATGTCTGTATAGTTAGTTTAGATGTTTTATTCTAGTGAAAGGTCCTCTTTAAGGCTGTCGTCCCTATGTGAGTGTTGGGCTTACCGCGACTTATGCATTGACAGCACAGGCTGCAGATGGCAACACTATTGTAAGCAGCTGACACGTTAAAAAAAAGCCCACATTGCGGAGCCATGTGCCGGCATCCTGGGAGCGCCAGATGGGACTGTGCATGGTTGATACATTTGCAGTCTGCTTTTTGCCGCCTGTGCCCTGCGAGCTCTGCCTGCTTCTCCTCCATCTCTGCTGCTCCGTCTTTCCCTCTGAACTCCCCTCCTCTTCCTCTCTTGTGGGCACCCACATGACGTCCATCAACACGGCATCATCGTCACCTTCACCACCACTGACATTTGAGATCTCGGAGTAGGCAGCAACAGCGGGGACCTCCCCAGGGCTGATTTGGGTACTGTAGTCAGGCCGCTGGGTGGCTACCTCCTCTTCCTCATCCGATGTCAAGAATGGCTGCGCATCGGTAAGATATGGGAATGGATGGGAAAATAATTCCTCTGACTCGAGTGGAGGGGCTATGGTGGTGGTGTACTTGGGGGTGCACACAGCAGAGAGTGAGGAGGGTGCAGAAACAGGATGAGGAGGGTGCAGAAGCGGAAGGGTGAGTGAGCCACTCAACCAACTCTGGTGCGCCCTTTGAAGTAATCGCATGTGCTTTCTCCAACTTCCCACTTAGGCTCCAGCCTGATGCACCTGCACGACTTCTAATACCCCTGCAGAACGGCCTGCCTCTTCCTCTGCCTGTCATTTTCAAAATGGCCCTGTGCCTAAGTCCCTAGCAGTATTTGTGGAAGCAGGTATATCGCAGGCCTCAATCAATATTTGGTGGAAACAGGTATATCGAATCCCTTAATCACTAGTTTGTGGAAGCAGGTATATCGCAGGCCTCAATCAATATTTGGTGGAAGCAGGTATATCAAACTCATTAATCAGTATTTTGTGGAAGCAGGTATATTGCAGCCCTCAATCAGTATTTTGTGTAACTAGGTACATGACAGCCCTCAATCAGTATTTTGTGGAAGCAGGTATATCAAACCCCTTAATCACTATTTTGTGGAAGCTGATATATCGCAGGCCTCAATCAATATTTGGTGAAAACAGGTATATCGAACCCCTTAATCAGTATTTTGTGGAAGCAGGTATATCGCAGCCCTCAATCAATATGGATGGAACTGAGCATGTGCTTCCATCTCTGTGAGCAGGACAGAGAAATCAGAAAAATAGCAAACAGCAGGTGGTCGCTGTACAGACTTCATTGAAAAATTCAGTAGGTTTTTCATTACATGCAGTTACAAAAGTATTCAGATCCCGGTGCTGGTTTTAAAACCGTAAAAATCTTTTCCATGCGACAACCCTAACCTTCAGCTTCTCACCTTCTAAGAGAGCTTAGCACTCATGCAGGGCCCATTGCAAGGAATTTTGCCGCCCTAGGCAAGATAAAAATAGGTTTTAACCCCTTCAGCCCAGTGGGAGGGGGACACGAGGGTGCCCCACTCCTAACAACTATATAGTGCCAGGAAAATGAGTTTGTTTTCCTGGCACTATAGTGCTCCTTTACCACCAGTACTGCACAGAGTCTTTTCTCTGCAGGAACAGACTATAGACACCAGTACCACTACATTAAACTGTACTGGTTCTAGGACTATAGTGTCCTTTTAATGTGAGGTAAATTAGTTTCCAATGTAGTATTAATAACTAAACAATTACATAATAAACATATTGCATTGTCTACTTACCACCAAGACAATAAGATGGTCTGGTCTCTGGCTGCAGTCTGGCTCTTGGTCTGGCTCTGGGGACTCCCTTGTCACTCTCTTCTCCCCCCTCCCTCCCTTGTCACTCTCTTCTCCTCCCCCCCCTCCCTTGTCACTCTCTTCTCCCCCCTCCCTCCCTTGTCACTCTCTTCTCCCCCCTCCCTCCCTTCTCACTCTCTTCTCCCCCCTCCCTCCCTTGTCACTCTCTTCTCCTCCCCCCCTCTCTTGTCACTCTCTTCTCCTCCCCCCCTCCCTTGTCACTCTCTTCTCCCCCCTCCCTCACTTGTCACTCTCTTCTCCCCCCTCCCTCCCTTGTCACTCTCTTCTCCCTCCCCCTCCCTCCCTTGTCACTCTCTTCTCCCCCCTCCCTCCCTTGTCACTCTCTTCTCCCCCTCCCTCCCTTGTCACTCTCTTCTCCCCCCTCCCTCCCTTGTCACTCTCTTCTCCCCCTCCCTCCCTTGTCACTCTCTTCTCCCCCCCTCCCTTGTCACACTCTTTTCCCTCCCTTGTCACTCTCTTCTCCCCCCTCCCTCCCTTGTCACTCTCTTCTCCCCACTCCCTCCCTTGTCACTCTCTTCTCCCCCCTCCCTCCCTTGTCACTCTCTTCTCCCCCCTCCCTCCCTTGTCACTCTCTTCTCCCCCCTCCCTTGTCACACTCTTCTCCCCCCTCCCTCCCTTGTCACTCTCTTCTCCCCCCCCCCTGCCTCCCTTGTCACTCTCTTCTCCCCCTCCCTCCCTTGTCACTCTCTTCTCCCCCCTCCCTCCCTTGTCACTCTTCTCCCCCCTCCCTCCCTTGTCACACTCTTCTCCCCCCTCCCTCCCATGTCACTCTCTTCTCCCCCCTCCCTCCCTTGTCACTCTCTTCTCCCCCTCCCTCCCATGTCACTCTCTTCTCCCCCCTCCCTCCCATGTCACTCTCTTCTCCCCCCTCCCTCCCATGTCACTCTCTTCTCCCCCCTCCCTCCCATGTCACTCTCTTCTCCCCCCTCCCTCCCTTGTCACTCTCTTCTCCCCCCTCCCTCCCTTGTCACTCTCTTCTCCCCCTCCCTCGTCACTCTCTTCTCCCCCTCCCTCCCTCGTCACTCTCTTCTCCCCCTCCCTCCCTTGTCACTCTCTTCTCCCCCTCCCTCCCTTGTCACTCTCTTCTCCCCCCTCCCTCCCTTGTCACTCTCTTCTCCCCCCCTCCCTTGTCACTCTCTTCTCCCCCCCCCTTGTCACTCTCATTTCTCCCCCTTTCCCTTGTCACTCTCATTTCTCCCCCCCTCCCTTGTCACTCTCATTTCTCCCCCCTCCCTTGTCACTCTCATTTCTCCCCCCCTCCCTTGTCACTCTCATTCCCCCCCCCTCCCTTGTCACTCTCATTCCCCCCCCCTCCCTTGTCACTCTCATCCCCCCCCCCTCCCTTGTCACTCTCATTCCCCCCCACCTCTAGTGTAGCATGGCCAAGCTCTGTTCGGTCTGCGGTACAGGAGCATTTGTTTCCTGTACCCGGCCGGACTGAAAGGAAGTGCACACTAAGTGAGCACTTCCTGTCAGTCCGGCCGGGTACAGGAAACAAAAGCTCCTGTACCGCGGACCGAACAGAGCTTGGCCACGCTACATTAGAGGCGCTTCCCTCCTGTCAGTCCCTCTCTTCAGGCTGCCCCCGGGCGGTGCACAATCATAGACGCGCCAGCCCGGGCAGTGCGGCAGCCGCACGTTGCGGGGGAGGGCCCACCGCCGTATTTTAAAAATAAAACGCGGCAGGACGGCCCGGCCGCCACTTAACCAACGCTTTTTTTTTAAACCGCACGATGGCTGCCTAGGTCGCCTTACAGGTGGCGCCGGCCCTGCACTCACGCATATTGATGATTGTGACTATGTCTCCCAACGTATGGTATTTTGGGCACAAATTGTGCATGTATGATTTAAGAATCAATATTTAATGAATAGAAAATACTGTACATGTATTATACACAGCAAGATAAGACAGACTCATGCAGACATTTCAGTGTCGCCTTATATTCACATTACATTTTTAAGTTTCGGCAGAAGGATGATGCATTTTGACACAGCATAGACAATTGCCTTCAGATGACCCCAAAGATAAAAGTCTAAGGGGGTCATATCGGGAGACCTTGGGGGCCATTCAACTGGCCCACGATGACCAATCCACTTTCCAGGAAACTGTTCATCTAGGAATGCTCGGACCTAAAACCCATAATGTGGTGGTGCACCATCTTGCTGGAAAAACTCAGGGAACGTGCCAGGTTCAGTGCATAAAGAGGGAAACACATCATCATTTAGCAATTTCACATATCCAGTGGCCTTGAGGTTTCCATTAATGAAGAATGGCCCCACTATCTTTGTATCTTAACTATCTGTGAAGATACAAGATGTGCAGCACCTGAAACTGGATACTGGAAGCCTGTGCTAGCATTTCTCCTGCGGTGTTGCTATCAGTGTGTGAAGAGTGGGAGAAGAGGGTTGCATTGACAATCAAACACAATGGGCAGCACATTGAACACATTTTTTAAGTGGTCAGAAACTTGTAAATAACTCATGAAAGAATAAAGTGACCTTAAAACCAAGCACACCATTGTTTTTCTTGTGAAATTCCTAATAAGTTTGATGTGTCACATGACCCTCTTCCTATTAAAAAAACAAAAGTTGGATTCAAAATGGCCGACTTGAAAATGGCCGCCATGGTCACCACCCATCTTAAAAAGTTTCCCCCCTCACATATACTAATGTGCCACAAACAGGAAGTTAATATCACCAACCATTCCCATTTTATTAAGGTGTATCCATATAAATGGTCCACCCTGTACAATAACTATTGAAACCTAAAGTATGAGCAAAATAGATAAATAAATTATAGAAAATAAATAAATAAATAAATAAATAATAGAAAATGTGATATCGTTCCTTGACCAGTGCCTCTTTGGGGGATGCAATTCAAGAAGAAATGAGTAGACTGCTACTTAAAATTTTAGAAGGCAGCTGGCAGGCAATTTCTTTAAGAAATGTCAAGTGAAAATATTTCCACGTTGCGAGGTGCAGTGGCTTGGTTTTAACAGATTTGCATTTCTACAACCATACGTCTGACAGAACATTTCTGGCTTATTAAGTTAAATGCACTGTGGCCTTTATAAACAATACAGGATTGAGGGTCAAGGAACAGAATGTGAATGGGCAATAAGCTGCATCTAGTGTTTATGTTCAGCTACAGTATTCTGCAAATGAAATTACACGAATGAAAAAAAGTTAAATGCTAGTCCGAGTACATTGTTGGGGGGGCATTCAGCATGATGATTATTATAGCTGTCACAAATATATATATATACAGTACAGACCAAAAGTTTGGACACACCTTCTCATTCAAAGAGTTTTTCATGACTATGAAGGCATCAAAACTATGAATTAACACATGTGGAATTATATACATAACAAACAAGTGTGAAACAACTGAAAATATGTCATATTCTACGTTCTTCAAAGTAGACACCTTTTGCTTTGATTACTGCTTTGCACACTCTTGGCATTCTCTTGATGAGCTTCAAGAGGTAGTCCCCTAAAATGGTCTTCCAACAGTCTTGAAGGAGTTCCCAGAGATGCTTAGCACTTGTTGGCTCTTTTGCCTTCACTCTGCGGTCCAACTCACCCCAAACCATCTCGATTGGGTTCAGGTCCGGTGACTGTGGAGGCCAGGTCATCTGGCGCAGCACCCTATCACTCTCCTTCATGGTCAAATAGCCCTTACTTTCAAAGTTTTCCCAATTTTTCGGATGACTGACTGACCTTCATTTCTTAAAGTAATGATGGCCACTCGTTTTTCTTTACTTAGCTGCTTTTTTCTTGCCATAATACAAATTCTAACAGTCTATTCAGTAGGACTGTCAGCTGTGTATCCACCTGACTTCTCCTCAACGCAACTGATGGTCCCAACCCCATTTATAAGGCAAGAAATCCCACTTATTAAACCTGACAGGGCACACCTGTGAAGTGAAAACCATTTCAGGGGACTACCTCTTGAAGCTCATCAAGAGAATGCCAAGAGTGTGCAAAGCAGTAATCAAAGCAAAAGGTGGTTACTTTGAAGAACCTAGAATATGACATATTTTCAGTTGTTTCACACTTGTTTGTTATGTATATAATTCCACATGTGTTAATTCATAGTTTTGATGCCTTCATTGTGAATCTACAATTTTCATAGTCATGAAAATAAAGAAAACTCTTTGAATGAGAAGGTGTGTCCAAACTTTTGGTCTGTACTGTATATTGTGGGGTTTCGCCCTGGTAAATAGGGTAAGCTGGCGCAGTACAGAGGCAAAATACTAATTCTTAACTCAAAACGTCAGTGTTTATTCACACTTGAAGCAATTGCACAAAACAGCACGTAACATTGCAGTCTTGGTGTTAATTCACACACAATGGAAAGTTCATATAACATAAGTCATTGTGCTGGCAGTTCTGCCTCCAGTAGTCCACAGCAGCTGTTTTCCCAGCGTGCGGCTCTCAGCCTTCGAGTACGGCACAAAGCCTCAGATCCACAAAAACAGAGACATCTCTGCTGAGCCCAGCTGCCTATTTAAGGACAGCCAGGTGCTGCTAAAACCCGGACCAGCACCTAAACTCCGGTCCGGTATTTGACCTCACCTGGCTGGAAACCAGCCCAGTCGCACATGCTGGGAGGAAAATACCTGCCTTGCCAGACACAACCCCTCACTGTGTCACATACACCCCCCTTTGTTCAACCCTGAGGGGGTAGACACACACCAGACAGTGTACCCAGGACAGGGCTCTGTGTTCTACCGAGAACTTAAAGTTCTGCAGAGACCAAAACCATCTGGTGACCTGGGCATTCCTGTCTTTGGCCTGGCTCATCCAATTGAGAAGGGGAGTGGTCGGTCACCAGGCAGAACTTTCTCCCCAACAAATGGTAGCGGAGAGACTCGAGTGCTCACTTGATAGCCAGGCACTCTCTCTCCACTATACTGTACCTGGTTTTGGCTGGAGTGAGCTTGCGGCTTAGGAAGACAACGGGATGCTCCTCCGTGTTGACTTCCTGAGACAGTACAGCACAGAGGCCTACTTTGGAGGCATCCGTTTGTACCACGAACTCCCTCTTGAAGTCGGGCTTCACCAAAACCGGTGACCCACACAGGGCCGACTTCAATGCGGCAAAAGCCTCTTCCGCCCGATCATCCCAGCGAACCATGACTGATTTTCGTCCCTTCAAGAGCCCTGTCAATGGTGCGGCTAAAGTTGTAAAGTGGGGAACAAAGCTCATGTAATAGCCCATCATTCCCAGGATTTACTTTATTTGCCTAGTGGTGACAGGTCGCGGCCAATTCCGTATCGCCTCTATTTTGTTAACTTGGGGTTTGATGACTCTGCGCCCAATGATATACCTCAGATACTTAGTTTCTTCTAACCCTATCGCACATTTTTTTGGGTTAGCGGTTAAGCCAGCTTTCCGAAAGGAGTCCACTACAGCCTGCATTTTTGGTAGGGGACTTTCCCAGTCGGTACTGTGGAGGATAATATCGTCCAGGTAAGCCGAAGCGTACCAACGATTTGGACTAAGCACAATGTCCATTAGTCGCTGAAAAGTGGCGGGGGTGCCATGCAGACCAAAGGGTAAGACCTTATATTGATAAAGCCCCTCAGGCGTGATGAAGGCAGTTTTCTCTTTGGCAGCCTCTGTTAAGAGCACCTGCCAGTACCCTTTCGTGATTTCCAAAACAAAAAAATACCAGGCTTGTCCTAACCTCTTGATGAGCTCATCCACCTGGGGCATAGGATATGCATCAAATTTGGAAACCTCATTAAGTTTTCAAAAGTAGTTACAAAACCGCAACGTCCCGTCCAGCTTGGGTATCAATACTATAGGACTGGCCCACTCACTTTTTGACTCCTCAATGACGTCTAGCTGCAATATTAGCTGCACCTCCTCCGATATGGCTTGTCGCCGAGCCTTGGGTACCTGGTATGGTTTTGCCTGAGGCTTAGTGACAATGTCATGCTGGATTATCGAAGTGCGTCCAGGGAGGTCCGAGAACAGATCTGTGTTCCGACTAACGAACTCCCTGGCTTCCTGAGTCTGTTTAGAGGAGAGGCTGTCAGCAATTTTTACTGTGGCAGCTGCTTCTCTTGCATAAGACAGAGGGGCTGGTACTTCTTCTCCTAAAAAACCCGGCCGCGGGCTGTCTTCTGTACAGGTTTCACTATCTTTCCACGGTTTGAGTAAATTCACATGGTAAACCTGCTCCAGCTTTCACCACCCTGGCTGGTGTACCTTGTAGTTTACATCTCCAATTTTCTCAAGTACCTCGTAGGGGCCCTGCCACCTAGCTAGGAACTTACTGTCCACGGTCGGCACCAGAACCAAAACCTGATCACCCGGGTTAAAGATCCAGACCCGAGCCTGCCGATTATACACCTGGCTCTGGGCTCGCTGAGCTGCCTCCAGATGCTTCCTAACAAGAGGCAACACTGTCTCTATCTGATCTTGCATCTGGGTAACATAGGGCTCTTTCACACCTGCGTTATTGTCTTCCGGCATAGAGTTCCGTCGTCGGGGCTCTATGCCGGAAGAATCCTGATCAGGATTATCCTAATGCATTCTGAATGGAGAGTAATCCGTTCAGGATGCATCAGGATGTCTTCAGTTCCGGTACGGAACGTTTGTTGGCCGGAGAAAATACCGCAGCATGCTGCGCTTTTTGCTCCGGCCAAAAATCCGGAACACTTGCCGCAAGGCCGGATCCGGAATTAATGCCCATTGGAAGGCATTGATCCGGATCCGGCCTTAAGCTAAACGTCGTTTCGGCGCATTGCCGGAGCCGACATTTAGCTTTTTCAGAGTGGTTACCATGGCTGCCGGGACGCTAAAGTCCTGACAGCCATGGTAAGTGTAGCGGGGAGCGGGGGAGCAGTGTACTTACCGTCCGTGCGGCTCCCCGGGCGCTCCAGAGTGACGTCAGGGCGCCCCAAGCGCATGGATCACGTGATCGCATGGATCACGTCATCCATGCGCATGGGGCGCTCTGACGTCATTCTGGAGCGCCCGGGGAGCCGCACGGACTGTAAGTATACCGCTCCCCCGCTCCCCGCTCCTACTATGGCAACCAGGACTTTAATAGCGTCCTGGGTGCCATAGTAACACTGAAAGCATTTGGAAGACGGTTCCGTCTTCAAATGCTTTCAGTACACTTGCGTTTTTCCGGATCCGGAGTGTAATTCCGGCAAGTGGAGTACACGCCGGATCCGGACAACGCAAGTGTGAAAGAGGCCATACTCAATTACACTTTTATGTGGAGTGGGTTGTTGTTCCCACACCTCTTTGGCCACATCCAAGAGACCACGGGGGTGTCTGCCATATAGTAGTTCGAAGGGCGAGAACCCAGTAGAGGCCTGGGGTACCTCTCGCACTGCGAACATTAGATAGGGCAGAAGGAGGTCCCAGTCCTTCCCATCTTTAGACATTACCTTTTTCTACATATTTTTTAATGTTTGGTTAAACCGTTCTACCAGACCGTCCATTTGCAGATGGTAAACGGATGTCCGTAGTTGTTTTATGTGCAGCAACTTACAGAGTTCCCTCATCACCTTGGACATAAAAGGGGTCCCTTGGTCAGTCAGAACCTCTTTAAGTAGTCCTACTCCTCCGGAAAACATCTCCATTAACTCCTTAGCTATGAGTTTGGCCAGGGTATGTCGCAGTGGCACCGCCTTCAGGTACCGAGTGGCGTAGTCTAGAATGACTAAGATGTCTTGATGCCCTCTGGCGGACTTCAGTACTGGGCCTATGAGGTCCATAGCTATTCGGTCAAACGGTACTTCGATAATCGGGAGAGGTACTAGGGGACTACGGAAATGTGGCTGGGGGCTAGTTATCTGGCAGGTCGGGCAAGACTAACAAAACTCTTCCACTTCTTTGAATATGCTGGGTCAGTAAAACTGCTGTAGAATACGATCCTGAGTTTTCTGCAGCCCCAGGTGACCCCCGAGAACGTGTTGGTGGGCGAGATCTAACACAAGCTTGCGATAAGCCTTGGGGACCACCAACTGTTCAATAGGCTCACCCCATAGCTGGTTTACCTGATGCAACATATCCTGATGAACCACAAAACCGGGAAACACTCTGCCCCAGGTTGTTGTGGTTCACCATCTACTATTAACACATTTTCCCAGGCGTGGGATAGGGTTGGGTCCCGACATTGGGCAAAATTATCCCCGGAGACATTGAGGTCTGCCAATTCAGGACCCGGCGGCAATTCCTCCACGTCTCACACCATCACATTTAGTGGGGTTGTCTCCCCCTCTTCCACTGAAGTGGCGGTCACCCCTACCACTGGCATTTCGTACTCAGGTTTCCAGGGTTCTGGTCTCCCCCCTGAGCCGGGCCACTCTACTAGGGTTACCCCTGTCTCATGGGTATCAGTCACTCTCATAGCAGGCCACAGTTCTGGGAAGTCTCTCCCTATTATAAGTTCGTAGTGTAAATTTGGGGCAACTGCCACTTCATGAGTCCATCTGCCAGCCCCTGTGGTTAGAGACACCAGGGCGGTGGGATAGTCTTTTAAGTCTCCATGGATGCACATGACACCGACTTTCCAGCCAGTATACTCTACTGACTGTACTAGGGGAGCCCTTACTAGGGACACCAGACTCCCTGAGTCCAGCAGAGCCTCCGCTATAGTGTCTCCTACCTCCACCTGGCACAGGTGGTTTAGAGTTTTTAGGGTACCTGCTGCACACAGCTTCCTGGCATATAGCGACTGACGGTAGCCATAGTTAGTGTCCATGGGTTCCAACTGATGGGGACAGTCAGCTCTTACATGGCCCGGCTCCTGACACCGCCAGCAGACTATTGGAGCCAGGCCCGTAGGGGGTACACCCCGGGTGGGTTTGGTTGGTACAAGTTGCCGGGTCTGGAGATGGAGATTTTCAGGATTTGTCTGCCCCCTTCCCAAAAGAACCCCTTGTAACAGTCTTAGTAGCCTCGTAGCGCTCTCCACCAGGTCCACCATTTCTAGGGCATTGCCAGAAGACACCTGGCCGATCCAGTGCTGGAGAGGGGGTGGCAGAGCCCTCCAGAACATATCAGCCAATAGTCTATCCAGCATAGCTGTCGGACTCAGCACATCAGGCTGTTGCCACTTTTGCAAGAGGTGGAGTAAGTCATAATACTGGGTCCTCGCATGCTCAGCCGGCTTAAACCCCCACTGATGTACCCGCTGGGCCCGGACCAACACATTCACCCCCAGTCTTGCCAAAATCTCACCCTTTACTTGTTGGCAGTCGGCCGCTTGTTGTCCAGCAAGTCGAAATACACCCGCTGGGAATTGGATGGCAGCAATAGAGCGACGACCTCAGCCCTCTGGTCACGGGGTAGCTTTTCCCTGATGGCCACTTTCTTGTACATCGCCAGGTAGGTTTCGATGTCGTCTGCTGGGGTCATCTTAGGAATCGCGGCACGGACTGCTTTACGGGCATCGTGGACGCTCGGGGTTGATCCTGCTGTCTGCAAAGCCATCACGTGTTGTAGCAGCAACTGGTTAGTCTCCTGCTGCTGCTTATTAGCCTTGCATTGCTGCAGGTTGGTCTCTCGCTGCTGCAGATTAGCCTCCATGAGGGCCTTCACAATATCCTGCATTTTGTCGTGGGGCACTGGTTGTAATACAGCTGGTTTAATGTACGACATACAACCGTGCCCTTATCCCTCAGGACCACACCGCCGATCACCACAGGCGGCCCTGGTTCTAGTTGCCGGCGGTGGTGGGGCAGTAGGAGATAAACGCTTCCATTGTGGAAGCGCTCATCTCCATATTCATTTGTATTGTCGTCCTCAGGACAGCGATACAGATGGCTGTGCTGCGGCGGGGCTGGGAAGGGAGAGGCATCTCTCTTCCCTGTTCTTCTTATAGGCCGCAGGCACTAATGCCTGCGGCCTATGAGAGGCTGGCTCAGGCGGCGCGATGACGTCATTATCATCGCGCCACCTGAACTGGGCAGCACACAGCGGGGACACAGGCTGGAAGAGGCTGATGAAGGTAAGCATTAGTGTTTTGTTGGGGAAGGGGGGGAGCTGGCACTATGGGGGCATCTGGCATTTCTTACAGCCCCATTTTTTTGGGGGTGGCACTTGGGGGGCATTTTTTTCTTGCCCATTTTGGGGTGGAGCACTATGGGGGCATTTCTTACTGGCACATTATGGGAGGGCACCATGGGGGAGAGGAGCACTATAGGGGCATCTGGGGGCTCTAAAGGGGCTTTTTATATTGGCACATTATGGGGGGCACTGTAGGGGAGAGCGGCACTATGGGGCATCTGGTGGCACTATAGGGGCATAATTTGTGGGCACTATTGGGAAGTGGGGGCTCTAAAGGGGCCTTTTTTTATTGGCACATTATTGAGCGCATTATGGCATCTGGTGGCACTAAGGGGGCATTTTTTACTTGCACATTATGGGAGTAACTATAGGGGAGAGCGGCACTTTGGGGCATTATTTGGGGGCACTATGGGGGAGTGGAGCACTATTGGGAAATCTGGTGGCACTAAGAAGGGGCATTTTTTACTGACACATTATGGGGGAGAGGAGCACTATAGGGGCATCTGCTGGGGGTACTAAGAAGGGGCATTTTTTTTACTGGCATATTATGGGGGAGAGGAGCACTATGAGGGCATCAACTGCGGCACTATATAGGGGTATTTTATAGTGGCATACATTATGGGGACATAGCTCAACTGCGGGCACTAAGCGGGGGTATTTCATGTACTGTCATATTATATTAAGAGAATTACTAGTATGGGCACTATAGGGGCATTATTACTACTAAGTGTGCTCTGGCAGAGAATTATTTCTATTGGTGGGATTTTGGGGAGCACAGTTACTTTGGGGGGCACCCTGGCACAATATCAGCTTAGCACAATTATTTTTGGGGGACATTATCTTTATACTATTAGTGTCTGGGAGCAGTTATTTTTTAGAGCACTGTGTGCCAATAATTGTTGAAGGGGGCACTATCTGTGTGGTAGAAGTATTTCCAAGGGGACTATTTCTGCATTATTGTATTTGGGGTGGCAGGAAAGGGTGTTCAGAAGATGTGAAGATGATGGAAATTTGGGAAACTAATGTCTGTTTGTCAATCTCTGCAGAGACTGGAGATGGCTGAAAAATCATTGCGGTTTGGTCTGAATGGAGAAGATGGGAAAAGAGAACGTCTACAACAAAGGTCACTGGATGTAAGAGGTATGGGGCGCTATGTAGGAGAGGAGATGCTCCGGCTCCTCCCCCTACCATTTGCAGAGGAGGATTCAGAGCTGGGTGAGGACGGCCAAGGTGGGCAGCAGGCCACGGGCAGGTGGCAGATGGTGGGGGAACAGGCCTTGAGCAGGATCTGGGGAGGGAGGAGAGCGGAGGAGCTTCCTGGCTGTAGCCGGCTGCTGTCTATTGTATATTGTGAAGCAGGCAGAGCAGCCAGGACAGACCTCCCCCTCTCCGTATGATCTGTAGAGACAGGCCTCAACAATAGAATTTCAGCTGTACAGTGTTTGTTGGCAGTGGCCTATTATATGTAGGTGGGGCTTTTAATAATGGGCTGGGATAAAAAATGTGTTAGCATTTTTCCACTCCTACAGGGCTTTTAGAAATGGTATTAACTTAGAGTATTGGACCTTTTAAAATATAGCTTTTATTCATTCTAATTAAAAAGAGAGTAAATCACCCTGTGATATCTGGGTGACCTCAAATGTATAAGGAATTTGTACTATCCATATGGCATCAAATTCACCATTTCACGGTGGTAGCTGGGGAACATCCTGTCCTTATACATTCGAGGCCACCCAGATATCACAGGGTGATTTAATCTCTTTTTAATTAGAATAATAAAAGCTATATTTTAAAGGGTCCAATACTCTAGGTTAATACTCACTCTGCGGACTCCTATACTACTGTTATATATCTAACTTTTAGAAATGGCCAGGCAGAAGAATCAGCGCAGCACGCTACGCGCCCTGCATTTTTAAATATGAAGGGGACTATGAAAATTGGGCGGGCAAAAGATTTGGCACAGCGGGCTACACGTGCCACATTTTTTGCCTTTCGGACCCCCCCCCCTAGACAAAATTCCTGGGTACTCCCTTGCCCGCATCATCCACCAATTGTGGGGTTTCGCTCTGGTAGATAGGATAAGCGGCGCAGTACAGAGGCAAATTACAAGTTCTTAACTCAAAACGTCAGTGTTTATTCACACTTGCACAAAACAGCACGTAACTTTGCAGTCTTGGTGTTAATTCACACACAAATCACGGAAATAAAATATATAAAACATCCTGCACAATATGATAATGAATGTTGCGGATGTACATGGCTACATTTATACAATCACAGAAAATAATGCACTATAATAATAGATGCAAGCATAACATATGGACTAAGCCCTCAGTCTATTGATAAAATCAGAGACACTTGGTCAATACATTTTGATCAAAACACATCTAAGCCCACCTACCAAGTGACAAGGTGGTCTCAGTTCAGGCGGGGCCTACGCTAAACCTGCCTATGCCGTTATGCATTTATGTTCAGGAGCCCAGACCCCGCACATATAGTGTGTTGGTCCTAGTTACCTCCTATATAGGCTTGATGGGTAATTTCTTTGCTCTGGGGATCGACCGTAGTTTTAGTATGGAGCGATTAAGATTGACCGAAATGTGAAGGCCTGCATGGACAAGATGTCTTAACCTCAAATAGTTGTACAGCTCTTTAGGCTGAATTTTGTATTTGTCACATAGGTGTTGAAAAGGGTGCAGATTAAATCTGGAAACTATCTGGGCCATTCTTGTTATGCCCAGGTATACCCAGGTGCTCAAATCCAAGCTAGGAACAAGAAGACGAGTAGCATCAAGGGGCAGAAGTTCTAGAATAGATATGGGATCACAACCTGTAGTAGCATGGAACTCTTTCCAGTGTTTTATTGTTGCGCTCACCAGGTAGGGAAATTGGTTGTAGGAGAAAGAAGGCAGGAGAGATGCCAATAATAGAGATCTCAAAGGTGACTGGGGGATAGCAGACGCTTCTATATGTGCCCATTGTTTGCTAAGGTCTCCCTGCCACCAATCCTGCATCTGTTGTACCTGAGTTGCCAAGAAGTAATCATGTACATTAGGTAGGCCTATGCCCCTGTAGGCTTTCTGTTTATATAACAGGGAGGCGGACACTCTTGGCCTCTTTCCTGCCCATATGTAGGTGTTAACCATTTGGGTTGCTTCCTTAAAGAAGGATTTAGAAACTATGATCGGGAGAATCTTAAAAATGTACAAGAGTTTCGGTAGTACCATCATTTTGAAGGCAGCTATTCTGCCCAGCCAGGAGATTTCTTTCAAAGCCATGGATGCCAGATTTTAGTGTATCCAGCAATGGTATATAGTTATGCTTATACAGGGTTTTCATGGACATAGTAAGTTTTAGGCCCAGGTAGTCTATTTCCTGGGTCTGCCAATCTAGAGCAAAATTGGCTTTGAGATAATGCTCCTCATCTGAGGGGATATTAAGGGGCAGGATTTGGTTTCATTAAGCCTATAAAAGGAGAGTTCTCCAAAGTCGTTAATAAGTTCCATAGCTACTTTCAGGGATTTTTTTGGGTGATAAAATTATTTCATCCGCATACAGAAAAATGTGATGTGTGCTATTGCCTATGGTCGCTCCTGATATGTCTGGATGAGTTCTGATCGCTTGAGCTAGTGGCTCTATTGATAGCACAAATATAATGGGGGATAGGGGGCACCCCTGTCTAGTTCCATTTGTTATGGGAAGGGGGTCTGATAGTGTAGAGTTAGCTAGTACTCTGGCAAAAGGGGGTCGAGTAAAGCGCTGAAATTGCCCTAAAGCATGCTCCCTCGATTCCCATATGCCGCAGAACAGAAAAGACGAATGTCCAATTCACGCCTTTTCGATGTCTAATGTTACCAGTGCTGCTGGGGATTTTTGTCTCTCCAATGTATCTAATATATTAACACCTCTTCTAGTGTTTTCATAAATTTGTCGGCCTTTTATAAAGCCTGTTTGGTCAGAGGTTATAAGATGCGGAATCAGTGTAGCTAGGCGAATGGCGAGGATTTTGGCGTATATTTTTACGTCCTGAGTTCAGCAGGGAAATTGGCCTAAAGTGTTTAGGGACATCAGGGGTTTTGCCTGGCTTGGGTATGGTGACAATGATGGCTTCTAGCATTTCTTTTGGGAATTTTTCCCCCTCTATGGCTTGTTGTTATGTGTGTCAGATAAGGAGCCAAAATGTCTCCATATGATTTATAATATGCTTTTGATATCCCGTCCGGACCTGGAGCCTTGTGTAGGGGCTAATAGCTGCTAGGACTTCTTTCTGATTTAGCGTTGAGTTTAGAGATTCCATTTGGGATGTCCTTCATTTAGGGAGATGAAGGGACTTTAAGTACTCATCTATTGATTGTTGTTGTGGTTGGATGAAGGGGTTGTTCCCCTCTAGGTTATATAGCGACGCGTAGTAGGCTTTGAATTTGTTAGCAATTTTATCTGGGTCATATAGATGAGCTCCTGTGGATTGGTTTTTGATAAAGGGAATTTTTGATTTTATCACTTTCTTTTTGATCTTATGTGCAAGTAGCTTGCCTGCTTTATTGTCCTGTGAATAACATATCGCTTTGGTCTTTCTTAGATTCTGTTCGTATTTATACAGCAAGAGTTCTTTAAGTTGAAGTCTCAAGGTTTTCAATTGTGAAGTGCGTTTATTAAGAGTTTTTAGGGGTTTGATTTTCGCCATTATTTCCGAAAACTTCCTCTCCCTTTCTTTTTTTGCTTTACTCACTATTTTCATGATGACTCCCCTTATGTAGGCCTTATGTGCGTTCCATAGGGAAAAGGGGTTAGAAACTGTGCCGTCATTAAATTGAAAGAATTCCCGAATAGCGGCACCAATTTCTTCTTTGTAGGTGTTGTGCTGTAAGAGAAAGGGGTTAAGGTGCCAGGAGGAACCGTATCCAGGAGGACAAATATCTTGTAGGATGAGTGCGATGGCTGCATGGTCAGACCAGGTGATTATTTCTACCGATGACCCTGTCATGGCATGAATCAAAGATCTGTTTAGAAGGAATAGGTCTTGATGGATTCTCCAAATATCGTATAGATTGTTAGATAAGAGGAATTCTCTCATCCAGGATGTCCTATTAACGGAGGAGGTGGAATCTAAGAGCGGATCCACTACCCCGTTAAGATCCCCAAGCCATAATACTTGCCCTTGCCTGACGGTTTCCACTTTCCTGGAAAGTTTATGTAGGAATGAGGGTTGGTGTCTATTTGGGGCATATACTGCTACTAAGGTATATACAGTATAACATTATTCAAAATGCAACTACAATAATATATCTGCCATTCGGGTCTGCAATCATTTTGGAAAGTTGGAATGCTACAGTATCCCTGATTCCCAAGATAACTCGTCTTTGTTTTTTTATGGAAATGAGATTGGTATATGACTGGGAAGGATCGATGATGGATTCGGCTAGCGTCCGTGGCTTTGAGATGGGATTCTTGAACACTGAAAGCGTCACACTGGAGGCCCACAATCTCTCTCCACATGGTTGCTCTTTTGTGAGGACTGTTTAGCCCTTTAACATTAAACGATGCAAATTTAAGCACCATTGGTAGATGAGTGTGGAATGCTCAGAGTGCCCAGAAAGCCACCCCGCTTTAGTGGCGGTGGGCCAAGAGGGGCCTGATCATCTCTATCAGGGATATATGTATAATAGGTTATAAGCATTGTTCTCCCAGGGGACAACCTTCTATGGAGGCTAGTTTCTGTATGTTTAGGCATTTCAAGTATAGATCTACTGTACCTAGGTGAATGTGCAACTATAAAAACTTTAAACAAAATCTAAACATTTATAAAACATAAATACGCTGTCCGCATAATATAGGCTGACACTTGTGTCTGGGGGAGCCAGAAAACTCACAGTTGGGAATCGGGTGTAACAGTTCAACTTAGAGCTCTGTCTTTTACAGCTAGTCGGGGTTACGGTTTCTGGACTTGTGCTTGGAGGAGACCACTTGCCACTCTTGGTGTAGATGGGTTGGTGCCGATTTCGGGTTCTGGAAATTTTCTGAGATTGGAATGTTCCATTGTTGCAGCAGAAGTTTCACTTCTTCAAGGGTAGAGAGTGATTGTAGGGCTCCTCCATGTTGGATTAAAATCTTTGTGGGAAAGCCCCATCTGTAAGGCATGGCATGATCTCGCAGGGCTGCGGTTATGGGAGCCAGTATTCTTCTTTGCTGCAATATGTATGCAGATAGGTCAGAAAATAACTTGATCTCCTCGTAGGGGGACGGCAGGGTATTTCTGTTCCTGCTAGCTTGAAGTAATTCTTCTTTTATCTGAAAAAAATGGATCCAAGCTAGAACGTCCCTAGGAATGGTAGGAGAGAGGTGCTTGGGGCGTGCCACCCTGTGTATTCTGTCGATAAAGAGGTCACGTTCAGAAATTGAAGGGATTAAAGCTTGCATCAGTCCCTGTAAGTAGGATTGCAGTTCTTGCGGCTGGATTTCCTCAGGAATTCCTCTGATTTTAACGTTATTTCGGCATGCCCTGTCTTCAAGGTCGACAAGCTTCTGTTTTATTATCTCAATTTCATCTGTGAGGTCATTATGGGCATCAATAAGTTGGTTATGTGAAGACATAAATTCGCCCATTTTTGTTTCAGCATGTGACATACCTCGGATATAGAGGTCTGCAGAGGGTTAATGAACAAGGCAATGTTGTCTTGCATCGATCTGCTGAGTGCTAACAGCATATCCTTTAAGAGGGACCCTGAGACTGGCACGTCTGAGGTAGGGAAATCCTGCAATGTGAGGCTGAAATATCCCTGAGTACAACTGGGATGGAGGGGAGAGCTAAAAGGAACATTATGTGGCTCTTGCATGGGGAGCTGTGGATTATGGTGGTTCCCACTAGCTCCAGCACACAGCTTGTGCACATGTTCCTCAGATCTGAGGCTTCCCCCAGGACTGTTATGGAGTGAGGGAGCTGGAGAGACACCATTGCTGCTCAGAGCATTCGCTGCCAGAGGTGAGGATCGTGGGTGAAGGACTATACCTTCTCCTTGCCCTCTTTGCTCTGTGTCGGGTGTGTGCGCAGCGTGTCTCGCTGGTGAGGAGGGAGCGCTACCTCCGCCATCTTGTGCGTGCTCTTTGTCAAAGAAAAACCGTAGTTTCTCCTGGGCTTTGATGGATCTCTTGCCCCTTGTCATCCTCGGTGGTTGTGGCATGGATGTAATAGGGAGGATCTCGTTCCGGAGTGCTCTCACCGGGCCAGGTGCTGTGTTGTCGCTGCTGTGTATGTGGAGCTCCTCTACTAAGCGGCCATCTCGCACGGCAGCAGGCCACGTCCCCCCTTGCTGGCAGTTCTGCCACCAGTAGTCCACAGCAGGCTTTAGGGGGCCTGTTTGCCCAGCATGCGGCTCTCAGCCCTCCAGCATGGCACAAAGCCTCAGATCCTCAAAAACAGAGACATCTCTGCTGAGCCCAGCTGCCTATTTAAGGACAGCCAGGTGCTGCCAAAACCCGGACCGGTACTTAAACTCCGGTCTGGTATTTGACCTCACCTGGCTGGAAACCAGCCCAGCCGCACATGCTGGGAGGAAAATACCTGCCTTGCCAGACACAACCCCTCACTGTGTCACAATATATATATATATATATATATATATTTTTTTATTTTTTATTTTTTTTTCAGTCGTCTCCATGACAGCACAACCTGAGATTGACTTCCTCTGATAGGACAGGAAAAACACAGAGAGGTTAAGAACCCCACACCTTCCCCTCATCACCAGTGTTTTTTCCTGTCCTGTCAAGGAAGGAATACCAGAGAGGTGTGCTGGGAGCTCTTCTGGGTTTCTAAGCTTAACTCTACAAGTTTTTTTTTTCTCCTCTTTACCGCATTGTTGTTCAGGCCTGAGGTCGGTTCCGGAGGTCCGGCTCTTCCCTCCTCTGTATGTGGCCTGTGCCCGGGCCCCTCTGTGTTTGGTGGCCCCGGCGAAGCTCCCTCCTGCGGCAGTCCAGTGGGGCTTGTTGCGGAGTGGATAGGCGGCCGGAGCGAGGCTAGGACGCTCTTCCCTCTGGCCGCCGGGTGGTGATGACGTCGGACGCTGAGGAGGTGTGGCTTAGCGTCATGACTTCACGCGGCGCGCGGCTGCGGGATGAGATGACGGTTTGATTGGTACTATTTTGGCGTACATGCGACTTTTTTGATCACTTTTATTACCTTTTTTGGGAAGTAAGGTGGGCAAAATTTCTATTTTCTCATAGTTTTTATTTTTTTATTTTTATGACGTTCACCGTGCGGGGAAAGTAACATGACCGTTTTATAGATCAGGTCGTTACGGACGCGGCAATACCTAATATGTGTAGTATATTTTATTTTTTTAATTTTTATTCAGTGATAAATGTTTTGTTTTGTTTTCTTAACTTTTTTCACTTTTTTTTACATTTTTTTGACCGCACTGAGTACAGTCAGCACTGTAGTCACCACTTCCCATGCACTTCTATAATGGAAGCACTCACTAGTATTTGATTTATAAGACACACGGCCATTTAAGTGCATCTTATAAAGGGGAAAATATGGTATTTTTATATCACAGTGTAATTCTCAGATGTTGTTAATAATATGAATGAAGGAGGGGAGTAGTTTGCTCTTTGAATTCATATCTGCTCATTCCAGCAGCTGAACAGTACAGTGGTGAGAACACAGTAGCTGTCGCATAATAACAAGCAGCTCCTCTGCCCATAACAGCGGATCACTGGGACTAGGATTTGGTCACCAGTCTGACTGTCTTTAAAGGGGTTATCCCACAAATATAAAACTCTTTTTAAAATTCTTTTACTCATGTATCTGAAGGACTTGCTTTCCTTTCCGTTGGTTGGGCAGCAGCTCATCAAGCACATGCCTCTCCCAGAATGCACTGCAGTTAGTTATTATAAACCCCTTTCCTCCCCTACATAGAAAATAATCTCTCACATATAGCCCCAGAGAGACATATGGTATCAAATGCCCCCATAAGTTTATCCTCCATGGTCTAGAGCAGGGGTACTCAAGTACTTTTTGTAAAGGTCCACATACCTGAGTCTGCTGTAGGATGAAGGTCCGAGCTTCAAAACATAAAAATATATAAGGAGGGACAACACTATGGGCATGTAGCGCTGCATTTATTTATTTTACAACAATCCACACCTCCAAACCCACCTAATCTCCTTTCTGCTGACCGAACAGTAAGAATGTCCTATCGGTGCCCCCTAACAATAATGATGCTCCTTTAATGGCCCTTAGACAGTTTGATATCCCTTTCATGCTCCACAGAGAATGATACCCATAAGTGCACCTTCACAGCAGGGTGATCCCTTGGTGCCCCCACACATTATGATGCTCCTTAGTGCCCCTGACACATTGCAATGCCTCCTTAGTTCCTCCCCACAGAGTATGAATACCCTAAGTACCCCCTCACACTACTAATGCCCTCTTTGTGCCCCCTTCACAGTAATAATCCCCATCGTGCCGCCTTCACGGTAATAATGCCCTCTGTGCACCCTTCATGGTAATAATGTGCACTGTTCCCCCTTCAGAGTAGTAATGCCCTCTGTGCACTGTGCCCCCTCCATAGTAAAAATGCCTATTGTGCCCCCTTCATATTAGCAATGCCCTCTGTGCCCCCTCCATAGTAGAAATGCCCATTGTGCCCCCTTCACATTAGCAATGCCCATTGTGCCCCCTCCAGAGTAGAAATGCCGATTGTGCCCCCTCCAGAGTAGAAATGCCCATTGTGCCCCCTCTAGAGTAGAAATGCCCATTGTGCCCCCTCCAGAGTAGAAATTCCCATTGTGCCCCCTTCATATTAGCAATGCCCATTGTGCCCCCTCCAGAGTAGAAATGCCAATTGTGCCCCCTCCAGAGTAGAAATGCCAATTGTGCCCCCTTCACATTTGCAATGCCCATTGTGCCCCATCCAGAGTAGAAATGCCGATTGTGCCCCCCTCTGCGTTAACAAAAAAATACAGTAAGGGTACTTTCACACTAGCGTTTTTCTTTTCCGGTATTGAGTTCCGTCCTAGGGGCTCAATACCGGAAAAAAATGATAATTTTTATCCTAATGCATTCTGAATGGAAAGCGATCCATTCAGTCCCTCTTAAGTTTTTTGTCTGGAGAAAATATCGCAGCATGCTGCAGTTTTCTCTCTGGCAAAAAATCCTGAACCCTTGCTGTAATGTCGGATCCGGCATTAATTTCCATTGTTTCGCGGTTTTGCGGACTGCGCATGTACAGACCTTTAAAAAAAAAAAAAAAAAAAGAATACCAGATCCATTTTTCTGGATGACAACCGGAAAGACGTATCCGGTATTGCAATGCATTTGGGAGACGGATCCGTCTCACAAATGCGTCCGTTTGCGTCCGAATTGACGGAACTGCCTGCCGGAATTCTCTGCCGCAAGTGTGAAAGTACCCCAACTACTCACCTTGTCCTGTTCCTGAAGCTCACAGTCCTCTCTCCCCTGCAGACACAGATCGCTCTGCAGCACTATGTGGGCGGAGCTTATGCTAATTTCTAGGCTGCAGGCTCCGCCCACACAGGCCAACAGCGCAATCTGTGTCTGCAGGCAGAATGGTGGAGCAGGGAGAAGTCTTCCTACTTCACCATTCAGAGCGCCGCCGGCCTGAAGGATTGGAGGAGTGCAGGGAGCAGAGCGGTGAGTGACAGGACTTCAGCTCCCAGCGCTCCAGCAATGAGCGCTTCCATCTGTATTGATGGAAGCGCTCATTGCTTCTAGGCTCTGGCACCCCCTGAGAGCCGTCACCCTTGGCACGCCACTGCATGCAGGGGTCCGGACAGCTGGCAACCACGGTTCGGATTCGGACCGCGGTCCGCCAGTTGAGTACCCCTGGTCTAGAGACTTACAGCTGTATATTTATTTAAATTATAAGTAGGAATGAATGAATGGAAGATGTTTGGGCCGAGGGGAAGAAGGGAGCAGGGAAGCTACTGAGCATGTCAGTCCACCGCTGAATGCAGCAAAAGGTGGACTAGAAGGATAAACAGCAGGGGGCGCTACCAGAGAGGAAAATGTAATACACATCACCCGTGATGCTAGGGAGGCGAGGCTGGTCACCGTTGCTGCCTGCTATTGGCTGCACCCCCGTTGCCAGATGTTTTGATGCAGCGGCGGCCATGCTGGGATCCGGAGTCACACGGGTGTCCGGGAGTGGGGTAATTCTTTAGATTTGGATAACCCCTTTAAGGATATATCGAACTAAGAGGAGAGGTAAGAAAAGACCATCTGTATACTCCTACGTACACTGCGTGCAGAATTATTAGGCAAATGAGTATTTTGACCACATCATCCTCTTTATGCATGTTGTCTTACTCCAAGCTGTATAGGCTCGAAAGCCTACTACCAATTAAGCATATTAGGTGATGTGCATCTCTGTAATGAGAAGGGGTGTGGTCTAATGACATCAACACCCTATATCAGGTGTGCATAATTATTAGGCAACTTCCTTTCCTTTGGCAAAATGGGTCAAAAGAAGGACTTGACAGGCTCAGAAAAGTAAAAATAGTGAGATATCTTGCAGAGGGATGCAGCACTCTTAAAATTGCAAAGCTTCTGAAGCGTGATCATCAAACAATTAAGCGTTTCATTCAAAATAGTCAACAAGGTCGCAAGAAGCGTGTGGAAAAACCAAGGCGCAAAATAACTGCCCATGAACTGAGAAAAGTCAAGCGTGCAGCTGCCAAGATGCCACTTGCCACCAGTTTGGCTATATTTCAGAGCTGCAACATCACTGGAGTGCCCAAAAGCACAAGGTGTGCAATACTCAGAGACATGGCCAAGGTAAGAAAGGCTGAAAGACGATCACCACTGAACAAGACACACAAGCTGAAACGTCAAGACTGGGCCAAGAAATATCTCAAGACTGATTTTTCTAAGGTTTTATGGACTGATGAAATGAGAGTGAGTCTTGATGGGCCAGATGGATGGGCCCGTGGCTGGATTGGTAAAGGGCAGAGAGCTCCAGTCCGACTCAGACGCCAGCAAGGTGGAGGTGGAGTACTGGTTTGGGCTGGTATCATCAAAGATGAGCTTGTGGGGCCTTTTCGGGTTGAGGATGGAGTCAAGCTCAACTCCCAGTCCTACTGCCAGTTTCTGGAAGACACCTTCTTCAAGCAGTGGTACAGGAAGAAGTCTGCATCCTTCAAGAAAAACATGATTTTCATGCAGGACAATGCTCCATCACACGCGTCCAAGTACTCCACAGCGTGTCTGGCAAGAAAGGGTATAAAAGAAGAAAATCTAATGACATGGCCTCCTTGTTCACCTGATCTGAACCCCATTGAGAACCTGTGGTCCATCATCAAATGTGAGATTTACAAGGAGGGAAAACAGTACACCTCTCTGAACAGTGTCTGGGAGGCTGTGGTTGCTGCTGCATGCAATGTTGATGGTGAACAGATCAAAACACTGACAGAATCCATGGATGGCAGGCTTTTGAGTGTTCTTGCAAAGAAAGGTGGCTATATTGGTCACTGATTTGTTTTTGTTTTGTTTTTGAATGTCAGAAATGTATATTTGTGAATGTTGAGATGTTATATTGGTTTCACTGGTAAAAATAAATAATTGAAATGGGTATATATTTGTTTTTTGTTAAGTTGCCTAATAATTATGCACAGTAATAGTCATCTGCACACACAGATATCCCCCTAAAATAGCTAAAACTAAAAACAAACTAAAAACTACTTCCAAAAATATTCAGCTTTGATATTAATGAGTTTTTTGGGTTCATTGAGAACATGGTTGTTGTTCAATAATAAAATTAATCCTCAAAAATACAACTTGCCTAATAATTCTGCACTCCCTGTATAGGAGGTATGTTCCAGCATTCATTTATTTTATTTTATTTTATTTTATTTTTACGCAATGTTAACTAAGGCGAACAATAAAAAAAAATTAAGTTCCCGTTTAAAGGGCATCTGTCAGCAGATTTGTCCCTATGACACTGGCTGACCCGCTTCATGTGCTCTTGGCAGCTGAAGGCATCTGTGTTGGTCCTATTTTCATATGTGTATCAAAGGTGTCTTTTATTGTGGCTTCCTCAACAGGTAGCAGAAAGGATCCGGGGCGGACACATAGTTGCAAGCAGCGACGGGCGTTTCGCGCGCTAAGACACGCTTCCTCAGGCCACTGATTACGTCATTGCGCATACGTGCGCTTTATACGAAGTGGGTAGGGGGACGGCCGACGCCGTCAGCAAGTATCTCACTCCCACGGATGTGACGTGGTAAAAATACATGCAAAACAACAGGTAAGATTTCAATCCAATGGTTAATTGAGCCAAAAACAAATAAAGAAAACATACAGAGGAAGGACGAGTATTACAGTGTACATATAAGGCAAGCGGCAAAATCACATCTCTGTATCGGGATTAAGATGGAACGGCTGGCCTGGGCTACGGTAGTAAATTGGAATTCCTTGATATGGACCAAGGTCCACGATATATATATAAGGCCTAATCAAATAGGCAAAATGTATTTATAAAAAAGACAGAGGGAAAGGATCTGCTTCTACATGGGAAAGACAAGTCGCAAAAAATCCCTCCAAACATGAGCGCATGGAGTTTCACAAAAATACAGACATGTCATTTCTATCATTCATTCCTACCGCATGCATGGCCTCCGTGCGCATAATCCACCTTGTCTCCCTCTGTAGGAGCAGGCGATGCCGGTCACCACCCCGAGGGATGGGGCGGACATGTTCTATGCCCGCAAAGGAGAGGCAACGTGGATACGCGCCGTGGGCCGTGCGGACATGTTCAATGAGGCGTGGACTGCCTCTGCCTGATCGAATAGAACCAATGTGTTCGCGAATGCGCTCAAAGAGGGGGCGAATTGTCTTTCCAATGTAGAAGCGTCTACAGGGACAGAAAACCACATATACTACATAGGACGTACGGCACTTAATGAAGTCCCGTACTGTGTGTGATACACTGCCTATTTGTAGATGCCTAGAGCAGACATTAAGTGCGCAGAAGGAGCAATGGCCACATCTAAAATTGCCCGTCGGTTTTTTCAACCAAATTTCATCTCTAGGTGAAGAAAAGACACTTCTAACTAATTTGTCTTTAATTGTGGGGCACCTTTTAAATGTGACCAATGGTCTGTTTTCAGTGAAGCTGTTAAGAGTGGGGTCTCCCTTAAGAAGGTCCCAGTTTCGATTGATGATCTGCCGGACCATTTCAGCAACCGGACTATATTGAAAAGCAAAAGCAAAACGTGAGGGTTTAGTACTATTGCTCCGTTCAGTGAGCAAGAAATTGCGCTCGAGTGCAGACGCTTTTAATAAGGCTGCGGAGACTTCTCGCGGTGGATAGCCCCTACTAATGAGTCTAGCTCTAAGTTCTCCAGCTTGGCGAAAAAAACCTTCGTCCGTGTCATTAATTCTTCGCAGACGGACGAACTGCCCGTATGGAACTGCGCGTATGACTGAAGCTGGGTGGAAGCTGGTCTGGTGGAGGAGCGAGTTTGTCGCTGTCGGCTTACGGTAGCCACAAGTATGTATCGCTCCATCTTTTACCGTGACATGTACATCTAGAAAATCCAAAACTTCACCACCAAAATTGATGGTGAACTTCATGTTCATGCGGTTGCATGCATTAAGATGGTCGACAAATGCACGACACGACTCCTCGCTCCCCGACCAGACCAGAAAAATGTCGTCCACATATCTTAAGAATAGGCTGATGTGGCTCACATAGGGGCTATCCACCGCGAAAATGTAAGTCTCCTCAAATACCGCCAGGTACAGGTTGGCGAATGTGCACGAGACAGGTGTGCCCATAGCCGTACCTAGTACCTGGCGGTACCACTGTCCATCAAATTGGAAGACATTGTTTGACAAAACAAGGTCTAATGCCTTGTGGACAAAGTCAATGAAAACCGCACTCTTATTGCTTCTACTCAGGACTGTATCAACAGCCCTCAAACCAAGATCATGGGGTATTCTAGTATAAAGGCTCTCGACATCCAAGGACACGAGACTGAATTCCTCCCGCCACTCCAGAGCACGGAGTGCCCGGAGGAAGTCTCCCGTGTCCTTGAGATATGTCGGGGTGCTCCTTAGTAATGGTCTAAGGAGCCAATCAATATAGCCGGATAGAGGTTCCAGCGCTGAACCGATACCTGCCACGATGGGACGTCCCGGGGGTCGGGTGAGGGACTTATGGATTTTTGGTACAAAGTACCAGGTGGGGATTTTTGGGAAAGCTGGCACGAGTTTGTCCCTAAAATTTTTTGGTAAAAACCCATTATATATGTGCTGATCAATAAACCGGTAAAGTTTGGAAGATATTTCCGGTATCGGGTTCCCCCTTAGCTTCTTATAGACTGTACTATCTCCCAGCTGTCTATTGGCCTCCTCCATGTAATACTCCCTCGACATCAGGACAACGTTCCCTCCCTTGTCGGCCGGGCAATTTTAGATGTGGCCATTGCTCCTTCTGCGCACTTAATGTCTGCTCTAGGCATCTACAAATAGGCAGTGTATCACACACAGTACGGGACTTCATTAATTGCCGTACGTCCTATGTAGTATATGTGGTTTTCTGTCCCTGTAGACGCTTCTACATTGGAAAGACAATTCGCCCCCTCTTTGAGCGC
Source organism: Bufo bufo (assembly GCF_905171765.1). Classification (NCBI taxonomy): domain Eukaryota; kingdom Metazoa; phylum Chordata; class Amphibia; order Anura; family Bufonidae; genus Bufo; species Bufo bufo. The sequence continues at coordinate 44,347,625 of NC_053398.1, forward strand.
ATTCGCGAACACATTGGTTCTATTCGATCAGGCAGAGGCAGTCCACGCCTCATTGAACATGTCCGCACGGCCCACGGCGCGTATCCACGTTGCCTCTCCTTTGCGGGCATAGAACATGTCCGCCCCATCCCTCGGGGTGGTGACCGGCATCGCCTGCTCCTACAGAGGGAGACAAGGTGGATTATGCGCACGGAGGCCATGCATGCGGTAGGAATGAATGATAGAAATGACATGTCTGTATTTTTGTGAAACTCCATGCGCTCATGTTTGGAGGGATTTTTTGCGACTTGTCTTTCCCATGTAGAAGCAGATCCTTTCCCTCTGTCTTTTTTATAAATACATTTTGCCTATTTGATTAGGCCTTATATATATATCGTGGACCTTGGTCCATATCAAGGAATTCCAATTTACTACCGTAGCCCAGGCCAGCCGTTCCATCTTAATCCCGATACAGAGATGTGATTTTGCCGCTTGCCTTATATGTACACTGTAATACTCGTCCTTCCTCTGTATGTTTTCTTTATTTGTTTTTGGCTCAATTAACCATTGGATTGAAATCTTACCTGTTGTTTTGCATGTATTTTTACCACGTCACATCCGTGGGAGTGAGATACTTGCTGACGGCGTCGGCCGTCCCCCTACCCACTTCGTATAAAGCGCACGTATGCGCAATGACGTAATCAGTGGCCTGAGGAAGCGCGTCTTAGCGCGCGAAACGGCCGTCGCTGCTTGCAACTATGTGTCCGCCCCGGATCCTTTCTGCTACCTGTTGAGGAAGCCACAATAAAAGACACCTTTGATACATTTCGGTGAGTGCCGCAACTTTATTTCTATTCCTCTCCTCAAGTTGCCATTTTTCTACTACAAACTATTTTCTGCTGAGCACCACGTTGAGAAGTGTTTCTCACTGCATCTGGTTCAGTCTAAATACGGCGTGATCAGTGTATGCAGTGCCGCCTGATTATTATCTACGTCTCCCTTCATTCTATTTTCATATGTGCCCACGTTTCTGAGAAAAATTATCTTTTACTATATGCAAATGAGCCTCTAGGAGCAACGGGGGCGTTGCCATTACACCTAGAAGCTCAGTCCTCTCTGCAACTCCCGAGCCCTCTGCACTTTGACTGACAGGGCCAGGCAGTGTAAACGTTATTGGCTCTGATTTCTCCTAAAGTTTCATGCTGCGCCGTGCACTTCAGTATAGGGCGCAGGCGCAGTACAGGAAGGAAGCTTGCAGCATAGAAGAGAAATGCTGCTGAATGTGTACTGCGCCTGTACTGGATACTGAAGCGACCAGGAGTCATCTAGTTTTTACTGCCTGGCCCTGTCAATCAGAGCGCAGAGGGTGCAGCAGTTGCAGAGAGAGCAGTGCTTCTAGGTGTAATGACAACGCCCCCATTGCTCCTAGAGGCTCATTTGCATATAGTAAAACATCATTTTTCTCAGCAATCCGGACACTTATGAACATGGGACCAACACAGATGCCTTCAGCTGCCAAGTGCACATGTAACAGGTCAGCCAGTGTCATAGGTGCTGACAGGTTCCCTTTAGGCTCCATTCACACGTCTGCAAAATGGGTCCGCATCCTTTCCGCAATTTTGCGGAATGGGTGCGGACCCATTCATTCTCTATGGGGACGGAATGGATGCGGACAGCACACAGTGTGCTGTCTGCAGCCGCAATTGCGGAGCGCGGCCCCGATTTTGGGTCCGCAGCTCCGCAAAAAGATAGAGCATGTCCTATTCTTGTCCGCAGCTTGCAGACAAGAATAGGCATTTCTATGGGGGTGACGGACTAGTGTGTTGCGGGTCCGCAACACACCACGGACATGTGAATGTAGCCTTAAGCCTTACATTGAGCATGGTGAAGCTATTAGATCAGATGACATGCCCCTGGCTGATAGTCATTTGCTGCACTGAAGTCCTGGCAGTAGGGCAGACAGAAGAGAATTAAAGCTGAGCAGCCGAGGTCAGACAAAGCCCAGTGCACGGTGGCTGTTACTGTAAGTGCTATTTTCAGACTATGCTGATTGATGTGCATCATGATATTTATACAGAATATCCTCTGAACACTTATAAAGACATGAATCACTTACTGTAATCACCCAGCAAATTAAAAAGAGGAGTCCAACCCTCTCCCAGCTTTAAAACCGGCTCCACTTGTAGCCAAATCCCAGAAGATGGAGAGCAGAATCACAGACTGTGATTGGAAAGTGTTCACACTGTTATTTATGATGCTATTGTTTAATCCTATTCGCTTCTAGAGGGAATTATTACTAGGTTCATATCAAGTGCGGTCATTTCCAAACTCTAGGATTTCTTGTCGCTTTTCCTGTCTTAAAGGAACAATGCATGTAAAAAACCAAAGCTTACTGCGTGTAAAATCACCACCTGGTTCTTATATCACAATTAAAAGATAAATGATGAGAAGATAAGTGTTGTCAATGAGGGCCATCTCTATTGCCTATCCTATCGCAGATCAAACCAGTCTGGCTGGAGCAGGAACCCTCCTCCTCTCCTTCTGTTTCTGCAAAACCGCTAACCTAAGCCCCTTCCCATTCCCCTGGCTAGTATTGGGTATGACCACACTTGGCATGGCAGGATGAAAACCACCATCCCATAAACCACATGAAATGATCTTGTTTTTGCGCAGGCAGGTCTTCTGCTGCTTTCAACTTGTGCATTGCAAAGTCTGAGAGCTGCGGGTAAAACCTGCTGCATAAATTTACATGCTGCGGATTGTAAACCCACAGCGCTTCAGGAGGCTACCCACTATCTTCTAGACCGGCCAACACTGAACTAGGTCTATTACTCTTCTCATTTAATGCTGACTGTCGTGTCCCTTTAAAGGGGTTGTCAGGGTTGTCAATACCGGAATTAAACGCATCCGTTTTGATATTGCACATCAGGGTACATCCATGCGGCTGTGTGAAATCAAAACTGGAAAAAAACGGATCCGTCAATAAGTCACAATGGGTGACGGATCAGTTTTTTTAGGCTCCTAAAAAAATTGATCCATCACTATTGACTTACATTGTTTTCAATGCCAGATCAGTTTTTTTCCCTATTTTATTACCGGACAAAAAAACCGCAGTTTGCAGCAATTTTGTGCCCGTTTACAAAACAGAATACTGTGGAAACAGGAGACGTCCTGATACATCCTGAACGGATCTCTTTCCATTCAGAATTCATTAGGACTAAATTGAGATCCTCTGCTGGATTTCAATCCCGGAAAACGACGACGCAAGTGTGAAAGTGGCCTAAGTATGCGTCCCTCGACAGGTCTCACCGTGTGGGGGTTATTCAAGAAAACCATCTGATGTTGGACAACCCCATTTAAGACTATGGCTTTTGGGTGTTGTGTTAAAAACTGTCAGAAATTCATTTCATCCATTATAGTATAGGTCAGTAATGTGACACTGACATACAGTACAGACCAAAAGTTTGGACACACCTTCTCATTCAAAGAGTTTTCTTTATTTTCATGACTATGAAAATTGTAGATTCACACTGAAGGCATCAAAACTATGAATTAACACATGTGGAATTATATACATAACAAACAAGTGTGAAACAACTGAAAATATGTCATATTCTAGGTTCTTCAAAGTAGCCACCTTTTGCTTTGATTACTGCTTTGCACACTCTTGGCATTCTCTTGATGAGCTTCAAGAGGTAGTCCCCTGAAATGGTTTTCACTTCACAGGTGTGCCCTGTCAGGTTTAATAAGTGGGATTTCTTGCCTTATAAATGGGGTTGGGACCATCAGTTGCGTTGAGGAGAAGTCAGGTGGATACACAGCTAATAGTCCTACTGAATAGACTGTTAGAATTTGTATTATGGCAAGAAAAAAGCAGCTAAGTAAAGAAAAACGAGTGGCCATCATCACTTTAAGAAATGAAGGTCAGTCAGTCAGCCGAAAAATTGGGAAAACTTTGAAAGTAAGGGCTATTTGACCATGAAGGAGAGTGATGGGGTGCTGCGCCAGATGACCTGGCCTCCACAGTCACCGGACCTGAACCCAATCGAGATGGTTTGGGGTGAGCTGGACCGCAGAGTGAAGGCAAAAGGGCCAACAAGTGCTAAGCATCTCTGGGAACTCCTTCTAGACTGTTGGAAAACCATTTCAGGGGACTACCTCTTGAAGCTCATCAAGAGAATGCTAAGAGTGTGCAAAGCAGTAATCAAAGCAAAAGGTGGCTACTTTGAAGATCCTAGAATATGACATATTTTCAGTTGTTTCACACTTGTTTGTTATGTATATAATTCCACATGTGTTAATTCATAGTTTTGATGCCTTCATAGTCATGAAAATAAAGAAAACTCTTTGAATGAGACGGTGTGTCCAAACTTTTGGTCTGTACTGTATGTAACAATGATGCTACAAAGTACAGGTATACCCTCGTATACGTTTGGTAACATGCAGTGAATGTATACAGATGTACAGGTATACCCTCGTATACGTTTGGTAACGTGCAGTGAATGTATACAGCTGTACAGGTATACCCTTGTGTACGTTTGGTAACGTGCAGTGAATGTATACAGCTGTACAGGTATACCCTTGTGTACGTTTGGTAACATGCAGTGAATGTATACAGCTGTACAGGTATACCCTCGTGTACGTTTGGTATCGTCCAGTGAATGTATACAGCTGTACAGGTATACCCTCGTGTATGTTTGGTAACATGCAGTGAATGTATACAGCTGTACAGGTATACCCTCGTGTACGTTTGGTAACATGCAGTGAATGTATACAGCTGTACAGGTATACCCTCGTGTACGTTTGGTAGCGTGCAGTGAATGTATACAGCTGTACAGGTATACCCTCGTATATGTTTGGTAACGTGCAGTGAATGTATACAGCTGTACAGGTATACCCTCGTGTACGTTTGGTAACATGCAGTGAATGTATACAGCTGTACAGGTATACCCTCGTGTACGTTTGGTAGCGTGCAGTGAATGTATACAGCTGTACAGGTATACCCTCGTGTACGTTTGGTAGCGTGCAGTGAATGTATACAGCTGTACAGGTATACCCTCGTATATGTTTGGTAACGTGCAGTGAATGTATACAGCTGTACAGGTATACCCTCGTGTACGTTTGGTAGCGTGCAGTGAATGTATACAGCTGTACAGGTATACCCTCGTGTACGTTTGGTAGCGTGCAGTGAATGTATACAGCTGTACAGGTATACCCTCGTGTACGTTTGGTAGCGTGCAGTGAATGTATACAGCTGTACAGGTATACCCTCGTGTACGTTTGGTAACGTGCAGTGAATGTATACAGCTGTACAGGTATACCCTCGTATACGTTTGGTAACGTGCAGTGAATGTATACAGCTGTACAGGTATACCCTCGTATACGTTTGGTAACGTGCAGTGAATGTATACAGCTGTACAGGTATACCCTCGTGTATGTTTGGTAACGTGCAGTGAATGTATACAGCTGTACAGGTATACCCTCGTATACGTTTGGTAACGTGCAGTGAATGTATACAGCTGTACAGGTATACCCTCGTATACGTTTGGTAACGTGCAGTGAATGTATACAGCTGTACAGGTATACCCTCGTGTACGTTTGGTAGCGTGCAGTGAATGTATACAGCTGTACAGGTATACCCTCGTGTACGTTTGGTAGCGTGCAGTGAATGTATACAGCTGTACAGGTATACCCTCGTGTACGTTTGGTAACGTGCAGTGAATGTATACAGCTGTACAGGTATACCCTCGTATATGTTTGGTAACGTGCAGTGAATGTATACAGCTGTACAGGTATACCCTCGTGTACGTTTGGTAGCGTGCAGTGAATGTATACAGCTGTACAGGTATACTCTCGTGTATGTTTGGTAACATGCAGTGAATGTATACAGCTGTACAGGTATACCCTCGTATACGTTTGGTAACGTGCAGTGAATGTATACAGCTGTACAGGTATACCCTCGTGTATGTTTGGTAACGTGCAGTGAATGTATACAGCTGTACAGGTATATCCTTGTATACGTTTGGTAACGTGTAGTGAATGTATACAGCTGTACAGGTATATCCTTGTATACGTTTGGTAACGTGTAGTGAATGTATACAGCTGTACAGGTATACCCTCGTGTATGTTTGGTAACGTGCAGTGAATGTATACAGCTGTACAGGTATTCCCTCGTATACGTTTGGTAGCGTGCAGTGAATGTATACAGCTGTACAGGTATACCCTCGTGTATGTTTGGTAGCGTGCAGTGAATGTATACAGCTGTACAGGTATACCCTCGTGTATGTTTGGTAACGTGCAGTGAATGTATACAGCTGTACAGGTATATCCTTGTATACGTTTGGTAACGTGTAGTGAATGTATACAGCTGTACAGGTATATCCTTGTATACGTTTGGTAACGTGTAGTGAATGTATACAGCTGTACAGGTATACCCTCGTGTACGTTTGGTAACGTGCAGTGAATGTATACAGCTGTACAGGTATACCCTCGTGTATGTTTGGTAACGTGCAGTGAATGTATACAGCTGTACAGGTATACCCTTGTATACGTTTGGTAACGTGTAGTGAATGTATACAGCTGTACAGGTATTCCCTCGTGTATGTTTGGTAACGTGCAGTGAATGTATACAGCTGTACAGGTATACCCTCGTATACGTTTGGTAGCGTGCAGTGAATGTATACAGCTGTACAGGTATACCCTCGTGTACGTTTGGTAGCGTGCAGTGAATGTATACAGCTGTACAGGTATACCCTCGTATATGTTTGGTAACGTGCAGTGAATGTATACAGCTGTACAGGTATACCCTCGTATACGTTTGGTAGCGTGCAGTGAATGTATACAGCTGTACAGGTATACCCTCGTATACGTTTGGTAGCGTGCAGTGAATGTATACAGCTGTACAGGTATACCCTCGTGTACGTTTGGTAGCGTGCAGTGAATGTATACAGCTGTACAGGTATACCCTCGTGTACGTTTGGTAACGTGCAGTGAATGTATACAGCTGTACAGGTATACCCTCGTATACGTTTGGTAGCGTGCAGTGAATGTATACAGCTGTACAGGTATACCCTCGTATATGTTTGGTAACGTGCAGTGAATGTATACAGCTGTACTGGTATACCCTCGTATACGTTTGGTAGCGTGCAGTGAATGTATACAGCTGTACAGGTATACCCTCGTATATGTTTGGTAACGTGCAGTGAATGTATACAGCTGTACAGGTATACCCTCGTATATGTTTGGTAACGTGCAGTGAATGTATACAGCTGTACAGGTATACCCTCGTGTACGTTTGGTAGCGTGCAGTGAATGTATACAGCTGTACAGGTATACCCTTCTCCAGATCAGGATGTGAACGGAGCATTATCCCTAATAACTTTCCAGCGCATCTTCATTAATAACTTGATTACAACTTTGCAGTAGATGCCCTCTTAGAAGAAATGTGTTGCGGCCTCATCTGTGCTTCCCATCAAGGTCCCAGAACTGTAAATTAAGTTAATTTTATAGCCATCAAGAAGCTAATAGACAAGAAGTGCATCCACCAAACAATTGACGTGAATGGGAACATGCACATTGCTGGCTCCTGTCCCTTTAGTGCCTTCATTGCACTCCAGCGTGGCGGATATTACCGAAGTTGAAGGTTTCGCATACAGTTTAGCAGCTGCTTTATTAACGTTGCTTTATTAGGAGCATGGCGTTGGAGGAGTCACAGTGGCGTCTGCGCGATTTTCATTATCTAGATGCTCGGAGAGATCTATCCAGTGGAGCATATTAATTAAAGACAATGTTTTCCTACTTGTTTTCCTTCTGTCAATTTGCTGGGAAATGGCCCATGAAAGCTGATTTTTGGTGAGAAAGCAGAATTGTATGATGCCTTGCATGAGCGGTTTCGCTGCTCAGGAAATGAATGTGGTTTGCTCATTAATAATGTTGTATACTTCTCTTCATACTTTTATTTCTATTTCCCGGCTGATAATACACGTGCTGTTCATTAAAATGAAGTTGCCTTCAGCTTTCTGCTGGAGACAATATTGAACCAGTATGTACCGTATAGAGCTGGAGATTCATAATGAATGTGTCATGTAATATTAAATATTCATTGCAATAGGATGTGTCAGTGAAGCAACATTATGTTTCTGCTTCTACTTTGTAGCAACAATGTAACTAGCTTTAGTGAGCACAGCATTCAGGAGAGCTTAAAGGGCATCTGTCAGCAGATTTGTACCTATGACACTGGCTGACCTGTTAGACTACGTTCACACTAGCGGCACGGACCTCCAGCAGTCTGTTCCGTCGGGTGAACAGCCTGTCAGATCCGTCCTGCCGCTAGTGAACGTGTGCCCCCGGATTGACTATAGTGGGGGCGGAGGCACGGCAGCGCGCGGCAAGAGGCTGCCGGAATAAAACTACGACATGTCCGACATTTATTCCGCCAGCCTCTCGCCATACGCTGCCGTGCCTCTGCCAGAACTCAGCCCCCGCCCCCATTATAGTCAATGGGGACGGAGCCGCAGTCCGGGGGCACACGTTCACTAGCGGCAGGACGGATCCGACAGGCTGTTCACCCAACGGAACAGACTGCCGGAGGTCCGTGCCGCTAGTGTGAACGTAGTCTAACGTGCACTTGGCAGCTGAAGACATCTGTGTTGGTCCCATGTTCATATGTGTCTTCATTGCTGAGAAAAATGATGTTTTAATAAAGTATATGCAAATGAGCCTCTAGGAGCAACGGGGAATTACCATTACACCTGCACTCTCTGCAACTGCTGCGCTTTCTCCAATTTTGGACAGGTCAGGGCCAGGTGTGATTACACTACCCAGCCCTGTCAATCAAAATGCAGATGTTGCAGCAGTTGCAGAGAGAGCAGAGCCGCTAGGTGTAATGGTAACGCCCCCGTTGCTCCTAGAGGCTCATTTACATATATCAAAACGTAATTTTTCTCAGCAATGCGGGCGCATATGAACATGGGACCAACACAGATGCCTTCAGCTGCCAGGTGCACATGTAACAGGTCAGCCAGTGTCATAGGTACAAATCTGCTGACAGATGCCCTCTAAAGGGATTTTCCTAGGGTTTTGAATCATTTTGGAAAAGGCCTCCCAGTACAGTAAACGCTCCAACAAAGCCCCCAGATACATTCTTTTTATTATTTTCTGAGGTTTACAGTTCTGCAGTTTACATGCTGCACTTCGGTTCTGCAGCAGTCTCCTGTAAGTCTTCATGTTCATGGTTGCATAGGGCTGGCATCTTAGTCTGGTCCGCCCTGTTCACCTCCCCAGTCCTCTTTTTGCCTACACCACGTGAACAGCGCAATACAATGGAAAAAGGCGTTGTAGGCTGAATGCAGCTCCAGCCCGGTTGAAGTGCCACCGATGTACTGAGCACGTATGTGGTGACCGTGTATCTCCGAACTGATCTGCCCCCCGAATGTTACATGATGTGAGTAATGACACCCCGTACATTACACAGGCTGGAAGGGACTGCAGGAATGAAAGAATGGGACAACAGCATAAACCGGAAAATCTTCCGGGCCCGGCATCAAGTCAGTTTTGGATGCATAGGTGCTGGTCATGCTGGTATGAATCCTTCGGGAGTACATGTTATGCCATTTAGCATTCCAATACTATCGCCAAACTAAAAGTTCCAATGTTACTGCCACCGGTATACGCTGCAAAAATACTGCACTGTACAGTGCGTAAATAGAAGTGCCGCACAATAAGTTACTCTCACCGTACAGTGGTTTAATAGCATAGTAATTATTATGAAGACTTGTAGGGTGGTCACAAGCCTTGGGCCATCTGTGCCCACTTAGTGGCGGTAGCTGATGCACCCTTGTGCACAGCGCGTCCCACACACCAATACAGCTAATCCTGCCGCCAGTGACTATAAGAAGAAGGCAACAGGACATGTTCTAACTTCTGCCGGAGACAGAATAACAGCGCTGAGTTTGTTTCTTGACAGCGCTGCAGTAAAATGTTTTCTTCTCAACTGCAGCCGAGTAAAGTAGCTCAAAGACCCCGAATCCATCCATTTGTTCATATTCTAAAATAGGATACACTTCACTACTGCCCTTCCCGGACCTTTCACGCAGTAATGTTATCGTTTATCAGATCAGTGGCTCTGAAGTGAGACAGAAGGAACTTGCAGTATGAGTTACTATGAGAAAGAGGGCTGGAAGGAAAAGAAGGGTCCATCAATGGGGACCAGGTAACGGGTATGAAGATCAGCGTGACAAACATTTCCTGTTCTTAGAGTAGAGCAGGTTTGTCATTGGACTATACTGCCCTGTGTAGTAGCATAGTATAGGGACTCTCCTATTACCAGAAACAGGGGTTTTCTGGGACTTTTATACTAATGACCTATTCCTGCTTCGAGCAGTGGCTTTAAAACTTAACTGCGCATGTGCCAGTTATTGAAGCCGCTGACCAAAGTAACAGACGGTGCAGATGCACACATAAAGGAGATGTGCGCTTGTGCAAGATTTCCAGGAGACTCATGATGACGTTGCCAAAGCTGGAAGGTGGAGAGAAGAGGAGGAGAGGAGCGGGGCTACGTTCTAATTGGAGCGGCCAGGCTCCAGCACAGATCAGTGCAGTCCCTTGGACTCTTTTCACCTAATTCGCATATTTATGAAAACTTCCGGGGCTAGATAAGATTGATTAGCACATAAAGGTATATTTGTCAAAGACTATAGGGGAGCTACTCTGCCATCCAAGCGGTTACAAACTGTTCTAGTTGGTGACAGACTCCTTTTAATTTGTCCTGTTTTGTCGATAATAGGGAAAAGTCGCAAATTTTACTGCAAACTTCAACTTTTGCAAGAAAACTGGCGGAGACACTTAAAGAGGTTCTGTCCACATGATTAGCCCTAAACCAGGGATACTGCCTAGTAGGGCTTATTATACTGATTAAAACTATACCTTTCTTTTGTCTGTATGCTAAACAGCTGCAGAGATATCTGCGTTTCTATTCATATCCAAATTGTCACGGGTAGAGTCACAGGAATCCAGATAGAGCGGAGGTTCACCCCCTGAGCTGCCACCCGCTCCCCTGTCCCTGCCTACTTGCACCACCCGCCCTAGGTGATGGAGCGCAACTGGGCGACAGTCCCTAACCTACTAAGTGCAAGCAGAGAGAAAGAGACAGCAGGGAAGAGGACAGCCACTGAGAAGTTACAATAAGCGGACAAGAGGTAGAACAAAAATGGAAGGCGAGGTGGGTCAACTAGCCGAGGTCAGTCCAGGAGGTCACGTCAGAACAAGGGAAGAGGCAAAGACAAATCCATAAACAAGCCGAGGTCAAAATCCGAGAGGTAGCGTCAAGGTACAGGGAGCAGGCAGAAGAGGTGTCAAGAGGCGGATCGAGGTTCAATTCCAGAGGTAGCTTAATAACAATAAAGTACACAGCCTATAGGACTAAAATCACAGGCAACCTGTAGCCAGCAAGCCGCCTGTATTTATAGTGGGGAGTGAGGGTCATGTGACGTGGCCAGCGCTAAATGACCGACAGACAGACAAGTCGAGCACCGAGTGATCAACTCGGTGCTCAAGGCAGACCTAGGAGCAGGGAGCCTCCCAGCTAGCAAAGCCGCCCTGGGAACAAGGCCAAACACAGATCCTCGCTCCCTAAGCTAGGCAGCAGGTCTGCGGCTGATGGGAGACGACAAGTTGGAGCGCCAGGGGATGGGGCTGAATCCTTGGAGCACTGCTTTGTAACACCTCCCTTTGATTGACAGGACTAGACATCAGCATGCTGAGGGTAGAGCTATGTCCTAGCATGTACATATTATTTACACTACTGTAGCCTTACCACATTGAGAAGAGCTAATGCATATCCCTGGTTTCTTGATAGTCATATAGTGTGCCTGTGAATAAAGCAGTAATATGTATTAGCTTTCTAAGCATAGAAATCAATTCTTATTTTAGTAAAGTAGTGTATATGATATGTACATGTAGGACACAGCTCTGCCCTCCGCATGCTGATGTCTAGCCTTGTCAATTAAGGGAAGAAGGGAGTGTGCAGTAGGGTTGTTGCGATGCCAAAATTTTGATTCGATTTCGATACCATAAAAAGTATTGCAATACACGATACCATTTGATACCATGCGAAAAAAATAAAACACCAAAAAAGCAGCGTGCATTCCGCATTTTATGGAATGTCCAGCCCATAATCGAACAGTCCAATCCTATTTTTTGGGGGGACAAGGTGACCAAAAAATGGCAAACCGCTCGTTTTTTGTTTTTTTTTCTGTTACGGCGTTAGGGGATATTTTTTTATATTTTAATAGTTTGCACTTTTTTGGGCGTGGCGATATGTAATATGTTTATTGTTTATATATTTTATATGTAAAATTGGGAAAGAGGGTGATTTAAACTTAATATATAGGAAGTTTTTTTCAATTTTTTTTATTAATTTTTTTTACTTTTTATTTAATAACTATTAGCCCCCTTAGAGACTAGAACCTAGGATCTTTTCATCTCTTGTCCTATTCACCCTAATAGAGATCTAAAGGCTTCAGTAGCGTCCTGGCTGCCATGGTAACCGATCGGAGCCCCAGGATTACACTGCTGGGGCTCTGATCAGAAGCTGCCGCCGCCACCAATGATGAGCAGGGAAGGGGATCTTGTGGCCGCTGCCACCAATGATTATAATACTTGGGGGGTGCACTGCACCATCAATGTTTTTAGTACTGTTTAGTACTGCTGCCACCAATGGGAGGAGGGGAGGAGGAGGGGAGGGGCTGTGGCCACTGCACCACCAATGAAGATAAGTAACCTTTTAATACAAATACAGGAGGCTGGTGCCGGGGCAGAATCACATAGCCGGCTTCCGACCTCTGACAGGGCACTGCGATCCTGAGGGGTTAACTGCTGCGGATCACAGCGGCCTATCATAGAGGTCGGGTGCCGGCTATGTGATTCCGCCTCCTGTATTTGTATTAATGGCTTAGTTATCATCATTGGTGGCGCAGTGGCCACAGCCCCTCCCCTCCTCCTCCCCTCTCTCTTCTCATTGGTGGCAGCAGCGGCACAGGGGGGAGGGAGAGACTTCTCCCCTGTGCTGCTGAGAAGAACATGGAGCACGATGAGAGTAGCACGCGCCATGTTCTCTGATACTAGGCTGCGCAGGTGCCCCAACATGCTCATTTGCATATGAATAAAAATGCAGATATCTCTGTGGCTGTTTAGCATATGGACAAAGGAAAGGTATCATTTTAATCAGCGTGATAAGCCCTACCAGGCAGTGCATAACTCTCCCCCATACTTTTTAATAAAAAATGGAGTACAGAGCGAGATATGTTTGGTTAATGTTTGTAATTTTTAGTACTGTTACTGTAAAGCCTAAAGCCTCTACATTCCCAGCAATATTCAGCTCCTGGAGCAGTCTTCTTGTGCCTGTCTTATCAAGGCACATGTAACTGGGGCAGTCACTCTCTGTGTATTATGCTCATCCTGTTTCTTTTGTAATCCGCAGAAATAGATTGTCTAAAACAGATCAAAAAGCTTCTGCTGGATTATCATTTGTTAACATGCTGACATACGGGTGGTTCCGGATGTCCATGGCCGTTCCTGGCCAGTTTGTGAGCTGTCTCGTATATCATTCACTTCAGCGGCTCAGAAGTCGACAGGAATGCTGTGATATAGTTACATTTTCAGAATTGGCTATGAGCGCCTCCATTGATTACTCCTGAAGAGAATGCTGTCACACCTGTGTAATATATTCAGTGCCAAGCTGTGCCATCTGCCGCAGCCTTTGTCATATGAACTAAAACCAATCTAGTCAAAGAAATGTGATCCTTCCCGTGCACTGATTCACCACTAGATTCCATTTACTGCAAGGATGGGGTCTCATGTTTTTTGCTCTGTAACTGACCTAACCTAACTCGCATGATGCCAGGTTGTATCCATTTTGTTGATTTGCCACTCGTTTAGGCTTCTTTCACACTGGCGTTAGGTTTGTCTGGCAGGGGAACAGCCTGCTTTATCCGTACTAACGTTTGCACACGTGTGCTGGCAGAAGTCCACCCTGTCCCCATTATAGTGAACAGGGCTGGGACGGACTTCCGCCAGCACACGTGTGTAAACATTAGTACGGATCTGCCAGACAAGCCTAAGAAGCCTTACCTGAATGATTACAAAAAATCCAAACGTGTTGGAACCGGTCTGCCCTAGTGTCAGTTTATGTCCTCTAGAACAGAGGTTTGGACTTGGAGCACTTCTATACAAAATCTGTATCAGGGCCCGCATCTACCATGTTCCATTTGTTTTGGCACTAGGGCCGAGATAAGACTGCACCTATAAAATGACCAAGCCAGTTTTCAAAAACACAAGTGTGAAGGTGGTCTAACAGTTACTATTAGTTTTGTTTGGAAAGTGCCTGACTTTGTGGCCAAAGGATGTTAGAGCCACACAGTGCATGATGTCCCATTCTGAATGGAATATGTAGAGTTACGGTGAAATGAGTGATGTTATGGAGCCACGTTTATTGGCATTGTTCTCCGGTTGGCATACTGTATATCTGGAGTATTGCTACTATGGATGTTATATAGGGTACATGTCAAGACAAGCTACACAGTTGGGGGCAACAAGTCACGAGACACCAAGCCTCAAGTTGGTGATCACTCATTTAGGTTCTGCACACATCTGTGTCAAGGTTTGTATTTGTAATGGAAACCATGGCACAGTGCCAGATCCGTCACACAACCAACAGCACCCAACGAATCATATTGTCTTATAACAGTCTTGGTTGGCTTCCACTGAGGTGTCCACTGTTTTGTGGGAAGAAATCCGATGTTCTGGAACCTGCGACAGAGGCTCTTCATTGAGCCCTCGATGCACATATGAACAGAGCCTGACACCATCAGTACTACTAATTTTAAAATTAACCAAATTATGGAAAAGTGGATCGTGCTTTACATTGGTAGGTTGCTCTGTGGCCATCAGTTGATATTCAGAGGGCACTACAAGACATCAGTGGGTTCTGTGGAAAAATCCTCAGCTACCCGAGATATTTTGCTTGGAAAGTTTCTCGCCTTGGGAACAAAGGTGTGACATTTTTGTATCAGACGCAGAAGGATGGGGCGTTCAAATCATTTGAACCACTCAGGAAGGAATTTTCCCTTCCCCATACAGTCCCCATACAGCCTTTTATCAATTCTTACAGATACGGCACGCATTCCAGGCTCAGGCAAAATCTGTGTCGCTTACGTGCGCAACAGTCCCACTGTTTTAACAGATTCTCACAAGTGACTCCTCCAGTGGTCTAATATCATCCATATATAGGAACTTGTGTGTGAAATCTGTGAAGCAAGATACATTAGTGGTCAAGCAAAAATGGGAATGAGAGGTTGGCCCAATATCAGAAGATCAATGGAAGTCAGCACTGGCCTTGACACCTCAGTTATCATTTTGTGAGGGGCCAGCCCATGTCCCAATGACTTCTTATCCACCGGGCATATAGGACTCCGGCATTTCTGTTCAAGATTGGAGTTAGGAATGATGCTTCCTTCCCTAGATGTGGGGTGAGTCCTGCATCCTTGATACGCATGTTCTGGGAGTGCATGGAGCTTGAGCATTTCTGGTCAGGTGTGCTAGCTTTTATTAAAGACTCTTATCAAATTGTGGTCTCGCCCGGTCCGAGGACATGTGTACTGGGAATGTTGGACATTAAAAACCGACATTCACGCCTGAGAGTGCAGCGTCTGCTTTTCCAGGCCAGGAAATTAATAGCTAAATACTGGTTTAGACTCCAGCCCCCTACTGGGACAGAGTTTATGAACAGAATGACTGAGATCCTTCGCCTAGAAAAAGGTGTATATCTTAAAAGGCAATGCTTGGCAAAGTTTACAAAAATTTGGGACAAACGGGTAGAATATAGGACTACTGTGGTATAGCATGGTCTATGGCAATGGCTATTTTGGGAGGAAGGGTCGTAGAGATATGTGTGGATGTAGAACCTACCTAATGCGAATCCCATACTATGATGGGAAAACAAGCTGGAAGACTTGGCGCGGAGGTGCTCAAGTAACACTGTCTTGGAGTGGATGGATATGAAACGCATATTTAGAGTATCGGGAGTTTACCTGGAGGATTTCTAATACTTTATATCGCTGCTGGTGATGCTGTGCCCGTTTCGTCGCTGGGGCGGGGGGCGGATGGGACGGCTTGAGGGAGGGTTAGTTAATTGTAATAATAAAAAGCAGCTGAAGGGGTTGCGTCCTGTTACATGCATATTTACTTTTAGAAAATGTACAGGATATATGAAAATGTCTAGATAATTTTCTCTAGGTATAAATGGATTGTTTGTATCCTCTGTTGATATGTTATGTTTATTTATGTATACATGGAAAATGTGTCAATAAAAACTTTCTGATAAAAAAAAAAACTAAAAAATATCTGATAAAAAAAAAAAAGACATCAGTGGGTGTCTGTGTTCATGGAGGGGGATAATGGGAGCAGACACCCGTATAGAAAAAGGCTGGGTGATGCATTCCCCCTCCTATATTTCTTTATGCCTAGGCAAATATATCATTCAAGACTCCTAGAAAGCTTGGTGGCAACCCCTTCAGAAGACATAGTTGTGTAATCTTAATAACTGTACGGAATAAGATCACGTGTAGGAGGACATGTATTTGCTGCACATCTGTATGGCACTTTACATGTTTAGGTTGCTTTTACATAGCGTTTTGCAGTTTCTGTTTGATATGTGCACTGGGAAACCCCTAATGTATATTGAAATGCATCTGTCTAGCTGGTATACTTTTTTATGTACTGTATATCTGCTATTCCACCCAGTTACATGCAATGAAAGAGAAATGCATAGGTTTATTTTTATTTTTTTATGGGAGTCTATGGGTACTTTACTGTATTTTTATAAAGTGGCATCCATAAGGGGTAATTCACATAACTACCGTATCTTATTTGTGGTCTGCAAAATAAAGATGCAGTCCATGTGAATTCTGCACAGTTCATGGGCCCCATTGTAAGAATGTCTATTTTTTTTCAGCAAAACAGACAAGACTAGGACATGTTCCATCTTTTTTCTGAGAGCCGCGGAACAGACATACGGATGTGTGTGCTGTCCACCTTTTTTGTCCTATTCTTGTCCATTTTTTGTAGACAAGAAAGTTTTTTTTTGTTTTTGTTTATACAGTGGATCCCATGAAAATTGCGAAATGCAGAGTCCGCATCCACATTTTGCAGAGCTGCGATTTGGATATGGTCATGAGCAGGAGACCTTAGAGGTATGTCGTGTCAATATCCTCTCAATTTAAGCCTTATTATAAATTCAGCAATGTTAGTACATTCTCATGCACAGAAACTGCCAACAATATTTTTCCAAAAAAAAAAAAAAAAAAGTAGTATTGGAAGAGATTGTGTCAGTGGCTTTTATAATATTTGCCAACACAGGCAGTTTATACTTTTGGAATATATTACATCAGCAGCCTGTCTTGAGCTTCCCTGGTTTCCGGATTATTTTGCTATCCCCCTCTTTCATGTTATAGTTCAGAATGTTTCCACAGGAGCCCTTCTGTAAGCCCAGCACAATTTGTGAATACTAAATAAAGATATAGCATCTTCCCATGGCACAGCTGCTTCCTCTAATCAGAGCGCTGTCCTGAGCCACCGACTAGTGGGTGTTCTTCATGGAGGTGAGAAAAGCATCATTATAAGAATGCAAATTTTCTGCCAATAAACAGGTTGCAGATTCCACTGTATTTGAAAATAAAAAATATGCACACTATTTCTGGACAAGGTTCAACGGTCTTGTATGCTTGATGGACAGATGCATTAAAGGCTAAGGACATGAGGAACATATTTATACATATATTAGTATATATTATATATGAAATGAGCAGATGATATATGTGAGCACCTTTGCACACAGCACTTTATGGCGAATCATATGATTGTTTATGCACTTTGTTTGTTTTTAATGGATAATATGAGATTTTGTAAAGTGATTATCTATTGTGTAAATGTATGGATACCCTATAAATTATGCACAGAGACTATGTATATAGTTTTTCTTCTTTTCTTCTTCTTTTTGTATACATATATTACTGGTTACTATCACTGTAGAATGAGGAGCTAAAAACATATACTTTATTCATTCACATTAAAGATAAAAAAGAGATGGGGTGATACAGTGATCCTCAATAATTGTGAAAATCGGACAGATGATGAAGCCCCATATTATGGAACAAATAGAGGACTTCCAACATATAGGTCATGTGTGTCCCATTAAAGTGGCACAACCAGTATAGTAAGTTGGGGACCACAAAGGAGCGATCACCAAACTGACTAAGGGCTCTTTCACACTTGCGTTGTCCGGATCCGGCGTGTACTCCATTTGCCGGAATTACACGCCGGATCCGGAAAACCGCAAGTGAACTGAAAGCATTTGAAAACGGATCCGTCTTCAAAATGCGTTCAGTGTTACTATGGCAGCCAGGACGCTATTAAAGTCCTGGTTGCCATAGTAGTAGTGGGGAGCGGGGGAGCGGTATACTTACAGTCCGTGCGGCTCCCGGGGCGCTCCAGAATGACGTCAGGGAGCCCCATGCGCATGGATGACGTGATCCATGCGACACGTCATCCATGCGCGTGGGGCGCCCTGACGTCACTCTGGAGCGCCCGGGGAGCCGCACGGACGGTAAGTATACTGCTCCCCCGCTCCCCACTACACTTTACCATGGCTGACAGGACTTTAGCGTCCTTGCAGCCATGGTAACCATTCAGAAAAAGCTAAACGTCGGATCCGGCAATGCGGCGAAACGACGTTTAGCTTAAGGCCGGATCCGGATTAATGCCTTTCAATGGGCATTAATTCCGGGTCCGGCCTTGCGGCAAGTGTTCAGGATTTTTGGCCGGAGCAAAAAGCGCAGCATGCTGCGGTATTTTCTCCGACCAAAAAACGTTCCGTTCCGGAACTGAAGGCATCCTGATGCATCCTGAACGCATTTCTCTCCATTCAGAATGCATTAGGATAAAACTGATCAGGATTCTTCCGGCATAGAGCCCCGACGACGGAACTCTATGCCGGAAGACAAGAACGCAAGTGTGAAAGAGCCCTAAACAAATGAACAAAACCTCAAACCGCACGGGTCATGTGCATCCATTCTAAAACCCAGTGTAAGTGACAACACCTAAAGGGTGATACCGTGCAATTAATGATAACTATGTTATGCTGAGGCCCGGCCAATATTTTAGGCCCCTTTCACACGAGCGAATATTCCGCGTGGGTGCAATGCGTGATGCGAACTCATTGCGCCCGCACGGAATTCGGACCCATTCATTTCAATAGGGCTGTGTACATGAGCGTTGGTTTTCACGCATCACTTGTGCGTTGCGTGAAAATCGCAGCATGCTCTACATTCTTTTTCACGCAATGCTGGCCCCATAGAAGTGAATGGAACTGCGTGAAAATCACAGTTTTTCACAGAAGTTGCTAAGAGATGTTGTTTGTAAACCTTCAGTTTTTATCATGCACGTGCAAAACGCATTAAATCGCATTGCACCCGCGCTATAAAAACTGAACAACTGATCACATACTAAACTGAATGGAGTTGCTTGCGAAATCGCGCATTTTTCACTGAACGCATCCGCAATGCATCCGGACCTAATCCGCTCACGCTCGTCTGCAAGGGGCCTTAGTGCCAGTTAAACCCCAGATAGTCTATCCGAGAAAGGAGCCTAAGGGTGTAATGGATCCTTGATTTTGGAACCTAATTCCCAAATAAAGCTCGAGATGCCTCTCTGCTGCCTTTCCCATAAATGGCTCAGCTATCTAAGATTCCCACATAAGCGTCTTGCTCGACGCATTTCTTCACAGAGTGAATCATCAGAAGCTTGCTTTTAACGTGGTTGTCAGGCTGAAAAGACGCTGCCACATTGAAGGTATGTGGCAGCGTGTCCAGCGTTAGTATATATTTTTAGCGCCTCATTCTACGGTGATAGTTTCAATACAGAGACGCATAATTTATTCCCACCATATAAGTCTGTGAATATATTAGTGGATACCTTGAGTAAAAAAAAAATCTTTTTGATATTCAGTTTGCAACACTCTCCTAGTTTCATACATTCCTCATGTGGATGTCTTCCTCCTAATACTACTGTCATGGACCTACCGAGACATCCGGACGTTTCCGCGACAGGTGGCAGGAGGTCTGTAAGACTGGCAACACTTGGTTTGATCTGACATGTTTTCCTTTTGGATCAAATAAAGTCTGTGTTGTTTCTGGTGCTTGCCACGCCTTCTATCCCCAGGTGTGGCTATTGTGGTCATTTTACCTTCTCTATTTATTGTTGTTTCTCCCACTATGCTTTGCGGTTTATAGCTTCTGTTGGACTTGTGGTTAGCTTGTGTTTGGTTCTCGGCTGAGTTCCTGATGCTACCAAAGATTAATTGAAGATAAGAGTTTCCTTTCCCTTTTGTATTTTGTTTATATTATATAAAGTCTACACACCTCTGTTAAAATGTCAGGTTTCTGTGTTTCAAAAAAATGAGACAAAGATAAATAATTTCAGATTTTTTCCCCCACCTTTTAATGTGACCTATAAACTGTACCACTGAAATCTTTTAGGTAGAGGGATGAAAAAAAAAATATATAATAATAATAATTTGGTTGCATATGTGTGCACACCCTCTTATAACTGGGGATGTAGCTGTGTTCAAAATTAAGCAATCACATTCAAAGTCAGCATACACCTGCCATCATTTAAAGTGCCTCTGATTAACCCCAAATAAAGTTCAGTTGCTCTAGTTGGTCTTTCCTGAAATTTTCTTAGTCGCATCCCACAGCAAAAGCCATGGTCCACAGAGAGCTTCAAAAAAACATCACAGGGATCTCATTGTTAAAAGGTATCAGTCAGGAGAAGGGTACAAAAGAATTTCCAAGGCATTAGATATACCATGGAACACAGTGAAGACAGTCATCATCAAGTGGAGAAAATATGGCACAACAGTGACATTAGCAAGAACTAGACGTCCCTCCAAAATTGATGAAAAGACGAGAAGAAGACTGGTCTGGAAGGCTACCAAGAGGCCTACAGCAACATTAAAGGAGCTGCAGGAATATCTGGCAAGTACTGACTGTGTGGTACATGTGACAACAATCTTCCGTATTCTTCATATGTCTGGGCTATGGGGTAGAGTGGCAAGACGAAAGCCTTTTCTTACGAAGAAAAACATCCAAGCGAGGCTACATTTTGCAAAAACACATCTGAAGTCTCCCAAAAGCATGTGGGAAAAGGTGTTATGGTCTGATGAATCCCAGATTGAACTTTTTGGCCATAGTTCCAAAAGATTTGTTTGGCGCCAAAAAGAACACTGCACATCACCAAAAGAACACCATACCCACAGTGAAGCATGGTGGTGGCAGCATCATGCCAAGGGGCTGTTTTTCTCCAGCTGGAACTGGGGCCTTAGTTAAGCTAGAGGGAATTATGAACAGTTCCAAATACCAGTCAATATTGGCACAAAACCTTCAGGCTTCTGCTAGAAAGCTGAACATGAAGAGGAACTTCATCTTTCAGCATGACAACGACCAAAAGCATACATCCAAATCAACAAGGAATGGCTTCACCAGAAGAAGATTAAAGTTTTGGAATGGCCTAGCCAGAGCCCAGACCTGAATCCGATTGAAAATCTGTGGGGTGATCTGAAGAGGGCTGTGCACAGGAGATGCCCTCACAATCTGACAGATTTGGAGTGTTTTTGCAAAGAAGAGTGGGCAAATCTTGCCAAGTCAAAATTTGCCATGCTGATAGACTCATACCCAAAAAGACTGAGTGCTGTAATAAAATCAAATGGTGCTTCAACAAAGTATTAGTATTATGCAACCATATTATTTTATTTTTATATTTTTTCTTCGCTCTACCTAAAAGATTTCAGTTTGTTGTTTGAGTTGTACAGTTTATAGGTCACATTAAAGGTAGAAAAAGTTCTGAAATGATTTATCTTTGTCTCATTTTTTTACATCACAGAGACCTGAAATTTTAACAGGGGTGTGTAGACTTTTTATATCCACTATATGTGTGTTGCCTTTCCCTGTTGTTTGTCTTTAGGCCTGAGGGAGACTTCTGTTCGTCCTTCCCTTTGGAGTAACAGGTAGACTCAGTCCTGACATTAGTTCCAGGGTCCTATAGGATGAGATAGGATTCTAGGTATCCGATGTATGAACTTGCCTACCTTTGGGGCCTGCTCATACTGGTAGTCTGTCAGGACTGGAGTTAGGGTTTTCTCTAGGAGGTGTCCATCTTCCTTCTCTAGTTTCCAGGCCTTATTCCAGTATCCCCTTTCCCTCCTATTCTCAGTGTGGTGTTTTACTCCCACACACGAGCGTGACAACTACATGCCAGATCTGTGTGTCCAGGATGCTGCTGCCTTCCCCTCCATACTGCCTTGTGTCTGCTTTCCTCCCTATCTACAACCTGTGTGAGCTGCCTTCCTCCGATGCTCTTCCCCTCTCCACACTCTGACCTTTTGCGTACGACCTCTTGCTATCTCTTAGGGCTCATGCACACGGACATATTTTCTTTTCGTGTCAATTCAGTTTTTTTGCGGACCTATGTGAAACCATTAATTTCATTGGTTCCCAAAAAAAACTGAAGTTACTCCATGAGCATTCCGTGTCCATATGTCCGTTCCGCAAACAAATAGAACATGTCCTATTATTGTCCGCATTGCGGACATGGATAGGACTGTTCTATTAGGGGCCGGATGGTCCATTCCGCAAAATACTGAATGCACATGGACATCATCCATATTTTTTGCGGATCCGTTTTTTCCGGACTGCAAAATACATACGTACATGTGCATGAGCCCTAAGGGTGCATTCACACGACTGTAAGTGTTTTGCGGTCTGCAAATTCCGGATTTGCAAAACACGGATAGCGGCCGTGTGCGTTCGGCATTTTGCGGACCGCACATGGCCGGTGCTATATAAAGAATGCCTAGAGCGTGCCTAGGACACGCTCTATATTTTTCGTGGGGCCGCGGGAACGGAACAACGGATGCGGACAGCACACGATGTGCTGTCCGCATCTTTTGCGGTCCCATTGAAATGAATGGGGCCGTACCCGTTCCGCAAAATTGCGGAACGGATGCAGATCCATATATACGGTCGTGTGAATGCACCCTAACACTGAGAGAAGGGAAGGAGAACAGAGCGAGCAGTCAGAAACATGGCAGATTTATATTTGATTCAGCAGCACCACAAGAGCTAGGTGAAGGTCTTACACATACTCTACCGAAGCAAATGGGTTCCAAAAGAAAAAACTAATTTCATATATGCATCTTGGGCTTAAAAATAATTCTTGTCCTACCAAAGATATTTATACTTGTACACATGAGGCCCTACTGCTGAGACTCCCACCGATCACTAGAATGAAGAGTCCATTCAAGCTTCTCCCCACTGCAAGTTAGAAAATGTTTGAATAGAACGGTGTTCTCGCATGTGCACTGCCACTCAGTTTATTTCTGTAGGACTGACAGAGACACTCCAGCATTGCACTTGGCTGATTTCATTCAGCACCTTAGACATTGAATAATACAGCCTAGTGTCTGCATGACCACTACTCCATTCAAGCAAGTCACTGTGGTTATGAAGCGAGAAGGAACGAGGATTTAAGACCCTAGTTTTGTCTCCTCCAGCAGTTATACAGTTTTCACCTACCCTATGGATAGAAGATAAATGTCTTGTGTGTGACAGCTCCTTTAAAGCTGCTCTCTTTAAAGGGAACCTGTCACCTGCAAAACGCATATTAAACCGACCACAGTACCTTACAGTATCCCCCAGTGTGTTGCTAATCATGTTTTTCTTTCCTCTTTGTGTTTCTTCATACTTGTTAAAAACGCTGTTTTAATGTCGGTTGGCGCTGTCTCCGAGTCAGGCTTGAAGTCAAGGGGGCAGCGGCCTCCTTGCTTCAAGTAAAGCTAAGCCCGCTCCTTACCCCTCCTCTCTACAATTAGATGGACATGCTGCCGTGAAGCCGGGATTGCGCTCTTCTAGCGCATGCGCGGTACGCTGCCTATTACAGCGCAATCCTCACTCACCCGCCTGCATTTTGCTGACTGCGGATGCGCCGGACAGTTCGATCGCAAGCGCGCCCGGCCGTCACGCTGTAACAGGGCAGCGTACCGCGCATGCGCTAGAAGCATGTCCATCTAATTGTAGAGGAGGGGTAAGAGGTGGGCTTAGCTTTACTTGAAGCAAGGAGGCCGCTACCTCCTTGACTTTAAGCCTGACTCGGAGACAGCGCCAACCGACATTAAAACAGCATTTTTAACGAGTATGAAGAAACACAATGAGGAAAGAAAAACATGATTAGCAACACACTGGGGGCTACTGTAAGGTACTGGGGTCGGTTTAATATGCGTTTTGCAGGTGACAGGTTCCCTTTAAAGGTAATGTGTCATCATAAATTAACCTATTGTTTAAATCACATTTTTGTTATATTTTTAAATTGGTGATTTAATGTTTTTTCGTTACATTTCTAAAAAATAATTTTTGGTGATTTGGTGTTTTTACATTTCTAAAAATAATTTTTTGGGTGATTCGGTGGTTTTATTTTCTATGTCACTTTCTATATTAAACATAGGTAAACATACCTAAAATTATGTAGTTTCTCACTGGCTACTAGGCCTAATAATGTTTTGAGACTTCCTGTTTTGTTCAAGTAACTTTTCAGTAGCCATCTTCCTACCATCACAGGCAGAACTGCAGTGACAGATATGTGAAGATAACACAGGATCAACCCTTCACAATAGGTGATATCACAGCTCATCTACTCTCTCCTGACCTCTGCACAGAGTGTGTCTAGAAAACTCTCCCATCAAAGTCAACGAGGTCCCCTCTTGTCTATGGCCCATGGTGGCTGATCTCAAAGAACAGAACTCTGGACATATTTTAGGACTAGTGGCCTAAGTGAAAACTGCAGGATTTTAGGATAAAAAATAAAAATAAAACTGTAGATGGTGAAATACCTGTAAAAATGAAAATATCCAAAAGTAAAATAAAAAAGTTAAAAAAATATTTAAACAGGTGATTTTCTGAGGACCTCTTCCCTTAACCACTTAAGGACCACAGGTTTATACCCCCCTAGTGACCACTCCCTTTTTTACAAGTCGGCACTTCACAACTTTAACGGTTTATTGCTCGGTCATGCAACTTGGCACCCAAATTAATTTTACCTTCTTATCTTCTCACAAATACAGCTTTTTTTTGGTGGTATTTGATTGCTGCTGACATTTTTAGTTTTTCTGATATTAATCAAAATAGAGCGCAATTTTCTCCAAAAAAGTGTATTTTTAACTTTTTCTGGTAAAATTTTTCAAATATAATTATATTTCTATACAAGTTTGTGTCAGAA
Source organism: Bufo bufo (assembly GCF_905171765.1). Lineage (NCBI taxonomy): Eukaryota > Metazoa > Chordata > Amphibia > Anura > Bufonidae > Bufo > Bufo bufo. The sequence continues at coordinate 44,372,981 of NC_053398.1, forward strand.
TTTATTGTGCTACATGTCTTTGATAAAAAAAAATCCATTAAGTGTATATTTATTGGTTTGCGCAAAAGTTATAGCGTTTACAAACTATGGTACAAAAAAGTGAATTTCCGCATTTTGAAGCAGCTCTGACTTTCTGAGCACCTGTTATGTTTCTTGAGGTGCTAGAATGCCAGGATAGTATAAATACCCCCCAAATGACCCCATTTTAGAAAGAAGACACCCCAAAGTATTCACGGAGCGGCATGGTGAGTTCATGTATGATTTAATTTTTTTTCACAAGTCAGCGGAAAATGACACTTTTTGAGGGAAAAAAATAATAATAAAGTTTCCATTTCTGCTAACTTCTGTAAAAAAAAAAAAAAAAAAAAGTGTCACACTAGGCTGCAAAAAAGTGTCACACATGTGGTATCGTCGTACTCAGGAGAAGTAGGGCAATGTGTTTTGGGGTGTATTTTTACATATACCCATGCTGGGTGAGACAAATATCTCTGTAAATTGACAACTTTGTATAAATTTTTTTTAAAAGTTGTCATTTACAGAGATATTTCTCACACATAGTATGGGTTTATGTAAAAATATACCCCAAAACACATTGCCCTACTTCTCCTGAGTACGGCAATACCACATGTGTGACACTTTTTTGCAGCCTAGGTGCGTATTTTTCTTAAAGTCTCATATTCCACTAACTTGTGACAAAAAATAAAATTTTACATGAACTCACCATACCCCTCACGGAATACCTTGGGGTGTCTTCTTTCTAAAATGGGGTCACTTGTGGGGTATTTATACTGCCCTGGCATTTTAGGGGCCCTAAAGCGTGAGAAGTAGTTTGGAATCCAAATGCGTAAAAATGCCCTGTGAAATCTTAAAAGTACTCATTGGAATGTGGGCCCCTTTGCGCACCTAGGCTGCAAAAAAAGTGTCAAACATGTGGTATCGCCGTACTCAGAAGAAGTAGGGCAATGTGTTTTGTGGTGTATTTTTACATATACCCATACTGTGTGTGAGAAATATCTCTGTAAATTACAACTTTTTCCATTTTTTTTCATACAAAGTTGTCAATTTACAGAGATATTTCTCTCACCCAGCATGGGTATATGTAAAAATAAACCCCAAAACACATTGCCCTACTTCTCCTGAGTACGGCGATACCACATGAGTGACGCTTTTTTGCAGCCAAGATGCGCAACGGGACCGAAAGTCCAACGAGTACCTTTTAGGAGGGCATTTTTAGGCATTTGGATTACAGACTTCCTCTCACGCTTTAGGGCCCCTAAAATGCCAGGGCAGTATAAATACCCCACATGTGACCCCATTTTGGAAAGAAGACACCCCAAGTTATTCCGTGAGTGGCATGGCGAGTTCATAGAAGATTTTTTTTTTTGGCACAAGTTAGCGGAAATTTATTTTTTATTTTATTATCGCCAGCATTAGGAGTTTCTGCTATTCTCCTTAGGCCTCATGCACACGACAGTTGTTTGGGTCTGCATCCGAGCCGCCGTTTTGGCGGCTCGGATAAGGACCCATTCATTTCAATGGGGACGCAAAAGATGCGGACAGAACTCCGTGTGCTGTCCGCATCCGTGTCTCCGTTCTGCGGCCCCGCTAAAAAAATATAACATGTCCTATTCTTGTCCGCAAACGTTCCGTTCTGCAAATTGCGGAAGTCAACACGGGCGCCTTCCGTTTTTGCAGATCCACGGTTTGCGGACCGCAAAAAAACGGCACGGTCGTGTGCATGAGGCCTTATATTGGGCATACGGGTAATGAGATTTTTTTTTTTCGTTCAGCCATCGGGCTGAAAGAAAAAATGAACGGCACAGATTTCTTCATTCGCATCGATCAATGTGGATGAAAAAATCTCTGCCAAAAAATGTGCAAAAAAAAAAAAGCTGCGATCGCTAATAAAGATCCAAAAAGCTCAAAAGTGATCTTTATAGCGCCGCAGCGATTTTACGGTGTTTTTGCAGTGATCATAAAAAAATTATTTCTGTCACTGCGGTGGGGCGGACTGAACGTAAGTGTGCGCACAAGATCAGACCTGATCGGGCGAACACTGCGTTTTTTGTAGAGCCTAAGGTGACCCTAATGTACTGATATAGATCTGATTGGGATCAGTCTTGATCACTTACAGATACTATATAGTACTAGTTCTGATTAGCGACAGCGATGATGCTAATCAGCGACTGCGGTGGGCTGGGCGCAAACTACCTAACAAGTAGCTAACTAACTGGCGGTGATAAAGGACCCTTAGGCCCCATTCACACGTCCGCAATTCTATTCCGCATTTTGCGGAACGGAATTGCGGACCTATTCATTTCTATGGGGGCAGACTTTGTCCCGCTCGGATCCGGAATTGTGGATCTGCACTTCCGGGTCCGCATTTCCGTTCCGCAAAAATATAGAAAAGGCATTTTCTATATAGTTCTGGCAATGTGCGGATCCGCAAAATGCGGAAAGCACATTGCCGGTGTCCGTGTTTTGGGGATCTGCGGATCCGCAAAACACATACGGACGTCTGAATGGAGCCTTACAGGGGGGGTGATCAATGACAGGGGGGTGATCAGGGAGTCTATATGGGGTGATCAGGGGTTAATAAGTGACAGGGGGGGTGTAGTGTAGTCTGGTGCTTGGTGCTACTTACAGAGCTGCCTGTGTCCTCTGGTGGTCGATCCAAGCAAAAGGGACCACCAGAGGACCAGGTAGCAGGTATATCAGACGCTGTTAACAAAACAGCGTCTATTATACCTTTCTGATGTTAAAAAAATGGCATCTACAGCCTGCCAGCGAATGATCAGCGCTGGCAGGCTGTAGATCAACTTGTTTACTTCGCGATCCTGTGAACGCGCGCTCCTGTGAGCGCGCGTTCACAGGAAATCTCGGGTCTCACGAGATGACGCCAATAGGCGTCGCTGAGACCTGAGAGTGCCGCCGCACTGACGCCTATCGTCGTTAGTGTGACGGCAGGAGGTTAAAGACTTTAATATATAAATACAGGGAGTGCAGAATTATTAGGCAAGTTGTATTTTTGAGGATTAATTTTATTATTGAACAACAACCATGTTCTCAATGAACCCAAAAAACTCATTAATATCAAAGCTGAATATTTTTGGAAGTAGGTTTTAGTTTGTTTTTAGTTTTAGCTATTTTAGGGGGATATCTGTGTGTGCAGGTGACTATTACTGTGCATAATTATTAGGCAACTTAGCAAAAAACAAATATATACCCATTTCAATTATTTATTTTTACCAGTGAAACCAATATAACATCTTAACATTCACAAATATACATTTCTGACATTCAAAAACAAAACAAAAACAAATCAGTGACCAATATAGCCACCTTTCTTTGCAAGGACACTCAAAAGCCTGCCATCCATGGATTCTGTCAGTGTTTTGATCTGTTCACCATCAACATTGCGTGCAGCAGCAACCACAGCCTCCCAGACACTGTTCAGAGAGGTGTACTGTTTTCCCTCCTTGTAAATCTCACATTTGATGATGGACCACAGGTTCTCAATGGGGTTCAGATCAGGTGAACAAGGAGGCCATGTCATTAGATTTTCTTCTTTTATACCCTTTCTTGCCAGCCACGCTGTGGAGTACTTGGACGCGTGTGATGGAGCATTGTCCTGCATGAAAATCATGTTTTTCTTGAAGGATGCAGACTTCTTCCTGTACCACTGCTTGAAGAAGGTGTCTTCCAGAAACTGGCAGTAGGACTGGGAGTTGAGCTTGACTCCATCCTCAACCCGAAAAGGCCCCACAAGCTCATCTTTGATGATACCAGCCCAAACCAGTACTCCACCTCCACCTTGCTGGCGTCTGAGTCGGACTGGAGCTCTCTGCCCTTTACCAATCCAGCCACGGGCCCATCCATCTGGCCCATCAAGACTCACTCTCATTTCATCAGTCCATAAAACCTTAGAAAATACAGTCTTGAGATATTTCTTGGCCCAGTCTTGACGTTTCAGCTTGTGTGTCTTGTTCAGTGGTGGTCGTCTTTCAGCCTTTCTTACCTTGGCCATGTCTCTGAGTATTGCACATCTTGTGCTTTTGGGCACTCCAGTGATGTTGCAGCTCTGAAATATGGCCAAACTGGTGGCAAGTGGCATCTTGGCAGCTGCACGCTTGACTTTTCTCAGTTCATGGGCAGTTATTTTGCGCCTTGGTTTTTCCACACGCTTCTTGCGACCCTGTTGACTATTTTGAATGAAACGCTTGATTGTTCGATGATCACGCTTCAGAAGCTTTGCAATTTTAAGAGTGCTGCATCCCTCTGCAAGATATCCTACTATTTTTGACTTTTCTGAGCCTGTCAAGTCCTTCTTTTGACCCATTTTGCCAAAGGAAAGGAAGTTGCCTAATAATTATGCACACCTAATATAGGGTGTTGATGTCATTAGACCACACCCCTTCTCATTACAGAGATGCACATCACCTAATATGCTTAATTGGTAGTAGGCTTTCGAGCCTATACAGCTTGGAGTAAGACAACATGCATAAAGAGGATGATGTGGTCAAAATACTCATTTGCCTAATAATTCTGCACGCAGTGTAAATATTCCCTTTGCAAATACAGTAAAACATTAAGCAGTATCACGAAATGAACAATGAAGCAGATAAAAGCTGATATTCAACAAAAATTCAAATTCCCTGCGGGATTGTCATCCTCTACAGTTCAGCTTATCGGGATAATTGTATTAAAATCCCTGACATTAATTCACAGAACCAAGCGAACTGAAACTCCCCGCCTACAGATAAAAGGGGCTTTGTTTTGTTGTTTGCATGTTAGATTTGCATGTTACCAGCCGTGGACTAGACGGCCCTGTCATGTGGGCAGCTCAGAGGGTCCCCACCACGAAGTTTCATGTGCATAGTGCATCGCATACGGATTATTTAGATGGTAATACAGCTTCGTATGCCTGTAATAAGTAGCTATTGATTTTCACAGGAGTTCAAGCAGGTTTCTCTGAACCCCGAGAAGAGAATATGGAACACAGTAATATAATGTCTGCAGCGGCAACTACAACATAATCTTGCAGCTCGATGCCTTTATTCCAGCGCCATAATCTGTGTCCTTGTCAGATGGTTATTGAGAGGCTTTTTTATATGGTTTTGGGGCATTAATATTTTATGCACCTATATAAACGTTGATTGTTTCCTTGGACCTTGATGACACTTGAAGCAGTTTGTGGTTATTACTCTATATTAGAAACAGGTGAAATATTTAATATGTACAGGGAAAATATGAGTGTCTTTCTTAATGTGTATTTACTACAGGGCGCTGTATGGTTTGGATAGAGCCTCCAAGCTTACATATTACTGGTAGGAGCATAGGTGTATGTATTCACCCTCACAGGTTTGTGACTATAGTATTGCACAAGGTCTAATTTACATAATAACCATCAACCTCTATGTTTTTGGTGTCCACGTGCCTAAAATGCATGTGAGAAATAAAAACTGTGGCAGATCAGAAGGCTGATTTGCCTCTGGGAACAGCATGTTTTAGCTGTGGGAATGCCACCACATACCTCAGCCAATGTTAGCCCTTCTCTATTGACTTTATATTTGGAAAATCTTCAGACCCTTTCACTTTTTTCACACTTTATGTTGCGGCATTGTGCTAAAATAAATTAAAGTTTTTCCCCATCATTTTGCACTCAGTACTCCATAATGAGAATGTGAAAACAGAATGTTCAAAATTTTTGCTAATTAATTGAACAGGAAAAACTAAAATACCGCGTTGACATAAGTATTCAGACCCCTTACTCAGCATTTAGTTGAAGCACCTTTGGCAGTGATTACAGTCTCCAGTCGTCTTGGGTATGATGCCAGGAGGTTTGCACACCTGGATTTGGAGATTTGTTGCCTGGATTTGGAGATCTTTTTTCTTCTCTGCAGATCCTCTCAAACTCTGTCAGGTTGGATGGGGACCGTCGGTGGACAGCCATTTTCAGGTCTCTCCAGAGACTGGGTTCAAGCCAGGACACTGGCTAGGCCACTCAAGGACATTCACAGAGTGGTTCCTAAGCCACTCTTGTGCTGTGCCTAGGGTCATTGTTGGAAGGTGTAAACCTTCAGCCCAGTCTGAGGTCCACAGCGCTCTGGATCAGGTTTTCATTAAAAAGATCTCTGTACTTTGATCCATTCAGTTTTCCCTTAACCCTGGCCAGTCCCTGTCCCAGCCAATGAAAAACATCCCCACAGCATGATGCTGCCACCACCATGCTTCACTATAGGAATGATATTGGACAGGTGATGAGCAGTGCCTGGTTTCCTCCAGACATGATGCTAAGAATTGAGGCCAAAAAGTTCAGTGTTGGTTTCACCAGAGAATCTTGTTTCTCACAGTCTTAGAGTCATTTAGGTGATTTTTTGCAAACTGCAGGCTCGCTGACATGTATCTTTTAGGGTACTTTCACACTAGCGGCATGGAACTCCGGCAGGCTGTTCCAGCAGGTGAACAGCCTGTCGGATCTGTGCTGCCGCTAGTGCACACGTGCCCCCGGACTACCACTTCGGCCCCATTGACTATAATGGGGGGCAGGCCGGAGTTCCGGCGGCATCACGGCAAGCATGCCGAGAGGCGGCCGGAATAAAACTACATGTCAGAACAGCCTGCCGGAGTTCCTTGCCGCAAGTGTGAAACTAGCCTTACTGAGGAGAAGCTTTTTTTTGGCCACTGTGAGATAAAGCCCAGATTGGTGGAGTGCTGCAGTAGTTGACCTTCTGGAAGTTTCTCCCATCTACACACAGGATTTTCGTAGCACAGCCAGAGTGACCTTTGGTTTCTTGGTCACCTTTCTTACCAAGGCCGTTCTCCCCCGATTACGTAGTTTCATTTGGCGGCCCATTTTAGGAACAGCCCTGGTTGTTCCAAACTTCCTCCATTTAACAGTTATGGAGGCCACTGGGCTCTTGGGGAGTTTTAATACAGCAGATCTTTTTGAACCCTTTTTCAGATCTGTGCCTGCAGACAATCCTCTCAGTCTCTGAGCTCTACAGGCAGTTCTTTCCCCCTCAGTCTACCACAGGGGACTCCAATCAAGATGTAGAAGCATCTCAAAGAAAAATCAAGAGAAATGGAAGGCCCCCAGAGCTAAATTTCAAGTCTCATAGCAAAGTTTAGTTCATGTGAAAGTTTAGTTTTTCCCTTTTAATAAATTTGAAAATGTTTGTTTCTAAAATTCTTTTTTCACTTTCTCATTATGAAGATTGATCGGGGAAAACTTGATTTAGTTTTTTTTAGCACAAGGCATAAAGAGTCTGAAGACTTGCCTACTGCATTGTACTTTTATAAGAAGCAACATTCTCAAGCATATCTGAAGGCAGTGAGAAGATAATGAATGCATTTTGCACTACATAAAACCGCTGTTTAAAGCTGTATGCCACATATTTTATATATCTGTAAATAGCTTGAGAAAAAAAAAAACACGTAACACTTGGGCTCTAATCACATTTCTGTGAATGTCTGAAGTATACTGCACCCTGCCCACGAGGGCTTACAATCTACAAGAAATGGGGGAAGAAGACAGTAGATGAGAATAAAGCTGGGTATATGGAGGTATAGTGGCAGGGAACCCCATTAAGCTGGTCATACAGGTTAGATAAATGTTGCCTGAACCCTCCTTATTGAAATAAATATGTACACTCATCCAATCCAAACCTACTCGTTTATGGGGAAGGTGGTAGAAATGACTGTAGGCCAACAGCTGTCTTACACATATGGCCAGCTTTAGGGAGTAAATTCATCTTGGGTCTCGGTAATGGCATACCATTACGTACCTGGCAGCCTACAGTATAATAAATGGCAATTCAGTCAATGCATAAAGAAAGGAAACCTCATTTTCCTTATTCATATAGCATGTGAGTGTGTTTTCTGCTTTTGTGGATTGTCTGTTCTAAGACTTAGGTTCTAGTTTGTACTCCCTCATGTTTTTTCTAATCCCTAAGGTTTAAATTACACAGCTACTTGTATCGTACAGTGCTGATTCCAAGTGGCTTGTGATTGAGCTGCACAGTGTGACTTTTGTGAGGTTTGAAGGATGCCATTTCTTTTCAATTTGTACTAGCAGTCAATGTCCCAGGCTTGATTTATCTTCAAGGGGTTTTCCAGTTTGCATCAACATCCTTTAAATAATAATTTATGAAGATAGCTCTAATTTTGCAACGTATTCTTTTACCTTTTTTTGTCCCTATCTTCCGCTCTGGGCTGTGGTCACATGACCATGTCCATTCAGCTCTTTCTTATTTTCTGTGATGTTTTGTCCATGGGCGGGGCAGTGATAGGGGAGTGTCTATGTAACCAGCTGGGAGGGAGGAGCTTTAACCTAGCTGGGATTTGTAAGGGGGTTGGTGGAGCTATGGCAGAGAAAGGTGAAGTGCATCCTGGGTTTGGTTGGATACACCAACAGGAAGTGCTACATACAGGATGGAAACAAACCAGAGGGTTTGGTTTACATAGTAAAATGGGTCAGGAGAGTCTAAATTGAAAAAAATAAAAGTATGGGGAAGGTGTACATGAGGTGAGCAACAACATGAGCATATCAGTTAAAAACCATAGCAATCCTGGAAAACCCCTTTAATTTCTATGCAACTTTGGAAAAAATCATAGCTGTGAAATGGGCGCTTTCTTCATATGGTCGAGGAGAAGCTTAGTTGGAGGTGAACATGTTATTTGTAGACATAGACAGTGGATGTAATTGCAATTTATGTGTGTTAGAAGGAAATGAGGAATATATATAGTCCACACAATGAAGGTAATTTCATAACGCTCTAAACTTTGTTGGTTCACTGTACAAATAATGTTTTACATCTTCATGTAATATAGCCAGAGGCAGCTACTGAAATTACATTTTATATCCGTTTTACAAACTGCCGTAAATATGTATATGAGGTGTTGACATTTTTTTTTTACTACACCTGCCATTAAATATATACCGCTACCATACACTATTTTGGTATAAAAGCTGAATTTTTTTGAGAAATTTTATTCTAAACCTACAACCAGAAAGAACATCCTCTCCTTCCCTCAGTATACTTATGCTGGGCACATAGTTAATTGGGTTGTCTCATCATAACAACCCTTTTCCATGTGCCTTATTAGAGAATACAGACTTCCCAAAGGGGTACATTTCGGAACCCAACTGTTTTAGCCAGAGTAGAGAGCAGCCCATGCCGTGGTTAAAACATTACCGTATGCCAAACTTATCCATAGGGGACCATTCACACTACCTGTCAATCAAGCTAAACTGCTAGGGATTCACTTCTGTCACTCTTCTCCCCGTTTCAGTTAAAGGCTATATGCTCCTTCGGGGGCATTTTTTTTATGATTGCATTTTAGTCATTTTGGCCTAAAAATCTTTTTTTTCAATTGGTCTTTATTAAAAATGTTTAGCCATTCTGTCACAAAGGGTTAATTGTTTGTCTAGCTATGTGAATCCTACTTTCACTTTGTGCCAGTCATCTAATAAACCTCCTCTAAATTACTAAGAGGTCATAAACACTTATTTAATCCACATTCTTATCAGTAAGATAAGAATGGAGTTGTACTGAGAGTTTATAAGATCAAAGACGAGGAGCCTGTTAGTTTAGTTGCCTAATGGAACAGAGAAAATTCAGATCCTGCTGCAAGACAAAATCAGCTTTGTACAGAGAAAATGGCTCCACATTTTTAATAAAGCCAATAAAACAAATAAAAAAAAATATTTTTAGCTCAAAATGAGTACAACGCAATAATTTTAAAAAATTGCCTCCAAAGATGTATATAACCTTTATTCTTTAAACTGTTCCCGGACACGATGCAGTTTTTCAGAGTGAAACGTAGTTGTCTCTTGCTTCGCTTGAAGACCCATCCTTAGTGTCCCTTAGATAACAGGTTCAAAGGCCCTGGGCTGTTCCTCAAACTTGGACCCCACAAGTAAAAAAAAAGTATACTGCACAGTATATTTAGATGGACATCACATTCAGTACTACCAAACATACAGGAGAATACAGCACTACATACCTATTATATTCAGTAATGTGTCCTCTTGTGTAGACGTTGTCTTTCCTGATCTTCTCCATTGCAAGCAGACCGCCATGATGACATCTTTCAGCCATGTCTGGTCTCTGCAGAGTTTGCCAAACATCTTAGATTCACCACTTTTCTATCATCTTCCACACACTGGTGTCCCAACAATGTTAACGTGCTGCTACCCCCAATTCTGTGCCTGCTGTGCTCCTAATGCCCCACATACTATACTGCAGAACTAACAGTGCCATACAGATAATCCTCACACACTAATAGTGCTCCCAAAAGTCCCACCAAAAGTTATTCTCTTCCAGAGTGCCCTCATTAGTAGTAGTGCCCCCTACATTGCCCCAAAAGTGACAATGCTCCCCAAGACGGAGTGCCCTCCATATTGTACCCACTAATAATAATGCTCCCCAAAGTATTCCCAGAAATAATAATGCACTTATAATGCCCAAAGTAGTGATAACGACCCCACTAGTAATAAAGCTCCTCTAGTAATAAAGCTCCTCATTCTTATAGAGTCCCCAGTAGCAAGGCACCGGTGGTTAGCACTGGTGCCTTGCAGCACTGGTGTCCTAAATTCAGATCCGACCAAGGACAACATATGCATGGAATTTGTATGTTCTCCCCACGTTTGCGTGGGTTTCCTCTGGGTTCTCCGGTTTCCTCCCACACTCCTAAGACATACTGATAGGAAATTTAAATTGTGAGCCCCATTAGGGACAGTGGGATGGTAAGGTTTGTAAAGCGCTTTGGAATATGTTAGCACTATATAAGTGAGTAAAATAAATAAATTAACAATAAGGCCCCTCCTATAGTAGCGACAGTAGCAATAATGCCCCAAATAGTGCTCCCAGCAGTTATAATGCCCCTTATAGTACCCCCAGTAGTTACACTGTCCCATATAGTGCCCCCTATAATTATAATGCCCTCTATAGAGCTCCCAGTTGTTTTAATGCACCCTGTAACGTATCCAGTAATTGTGTCCTCAGTAATGCCCAATAGTTATTATATGCCCACAGCAGTGCCCCAGTAGTAACGATAAATAAATAAAAAATATTTTTAAAAAAACATGCCTCACTCCCACCATCTGCAATGCCTGAGACCCACGAGCAGGCGGTCGTGGTGATGTCATTGCATCACAAAGGCTTGTGCAATTCTATGGCCTCTTAGGCTTCATCCCTGTGGTCTACAAGAATGAATGACGTGGACAGGAGCGATTGGCTCCCGGACCCCACTGCGGTATTCAAACGTGGAGCACTGGGAAAAACATCCAGGGCCCAAGCCCTGGCTGTGGCGGCCTAGAGACAACCTGGTATATTGATGGGCATTTTGGACGGCAATGGAGTCCCCCGGAGCTTTGGGCCCTGGGCAGTCTCCCCAAACGCCCTATTGTAATCCATCGTTGATAGGTAATAAGAAATACCTGGGCAGTTGCTTGGCTTGACGCTTACTAAATCCTGCCCCGTAGTCTGTAACCAGTGTGTAATCAAATCTGGAGAACTATGGTACAACATTTGGGTTTTATCGAAGACTTTACAATATATTTATAATTTTATTTTGAAGACTATCAGCTATCACTATCTATATGTAGTAATAATTGAGTAGGGACTGATGAAAAACTTGAATCATTTAGAATAAGCATATATAGCAGAGTTTCCCTGTGGCCCAGGCAATATGTAAGGCAGTGGCGTACATAGAGAAATAAGGGCCACTGTCACGGATGAGAGTGGGGGAAACCCTCATCCGTGTGATGTTAAGGACTATGGAGGCTGCTTGACCAGGACAACAGAATTAGGGAGCAGGTCACCTCCTAACGCATCCCTAAATCTGAACCTGACTCCTAGCTGTATGAGCCAACCCTGAAGGTAGGAAGACTCATACTCAGGAACCTCGGGTTCCTACTAGCACTCAAGGGATCCCTGAACTAGGAGCTGGGTAAGACAGCCTGTTCCTCCTGGACACGGATGAACAGGAGTCTCACTGGCCAAGCTGCAAGGAATGGGGAACATATACAGCAGATGGCAATGGCAGGTAGTGGAACTAGTACAACACCTACCTGCCACAGACACACAGACTGGAACCCGTGCAGAAGTGCTAAAGTCCACACCAAATACAAAAGGACACAGCACACACACAAAGCACACAGGAACCCAGAAGTGCAATAAACATACAGACACCACTAGACATATAATGAGATAAAAACATCTATGTCTAAACATTACTTATGACCACAAGGGTGGCCCTCACTGGCAGATGGTATAAGAGACCAAGAGGATGACTCCAGCTTACTGCAAGGCTGGAGTACCCCTCAGCTACAGGTCTCAGCAGAGGCTAAATAGCCCAAGTGGCCACACCCACACAAACACACACTGGAAAGGGTATTAACCCTTCCAAGGCCAGACAGGGTAGTGAAGCCACTTAAAGGGAAAAGTACAAACAAGCATTCCACTACATCTGTTACCACCGGCAACGGCATGGGTGGCAACCATGTCCTGGGGAACAGCCAGCAAGCCGAGACACCGCCACCACATGCACACAACACCACACGTTGCCGCGGACAACCGCAAGTGAAGGGAGGTGTCACAGTGCACACATACATAAACCTCGTGCACCACAAACAGGGAAAGTGCACACATACAAAGACAGATTGCGATGTGCAACCGCATGCTCTTAACAGCAAGCTGCCTAGCAACAGCTCAGGCCGCTATACTGCAAATAATATCATGTTGCCAGCGGCCACATACCTCAGCCTTCACCTGTGATTGAATAACAAGACCACATACCTCAGCCTTCACCTGTGATTGAATAACAAGACCAGACCGCAACAACAGCATGCGGATCCAGGAGTCACGACCATGAGCATGGTCGTGACACTCCCACCCTTCAAAGCCCCCCCACCAAAAAAAAAGGAAAACTAGTGAGGAACTCAAAACAGGGATGGGAGAAGGGAAAAAGTAAGGGAAATCAGCATCAGTACATGTGAGTCTCCCCAGGACTGCTGCCAGCCCCTGGAGCAACACACAGGAACCAGGGATCCGACTGCCAGCCTCTGGAGCAACACACAGGAACCAGAGACTAGCAAAGAAACAGCCCGGAGAGACCGCACTGAGACTGCGTCCACTCTCTACTAACGTTCCCACTCCAGTCGCTGCCAACATCCACTCCTAACCAGCACCCAGCCGGAACACAAACGGAATGCTGCCAGAAGACGACCAGAGATAAGAACATAGAGAGGGACAAGGGATCACGGACACGGAAAGCAAGGTGGCGGGGAATAAGCCACCAATCGCGCCGTGAACGGTGAACCCCATAACGCTCTCCCTCTGGAGAACACGCATGCACCCCATAACCAGATGACGATGCATGCTGCACCCTCTTTCGAAGGTTTACCATGTAAGGAGCCCTTGTGGTCATACTGTCACGGGCAAGAGTGGGGGAAACTCTCATCCGTGTGATGTTAAACATAAAGGGAAGCTGCTTGACCAGGACAACAGAATTAGGGAGCAGGTCACCTCCTATGCGTCCCTAACTCTGACCCTGACTCCTAGCTGTATGAGCCAACCCAGATAGTAGGAGGGCTCATACTCAGGAACCTCGGGTCCCTAATAGCCCTCAAGGGATCCCTGAACTAAGAGCTGAGTAAAACAACCTGTTCCTCCTGGACACGGACGAACAGGAGTCTAAACAGGCCAAGCTGCAAGGGAAGAGAAACATAAACAGCATATGGATTTGGCAGGTGAGTGAAACGACTTCCACACCTACCTGCCACAGACACACTGACTGGATCCCGTGCTCAACTGCTAATGTCCAAACCAAACCTAAAAGGACACAGCATACACACATAAACACACAGGAACCCAGAACCATAGCTGCAGTAATAATAGACACCACATAAACATAAAATAACATCACGCATAACGTTTTTTGACCACAAGGGTGGTCCTCATTGGCAGATAGTATAAGAACCCAGGAGGATGACTCCAGCTACAACAAGGCTGGAGTACCCCTCAGCTACAGGTCTTAGCAGAGGCTAAATAGCCCAAATGGCCATACCCACACAGACACACACTGGAAAGGGAATTAACCCTTCCAAGGCCAGACAGGGTAGTGAAGCCACTTAAAGGGTTTCTATCACTTCGTTTCACCTATTTAGCTTTCAGACACTAGCGATCCGCTAGTGTCTGCTCTATCTAACCATCCTAATATAAGAGCTTATTGTCCTGCCGTTTAGCTAAAAAAATAACTTATATAGATATGCAAATGAGCCTCTAGGTGCTATGGGGGCGTTATTAGCACCTAGAGGCTCCGTCTACCTTAACAAACTGCTGCCGCCCAGCGCGTCCCTCCAGCCCGCCCATCTCCTCCGGAATGCGATGCTCCTCGTATTCGGCGCATGCGCAGTGAATGTCTGATCGCTTCCCTGCTCAGACATCTCCACTGCGCCTGCGCCGATGACGTCATAGTGCTCCGAGGAACAGGCGCAGTGGAGATGTCTGAGCAGGGAAGCGATCAGACATTCACTGCGCATGCGCCGAATACGAGGAGCATCGCATTCCGGAGGAGATGGGCGGGCTGGAGGGACGCGCTGGGCGGCGGCAGTTTGTTAAGGTAGACGGAGCCTCTAGGTGCTAATGACGCCCCCATAGCACCTAGAGGCTCATTTGCATATCTATATAAGTTATTTTTTTAGCTAAACGGCAGGACAATAAACTCTTATATTAGGATGGTTAGATAAAGCAGACACTAGCGGATCGCTAGTGTCTGAAAGCTAAATAGGTGAAACGAAGTGATAGAAACCCTTTAAAGGGAAAAGTACAAACAAGCATTCCACTAGACCTGTTACCACCGGCAACGGCATGGGTGGCAACCATGTCCTGGGGAACAGCCAGCAAGCCGAGACACTGCCACCACATGCACACAACACCACACGTTGCCGCGGACAAACGCAAGTGAAGGGAGGTGTCACAGTGCACACATACATAAACCTCGTGCACCACAAACAGGGAAAGTGCACACATACAAAGACAGATTGCGATGTGCAACCGCATGCTCTTAACAGCAAGCTGCCTAGCAACAGCTCAGGCCGCTATACTGCAAATAATATCATGTTGCCAGCGGCAACCACACGTGAGGCCACATACCTCAGCCCTCACCTGTGATTGAATAACAAGACCAGACCGCGGCAACAGCATGCGGATCCAGGAGTCACGACCATGAGCATGGTCGTGACAGCCCCATAGCAAGATTCAAACCAGGCCCCTCACACAGGACAGAAGGGTTTCTGCCTAAACCCTTTTCATTGACATTTTTCCACTAAACATTTGCTAAAAGTTGTTCCTTTAGAGGTTAAAGTCCTGACCAACTTTTTACCTCCAGTAGAAAAGGAGATAATCCCAACTAAGACTGGACGCCATAGCAGTCACATGGGCTGTCGCTATGGTAGTTACGCCCCTGATGTAAGGTCTTCCTAAAACCATAAACTGCTAAAATATTTAAAGTATATACAGTGGATATAAAAAGTCTACACACCCCTGTTAAAATGTCAGGTTTCTGTGATGTAAAAAAAAAAAGACAAAGATAAATCATTTCAGAACTTTTTCTACCTTTAATGTGACCTATTCACTGTACCACTCAATTAAAAAACAAACTGAAATCTTTTAGGTAGAGGGGAAAAAAAATATAGAAATAAAATAATATGGTTGCATAAGTTTGCACACCCTTAAACTAATACTTTGTTGAAGCACCTTTTGATTTTATTACAGCACTCAGTCTTTTTGGGTATGAGTCTATCAGCATGGCACATTTTGACTTGGCAAGATTTGCCTTCTTTGCAAAAACACTCAAAATCTGTCATATTGCGAGGGCATCTCCTGTGCACAGCCCTCTTCAGATCACCCCACAGATTTTCAATCGGATTCAGGTCTGGGCTCTGGCTGGGCCATTCCAAAACTTTAATCTTCTTCTGGTGAAGCCATTCCTTTGTTAATTTGGATGTATGCTTTGGGTCGTTGTCATGCTGAAAGATGAAGTTCCTCTTCATGTTCAGCTTTCTAGCAGAAGCATGAAGGTTTTGTGCCAATATTGACTGGTATTTGGAACTGTTCATAATTCCCTCTAGCTTAACTAAGGCCCCAGTTCCAGCTGAAGAAAAACAGCCCCTTGGCATGATGCTGCCACCACCATGCTTCACTGTGGGTATGGTGTTCTTTTGGTGATGTGCAGTGTTGTTTTTGGCGCCAAACATATCTTTTGGAATTATGGCCAAAAATCTTAACCTTGGTTTCATCAGACCATAACACCTTTTCTCCACATGCTTTTGGGAGACTTCAGATGTGTATTTGCAAAATGTAGCCTGGCTTGGATGTTTTTCTTCGTAAGAAAAGGCTTTCGTCTTGCCACTCTACCCCATAGCCCAGACATATGAAGAATACGGGAGATTGTTGTCACATGTACCACACAGCCAGTACTTGCCAGATATTCCTGCAGCTCCTTTAATGTTGCTGTAGGCCTCTTGGTAGCCTCCCAGACCAGTTTTGGAGGGACGTCCAGTTTTTGGTAATGTCATTGTTGTGCCATATTTTCTCCACTTGATGATGACTGTCTTCACTGTGTTCCATGGTGTATCTAATGCCTTGGAAATTCTTTTGTACCCTTCTCCTGACTGATACCTTTTAACAGTGAGATCCCTCTGATGCTTTGGAAGCTCTCTGTGGACCACGGCTTCTGCTGTGGGATGCGACTAAGAAAATTTCAGGAAAGACCAACTAGAGCAGCTGAACTTTATTTGGGGTTAATCAGAGGCACTTTAAATGATGACTCCTATTTAACATGATTTTGAATGTGATTGCTTAATTCTGAACACAGCTACATCCCCAGTTATAAGACGGTGTGCACACTTATGCAACCACATTATTTTTGTTTTTTTTTGTTTTTGTTTTCTTCCCTCCACCTAAAAGATTTCAGTTTGTTTTTCAATTGAGTGGTACAGTTTATAGGTCACATTAAAGGTGGAAAAAGTTCTGAAATGATTTATCTTTGTCTCATTTTTTTACATCACATAAACCTGACATTTTAACAGGAGTGTGTAGACTTTTTATATCCACTGTAGGTGATATGATATTGGTGTATCAGTGAGAGGGGCTTAGACACACATATGCACAGAGATAGCAGACATATTTTGTGCACCTGGAATATACACCATAACTGTGTATGAGGATACACTCCCTTGTTCTGTTTTATGACAAGAAATCCTATTCTTTCTATACGATATCGGTTTTTCGGTCGTTGCACGCCTAGAATTTGGAGAGAAATTCATTTATTCCTGTATTATGTATGTGACAGTGGCTGCTGTTAATCAATAGATATAAACACATCAAATAAGCGTGATTGCCTCTACCCTCGGAAAACTAACGATCATAAAGAAAACCCAGGTTTAGCCGTGAACATCTAATATATTCTACAAGGATTACAGCCCTTTACTGTGATGTGGAGTTATTGGTGAGAAGCCTGAGCAGAATGTTAATGTCCCAGGCTCCCCATCAGATGAAGCTTTGCTGAGCTGCCTATACATCACTCAGCACAAGGGCTGACTTTATATCCTTTAATAAACTTGCCGAGCACAGATATCACAGCAAGACCGGGGACGTGTGAGATTTAACTTACTGCTTACCAGCCTTGCCATGACCTTATAGCCTGTGGTAGTCACAGACGAGTCGTACATGAGATATATGGCCCTTTAATTCCGGTTACAAATGTTTGTACATGTTTGTGTACAGCATATTTAAAGGCTATGTACACCTTTGGGGGCAGTTTTTTTTTATGATTGCATTTTACTCATTTTGGGCTAAGAATCATTTCTTCAATTTGTCTTTATTAAAAATATTGAGCCGTTCTGTCACAAAGGATTAACTGTTTGTCTAGCTGTGTAAATGGTGCTTTTTTTTTTACTTTCACTTTGTGCCGGTCATCTAATAAGCCTTATCTCTAAATTACTATAAGGTCAAAAACACTTAGTTTAAAGGGGTATTCCCATCTCAGGCAATGGTGGCATATCACTAGGATATGCCCCATTGTCTGATAGGTGCGGGTCCCTCTAGCTTGACTATTTCCATAGGCCCTATAGAAATGAATGGGAGGAGTGGCCGCGCTTGGCAGTGGCCAGACCCCGGGGTCCTCCGGCCACCACCTTCCCTGCTCCTCTGGGACCCACACCTATTAGACAATGGGGGCATATCCTAGTGATTTGCCCCCATTGTCTAAGATGGGAATACGCCATTAAGGTCTGTATTACACCAACAGATTATCTGATCAATATATATGTAAAATCAGATCAATAGTTGGTGTGTATAACAAAAGATCTGTGTGTAATTGACCATTTGAAAATCTGTCAGATACTCTGTTGGTGTAATACAGCCCTAAACCACATTCACACAGTAAGATAAGAATTAAGCTCTAATATGTGAGTCGTTATATGTCAGATAAGATAAGGAGCCCATCAGCTGAGCTGCCTGATGGAACAGAGTGAAAATTCAGATCCTGCCACTAGAGAAACTCAAGGCTGCACAAAGACAGTGGTTCAACATTTTTAATAAAGGCCAAGTGAAAAAATCATTTTTAGCTCAAAATTAGTACAATGCAATAATAAATAAATATCCCTTGAAGGTGTACAAATCATTACAGCTGTGTACTGTATTGTGCACAGATGTATTCAGTGAATTGTGCATTCTTTCATATCATCTTTTTGTTTAATTTGATTTTGTATTATAATTGTTAAACTATCAAAATGAGATATTACATTTTCCTGTTCGATCATGCAAAACAAAATTTTTCAATTTCAATTGGAAAAAGTTACAAAAATGCTCCTGTGTCTAGCTATTGCTCTTACATACTTGTTATGGCAGCACCTGCTTTTCTTTAGATTCCATCTCAGAATGTCCACCTTATTTGTCCAGTACCAATGGACATGCATGTCTAGTAGCTCAGTATTACTGCCCGGGTTCTCTTGTTACATGGCCTGCAAGGTGATTTTTATAATTATACAGGCCAGCCAAAAAGAATCAGCACAGGACACACTGGATACACATTGCCAGGAATGTAATATTTACTAGTGGGATGGTAACTAACACTTGTCTGACCTCGTTGCTTTGATGTCATTTCCAGACTCATCAGTGGTACACTACCATTGATGTGCATAATGACTGGAGTATAACACTAAACATCCAGATTCCTCAGAGTGTACCCGTTAATAAATAGCTTCCAAATACGAGTTCCCCAGGGGCCTTCTTATTAAAGGGGTTGTCCAGCAGGACAAATTTTAATAGTAAAGTGCTCAGAATACGGCTTACAGTGTCCTTGCTGGTCTCAACTTCCTGGTCTGAGATGACATACAGGAACTTGCATTTTAAACGCGCAGTGATTGGTGTGTCGAGCCTCAACCAGGAAATGCGGACCAGCAAGGGACCCAGTTAGTATTGCAATTGGAACACAAGGTTTATGTTCTTACCAAAAGAAGTCTCTTCACCACCACAGCATTCAAGGTCGTAATTGATGGGAGCAGAAATGATGAATACATTGGTTAAAAGGGTTATTCCATGACTGATGTAAAAAATTTAAAGACATCATATAGTACATGACATTCTATTTCTAACAAAGCTAGAACCAGCCCTGTACCTCACATGGATTCAGAGATCTCCCAAATGACTGCTCCAATTTCTAGATATATTTCAGGCTGGTAGCTGAGGGGGTATGTCCTTTCTGCTGTGGCTCCTTCCCTGTAACTGCCACAGCTTCTAACAGAAGATATGGCTGGTGACAGTTGAAGATTCAAACTGAGCACGTGCGACCACCTCAGTGAGGTGGACAAGGCGTAAGGAAAGGAACAAACAGCAGGTGGCGCTTTACAGATACATTTAATGAATGGCTCAGTGGCTATACAATATTTTTAATTATATGCAGTTAGAAAAGTATTCATATCCAGGTGCTGGTTTGAAAAATGTACAATATTTTCTTGTGGCACAATCCCTTTAAGAGTAAAACTCATCTGATATTACAGCGGTAAATGAAAAAGGTACTGGTGAGGTGGAGGAAGGTCATTATCCTTGCAGTTCTCGTAGTTGGCCTAGTTTTATGACAAACCACTAGAATGTGCATTTTTTAGCTCTCCTCTTTCCCCTTTGAGAGCCTTACACAGATCCTATATTGATAGACATACATGATTTAATGCATAGTACAGGGTTATTTATTTACTCTGTAGTGTGAAGACACCAGATTGACATCTTCAGAAACTCTCCATTATTCCCACTGCTGTCAGGTTACATTTCCCTGCGACAGTGGAATAGTCTCTAGAGCCTGACTATAGAAAGCAGATTTGCACCAGTGCTTTGAAGGCTGTGCTGTAGCATAATTCATGGAGATCACTGCTTCATGAGTCCTGACCCCTCTGCCCCATGGTAAGTCTCATCTTCTGGCAGCAGAAGCAGCTGCAGCTCGTTGCACAGCATAATGCAGCTTATTCCTCAGACGTTGAGGGGATTTAACTGTAAAAGCTGTGATTCTGAGAACCTGATGGAGCACACAAAATATATTACTGTGTTGCTTATTGGCCGTACGTATCATTGATGCAGAACGGGCCTAGATAATCGGGTCCCATTAAATTCTGACAGGCTTGTGGTTCCACACGTTGCTGATATTGAGCAGCCTATAATATGTAGCATATTTTTCATGCAAAAATTAAGCTGTGATAAGGAGTTTGTATTTACACTGTATAGAGTATAAAGTTAGAGTCACTGGTAAACCAGGCACAATGCCTTGTAGGGCTGGCTCGGCTGACTGTAATGATACCTTCCCCTTAGTGATTCATTGCTTCAATCTAGAGAAAAAGTACCTTTTAACCATAAGCAAATGAGCAGTCAAGTGCACAAAGGGTGGGACCAACCACTCTGCGCAGCCTTGCTCCTCCTGCTTCCTTTGCCAGCCGCTTCCTATCCTTCTTGAATGACAGAGCCAGGCAAGATGACTCTGTAGGAACCTGACTCTGTCGCTCAAGAAGGGGCAGACAGAGGAAGCAGAAGTAAGTGTGCACAAAGTGGCTTGGGCCTGCTCTTGGTGCACTTAGCTACTCAACCAAAAGGGATTGAAGTGGCAAAGTCTAACCCCAGGCTGTCCCTTGCCCCCCATGCATAATAATATATGTATTGGTGAGTGATCAAATACCTCCCTAGGGAAATATTCCACCTCTTTTACAAACGTTAACATGTCATGTGATCCAATTGGAATATCAGTTCTAGAAAGAGGCTAATTGGTGCTAGAAAAACATAAGAATTGTCTCACGTTAGGATTTCTGACCCTCCATAGAACATAATCCCAGATCTCTCATCAGTTTAGCGAGTGAGGTTTCCTGCAAGACAACTGGGAATCCTCCCCTATTAATCCCATTCGTCTAAATATTTATTAAAGGGGTTGGGCCCCACGCATGCGCAGCGCATTTTACTACACTTTGAGGGACCCACACCTATCTCTAGAATGGGACCCTCAAAGTGTAGTAAAATGCACTGCGCATGCGTGGGTGTTCTACATTTACTTCTATGGGAAAAGAGCTAGTTATTTTTGACACTTCCGCCCCAGAGCCGAGACCTGCAACTATCTGACATTGGTAGCGTATCCTAGTTGGGCCAACCCCTTTAAAGTCACCCACCATTATGATAGGAGCCATGAGGGATGCTGACACAAATGCTATCACCTTTTTCAAGATGTTGCAGGAATATGGTGGAGGTATATAGACAACAATAAAAAAATAAGATTGGCACGGTGAATGGGGCAATTGGGGCATGATCACCAGACAAACCTGCCCTCTGGATCAATGGAGTGACAGACAAAAGGAATGGCCTTATGTATTAATATACTCACCCCACGTGAGTCGAGTAAGTAGATTTATCAACGGTTTACAAAGAACATGCACATTTTCCTTAGTTAAGTGAGTCTCAGAAGAACACATTATGGCTGGCTGAAACATCTGGATGGCTAAAATTACAGCATAACGTTTTGAGGCATCCCCCATATCCCACACATTTCAAGCAAGGGCATGAACCCTACTATCCATATTAATTACTAATGATCAGAAACAGCGTACCCACTAAAAGTGTATACTTATAGCTCCCTAGGAACTTTGTCCCAGCCCAAGCGGTTTCTCCGTACATTCCCCGAACAGAATAACAGGTAAACAGAAATGCAGTACTAAACCATACACATACATTTCCCCCGACAGGGGAGAATAGAGGCAACTACATTACCTGAAACCAAGTACTTGTTAACCAGTAATAGCTATCGCACATTAGAACCCCCAGAGCTGTCGCTAATACTGCGCTCTGGTAAAAAGGAGCACACATTTTCAGTGCTTATCCTTTAAAACTCCACAATCCTATCAACAGAATCACAGCAATACAGCCAGCCCAAACAGCAGTGTAATAACAAAATAAGCAAGTCTTTTGTTGTCTGTTAGCTCTGCCCATTAGGAGAGTGGGACCATAAAGAAGTGGAGCAAGGGCCATATTGTCAACCTGAACTTGTAGTGCTGCAGATATTGTGTCCATTAATGTCCAACCATTGTGTTGTAGCAGTTGGTGTCTTCACCAGCAGCCATGACTCTCAGCTTAGATGGAGAGATCATGGAGTAGATGAGTTGCAGCATCCTCTGCCAGCACTTGACATCCTGGAACTTCACCCTTCTCCTCGAAACTTGTGCCGAAAAGTCTAAAGTCCGGAAAGATAGATATTTTACTGTCATTAATTAGGAGATCTCTCTGTTCTATAGCATTTTTCAAATTGGTGTCTCTACCCAGAATCTTAAGCAATATAGGTCTGGGATGGACCCCAGGTGGAGGAGAGTGAAATGGCACTCTGTGTGCTCTTATAATGGCAAATACATGTGACAGTCCTTCCCAAATTTGGTCAGCAGCCATGTTTGAAAGAACTCAACAGGGTTCGGACTCTCAGCCTTCTGAAGGTCCCTGACCAATCTAAGATTGTTTCTCCTGAGTCTTTCTAAGCACCTCTGCTTCCTCGGTCAGTATCAGCTTGACTCAGCTCACTGTTACCACCGCTCCCCGATCTTCCTTGCTTTGTTCAGCAGAAGCCCCTTCAGAGACTACGCTAGTATACTGTTCCAACTTAGCCTCTACTTCTGCTTCTTTAGCTGCAGCAGAAACGCCATTTTGCTTTGCAGAGATAACTAGTGTGCCATCATTCCCCGTCTTTGCTTTCTGACCTGGATGGGTCATGGTCACTAGTGGAGGATTCCACTGGGAGACTTGTGAAGTAGATTGTAGGCGGAAAGGCTGGCTGTAATATACAGATGCAGGATGATTAGCTCAGGAGCCTCAGCACAAGTGTCTCTTCACTTCCCTGGTCAGGCTACCCCCCACTTAAAGGGAGTTTGTCATCAACATTTAACCTTTGTAACCCTTCCCATAGCTTTCTAGCAGCCTTACAGTTAATAAAAACGTTACCTTTATGAGCAATCCTGGACTTATAAAACCGGCAAAAAACTTCTTTGTCGCATATGCAAATTAGGGCTCGCAAGTGCCCAGGGGCGGCGTTACCCTCGTAGGTGCCCAGCTAGCTCAGCCTTATCGTCGTTTCCCCCCGCCCCTTCCTTCCCTCTGACCGCCCATCTACTAACTTCTTGTTTCGCTGAGATCCCGCACCTGCGCACTAACTCCGTCGGCCGGTGCATGCGCCGATGGACCGCCTCCTTTGTTGTGTTTTCGCGCCGTTAGCCGGTGCGTGCGCATTAATTACTGTGATGCCGTACAAGGAATGGGCATCGCAGTGCGCATGCGCCAGCCGATGGACTGAGTGCGGAGGCGCGATATCTCGGCGAAACAAGAAGTTAGTAGATGGGCGGTCAGAAGGAAAGGATGGGCGGGCAGAGGGAAGGAAGGGGCGGGGGGAAGCAACGATAAGGCTGAGCTAGCTGGGCACCTACGAGGGTAACGCCGCCCCTGGGCACTTGCGAGCCCTCATTTGCATATGCTACAAAGATGTTTTTTGCCGGTTTTATAAGTCCAGGATTGCTGATAAAGGTAACGTTTCTATTAACTGTAAGGCTGCTAGAAAGCTATGGGAAGGGTTACAAAGGTGAAATGTTGATGACAGACTCCCTTTAAGTGAAAGGTATCATTAAATTCAGCTGAGCTAACACTACAAGACATTGGAGGGATTTATCATCTCCCTGCGCTACTTTTTGTAGACTAAAAAAGACGTAGTTCCTAGCTTGGTAACAGCTAGACATATGGGACTGGTCAACAAGACTAGAATGGCATCATTATCTCCTCCACATCGGGAGATATTGCTGTTACCAGACTAGTCCCATATCTGTTACCAAGCCCAAGATATGAGTGGAAAAGTCATAAAAGTATATACAGGTAACCAAATCAAAGAAATAAGTCAAAAATATTAGACTTATTTATTGATTGAGGAAAATGAACTTTTAAAATTATGCTAATTAAAACTATTCAAGCACCAAGAGGCAGGCTTATGCGGTTCGAGCACTGCTTCAGCAACGCTCATGGTGCTCCATAATGACGCCCCCCTGCTTTTCATCATGCCCCCCTACCTTTAGATTGACAGCTCTAGACCGTACTCGTGTCTAGAACGACACATGCGCACAACATCTTTGGCTTCATCCCGGCGAGCGAAGATATGCGCACACGCCGTTCTGGACATGAGTGCTGTCTAGCTCTGTCAATCTAAATGCAGGGGGCATCATTATGGAGCGGTGCTCAAACCACATAAGCCTGCCTCCTGGTGCTCAAATAGTTCATTTGTATCAATACCGACAGACATAAGACAGGTATCGTTTTAATCAACGTCATCAAGCCTGGTAGGGTAGGGTTGATCCGGGTGACAGAGCAGCTTTAAATCTGCAGCGTATCAATTTATTCCGCAGATTTTCATTGTGGATTTCACCCTTCCCGATGCAAAGTCTGAAAACGTTGTCAAATCAACAGCATTACTGCAACAAAACCTGCACCATTTGATGTTCTTTCCTTGCTGCAACATTTCAGTTGCTTGTGAATGCTGCCCATAATTTGTTAAAAGAAATGTATTTTCCGTTGCCAGACCACTTACCAAGTCAACAAGTGCAGAGAGTTTTTCGTACATCTAGATCTGTTTGTCCTAATGCCTTTATTATACGGGGGCTTTGATTATACCGCTAAAGGTTTGTTAGTTGTCAACAATGTAGAAACAACACACTGCTCTCTTCATGTATACAAGGATCAATACTGAAATTTGGCAAAGAATAAGATGTACTGTTTGTTGTCGAGCATTGAAGACTCTCGTGTAGAACAGTCTGGCAGCGGGCCATTGGTTATGAGAGGAGATAATCTGTGGCTGTCATTCACCCACATTGTTACCGAGAAGAAGGATTCATTATGTAGCACAACATAGTAAAAAGTAAAATAAAATAAATGGTACTTTGATTGTGATTTTCCTTCTATAGTTGTCTTCTGGGCCACCGAATCAAAGCCAGAGTGGAGGTGAGGTGATGCCTATTGGATGCAACAAAGGGGTTTGTTATTTTTAAGCCCATAGTGGTGTAAAAAGTAGGACGAAAAGGCTAGAACTGCCATAAACGACAGAGCAGGGGAAATATTCTGAGCACCTATTGGCAAACTTGCTGCTTTGTAGACTTTTCTATTACCGGTAACCCCTATCCCTCGCCCATGTCATATAATTAATATAGTCTAAAAGGTTATTTGTGAGTAAGCCATAAACATGCTTACTAGTAACAGCAACTCTCCACATCGCTGTTTTTAGGGGCCTATTACTTTGCCAGAATTTGGGCCTACTGGAAGATCCCAGTTTGGCACTTTGATGGGCTAGGCCAACCTTGACTGGTTTGTGAGTTAAAAAGGTTGACTGGCTTAGGGGTCTACAACCCTAGTGGTCATAACCTGTGGCCATCTGAACAACTCACTTGTCTGTGGTCCTACGCCACTAACTCATTTCTTACCGCTTTAAAGGGGTTGTTCCACGAAAAATATTCTACAGTTTTCAAACCAGCAGCTGGATCTGAATATTTTGTAATTGCATGTAATTGAAAATTTTGCATAGTCACTGAGGTATTAAATAAAATGTATCTGTATAGCACCACCTGCTGTTAGTTTTTTTCCTGTAACGGTCACGTCCACACACACACAGGGGAAAGGATAGTGACCACTGCGCTCCACCCTCACCCCTGGCCCTGCCTACTTGCCTCACGAGTCCTGATGACAGGGGACAACTGGACGACAGTCCCTAACTTAGGATATGTGCAGGGAAGACAGACAAGACAAAATACGGAACATGAATGGACCGGGTCAAAACCAAGAGAGCTACGCAGTACAAAGGATTAAGCAAAGAATGGTCAGGAGAAGCCGGGGTCAAATACCAGGAGAGTAGAGAAGTACAAGAGGAGTCCTAAGAGGGTAGTCAGGTGGGAGCCGAGGTCACAATACCAGGACGGATGCGCAGTACAGGAGGAGCAGGCAAAAGGATGGTCAGGGAACAGGATCAGGTAAGTATTCAGCAGTACAACAAATAGCCAGGAACCTAGAAATTAACAGGCAACCTGTAGCCAGCAGGCTGCCTGTATTTATAGTGGGGAGTGAGGGTCATGTGACGTGGCCAGCGTCACATGACCGACAGACCAACCAGTCGAGCACCGAGAGATCAGCTCGGCGCTCAAGGCAGACTAGGAGCAGGGAGCCACCCAGCTAGTAAAGCCGCCCTGGGAATGAGGTCAAACACAGATCCTCATTCCCAAAGCTAAGCAACAGGTCTGCGGGCAATGGGGGACCGAATGCACCTTCGGAACCCCGTCACATTTCCTTATTTTTTTGTCCTGCTCACTGAGAAGGCCGCACATGCTCAGTTCCATCCTTCAACTGCCCCATGAGCTGTGATAGGGAGAGCATGGACACGCCCCCTGAGCTGCAGCAGGAAAGACACTCCCCCTGATCCGCAGCAGGAAAGACACTCCCCTTGAGCTGCCAAAAATCTAGCAGAGCAATAAATGGGGAGATCTCTGGATCCATGTGAGGTACAGGGCCGGTTCTAGCTTTGTTAGAAAGAGATTGGCATGTACTATATAATGTCTGATTTTCATTTTTTACATTAGTCATAGGATAACCTCTTCAAGTCCCCACCGGGACCAAGGTATCAGCGGTCACATTTATTAGAGTAGCATATTACTGCTAGTGATGTGCTGTTCTAGCACATGTGATAGCTGAGACCAGTGATTGGCCACAGCGGTCACGGACTAAGGCACGGACTAAGACGATAACCTCAATCATACTAACCTGTTGCACTGACGGCAAGTCAGTGCAGCAGGTTAGTATGATTGAGGTTATCGTCTCCTAGGCCTACCTTTTTAAGATAATTTAAATAGTCTGTTTGAAAGTTAAAGGGGTTATGTAGTTATTTGATATTGATGACCTATCCTCAGGGTGCTGGGAGCTGGACCCCCGCCAATCAGCTGTACTCAACGGAGCTCTGGTGAGCATTGCGGTCTGTTCACAGCTTACTAAGCACAGCACCATCCATTGTATAATGGTTGTGCTTAGTATTGCAGCTCAGCCCCATGCACTTTGATATAACTGAGCTGCACCTAGACCACATGACCGATGTACAGCGACTTCACTGGCCTAGGAAGAGGCCCATACACTGACAGAGCGCTGCAGCCTCTACGAACAGCTGATCGTCAGGGGTCTCGGGAGTCGGATCCCCGCTGATCTAATGTAGATTACCTATCCCGAGGATAGGCTGCCAATATCAAATTCACTGATAACATCTTTATCACAAGTGGGGTAAGTTGCATTACACTTCAATTGAAGCGCTTCCGACAGTCTTTTCACTAAAACCGGTACTCGTAGACTGAGGTACGACACTATATTAGGGTTAGCTGTTTCATTATACCAATTCTGCTTATCAATCAGTACAAACTTTGTTACCATGTTCAGGTAGCCTGAGAGTGGACCTGCGTTCGTGATGCCCTATCTATATACATGCTCCTACGGACGTAATTAATTGTTGTGTATGCAAGGGGAGATTCCCCTCTCGACGGTCTAGCATTGAGAAGCATTCGCTGTATCCATGGTGTCAATAACCGAAACAGCTTGGAAGAAGCAACACATCAATCTTCTCAGTGCTGCTGTCCTCAGATAGGGCAGCACACAACATGATAGGTTCACTGTACAGAGGAATCTCTGCTTCTCATGATCTGACTTTCGGACCTTCGAATACGGTTGGTTGCTTAGTTTTACAGCGGTTTGTGAAGTCACACAGACAGATGGATTTCAAGTACAAAATACAATACAGCTAAGTCCTCATGGGAAGAGAACATAGCCAAGTAAAGGTTATCCGAAAAGTCGGAGGTCGGGAATGAAACGTTTAAGCTAAAAATATCCAATGCCTTCACTCCGAAGATAGGAGAATACGGGCACAGCACACAAAGGCATGCTTAGGAGACCTGACACATGGACTCTGGTGTACGTGTATATTAGTATATCTGTTGTCATCTGGGGAGAAATTGTAGAGGTTTGCATGTGACTTGTGCAAATTAGACTTGTGCAAGTCAGATTTATATGACCTTTTATTGTACGACTAAGTAGCTGTTTAGCACCCCTTAAAAGGGAGCATGTCAGTATGAAAATGCAATGTAAGTATAGGATATTTCCCTGGTGTCCAATTGGCAGGGATCCAACCTCTGTGACACCCACCAATGTCTAGGAGAAAGTATCATAGGTGCTAGGAATGTTACTGTAGATGCCACTCCGCAAGGGCTCATTCAGATGAGGGGTGTTTGTCACTTGCTGCTACAAGAAAATTTAGACTAGCACATTCATAGTCGCAGATGCATATCCATAAAGCTAACATGCAGGAAGCGAACAAAAAAAGGTATGGCAGCACAATATTTCACATACAAATAATATAAAAACTGAGAAATAAGGATCATTCTAACTTAAAGTGATATTATACTTACTATAAATGAAAAAAATAGAAGCTCTTTGCGCACATTTTTGATCAAACGTGTGTAGGGCCCATCTACCAGGCATCAAGGTGGCTTCTGCAGATGGGTCCCTAACACTACCAGAACTGCCTCTCCTGGGCTTGACTAAGCCTACAATATTCAGGGCAGTGTAGGAACCAGCTACATGTTTGCTTTATGGATATGCATCTGGGATTATGAATATGCTAGTCTACATTTTCTTGTAGTATATATTGAGGGTAGCTGCCTCTTTTAGATTGAGCATTCCCACCCATCTGCCTGGGTCTTCTGAGCAGGGTATATATGTAGCTGGTTCCTACACTGCCCTGAATATTGTAGTCTTAGGGCTCTTTCACACTTGCGTTATTGTCTTCCGGCATAGAGTTCCGTCGTCGGGACTCTATGCCGGAAGAATACTGATCAGGATTATCCTAATGCATTCTGAATGGAGAGTAATCCGTTCAGGATGCATCAGGATGTCTTCAGTTCCGGTACGGAACGTTTTTTGGCCGGAGAAAATACCGCAGCATGCTGCGCTTTTTGCTCCGGCAAAAAATCCTGAAGACTTGCCGCAAGGCCGGATCCGGGATCAATGCCTATTGAAAGGCATTGATCCGGATCCGGCCTTAAGCTAAACGTCGTTTCGGCGCATTGCCGGACCCGACGTTTAGCTTTTTCTGAATAGTTACCATGGCTACCGGGACGCTAAAGTCCTGACAGCCATGGTAAGTGTAGCGGGGAGCAGGGGAGCAGCATACTTACCGTCCGTGCGGCTCCCCGGGCGCTCCAGAGTGACGTCAGGGCGCCCAAAGCGCATGGATCACGTGATCACATGGATCACGTCATCCATGCGCATGGGGCGCTCTGACGTCATTCTGGAGCGCCCGGGGAGCCGCACGGACTGTAAGTATACCGCTCCCCCGCTCCCCGCTACTACTATGGCAACCAGGACTTTAATAGCGTCCTGGGTGCCATAGTAACACTGAAAGCATTTGGAAGACGGTTCCGTCTTCAAATGCTTTCAGTACACTTGCGTTGTTACGGATCCGGCAGGCACCTCCGGCAACGGAAGTGCATGCCGGATCCCAACAACGCAAGTGTGAAAGAGGCCTTAGTCAAGCCCAGGTGAGGCAGTTCTGGTAGTGTTAGGGACCCATCTGCAGAAGCCACCTTGACGCCTGGTAGATTGGCCCTACACACGTTTGATCAAAAATGTGCGCAAAGAGCTTCTATCTTTTTCATTTATAGTAGGTATAATACCCCTTTAAGTTAGAAGGATCCTTATTTCTCAGTTTTTTTTATTGTTTGTATGTGAAATGTTGTGCTGCCATACCTTTTGTTTGTTTGCTTCCTCCAAGTGTACAATGGACATATTGACCCGTTATAGTCAATAGGCCAATTCACGTGCGATTTTCCACATGGACCATTGGTCTGTGAGGAGAATGCTGTGGCATGGAACACTTATCTCAGATTTTCCTGCAAGTCTCATACATTTAAGTCAAGGATGCCCAACCTGCGGCCCTCCAGCTGTTGCAAAACTACAACTCGAAAAAAACAAAAAAGATAACCATATATTTGATCACTCACATAAAGCAAGAAAAAAGAAGTGAATAGTGATCTGGAGTATTTAAGACGTAACTTTTACTTCTGATACATTATAAGATATATCCCTCAATATACATGAAAGATCAAGTGTGTATGTGAATACAGTTTTCCACAATCCCGCACTCGGGGATTTGTTGGAAACAGAAACAACCGTGTCCACACTTATATATTCAGTGTGAGACACTATAAGGTAACAAGAGGCGGTATGCACTAGCACCTTAGGTACACAGTTAGACAATGATGTTAGAGACAACATATGACAGTATATACCTAA
Source organism: Bufo bufo (assembly GCF_905171765.1). Taxonomy (NCBI): domain Eukaryota; kingdom Metazoa; phylum Chordata; class Amphibia; order Anura; family Bufonidae; genus Bufo; species Bufo bufo. The sequence continues at coordinate 44,403,907 of NC_053398.1, forward strand.
TGCATGGCGGCATCAAAAAAGCAACAAACACTATGCAAGTTGGTGCACAGCAGCACCTGTATCAAAAAGGTGCACGGCGGCACCAATGAAACCCAGTGTCCTACCCTACAGATGATGGAGTCTTCAGACACCTTCGTTTTGGGGTTTTCTTGGCAGGGTAGTCTGGTTCAAATGGTTGGGGGTCCTGGAAATAAGAGGGAGTCACAGGAAGGTGATCCTATATGTCCCTGGATGTCCCTATGGGGCCCTACAATAACCCTGTTGGTCTATCCACGAAGTATCCCACTAGTTGGGCCCCCGTCCAGAACCTAACCCTGGAATTACGTTCCCTGCTTTGCCCTGAGTAGATCCCGACATGCACGTTTCTGAGGCAGAAATCGGTATAGGCAAAACTTGTTGTAAATAAGTTAGCTTTGGTAACACTAGTGAAGTAAACAGGTTTTCCCGTCCAAACCAGGAAAGTGTAGGGGAGTGTAGTTCATTCATTTGGTCATGGGTAGATTGAAGTAGTGGGGTATAGTTCAAGTCAAATGTGTTTGAGAGATCTGGGCAAATCTTAATACCAAGGTATGTAATATAAGGGGCATCCCAATTGAATGGAGATGTTTTGGCTAAAGTCAATCTACTTGACGTCTTCACGCCCAAGCTCAACACATATGATTTCTTACTATTTACTTTAAAATTGGATAGAGGGCTGAATTTCTCTAATAAATCATATATGAGCGGCATAGAGTAAAGAGGGTTAGTTGTTAAAATTAATAGGTCGTCAGCGAAAGCTGCAACCTTATGCTCTTGATCACCAAGTTTAATTCCTTAAATTTTCACGTCTTGGTGGATTTTTTGAAGTAGAGGCTCCATAATCATGACGAATATTAGAGGGGAAAGGGGGCACCCTTGTCTTGTGTCATTCCTAATGGGGAATGGGTCGGAGACTGTGTCCTTCACCAGCACCGATGCCGAGGCATTGATATACATCGTGAAGATAGCCTGTATGAAAGAGGCCAATGGACTCTATCAAATGCTTTCTCAGCATCGGTACCGAGAAGGACCAGAGGGGGTGAGTGTTTTTTTTAATAGCATTTAGAATCCTGGCTGAATTATCTTTTCCCTCTCTTCCTGCTACAAATCCAGTTTGATCTCTATGTATTAATTATGGTAAGATAGAAGCAAGGCGATTAGCCAGCATTTTGGCCAATAATTTCAAATCTAAGTTGAGCAAGGATATGGGGGGGGGGGGGGGGTAGCTGGCACAGTAGATAGGGTCTTTTCCCTCTTTGGGAATAATAGTTATGTGCCTTGGTCATGTCTCCAGAAAGTGGAGTTCCCTGAAGGGAATGATTGCATATGGTTAATAAGTGGGGGGCTAGTGATTTGCTAAAAGTCCGATAATAAAGAGCTGGAAGGCCATCAGTGCCAGGGGACTTACCTTTGGGGAGTTGTTTAATGGTTAAGAGAATTTCATCTAGAGTGAACGGGGCCTCCAGGAGTGTTTTTTGAATTTTGTTTACTTTAGGGAGGGTTACTGACTGAAGAAACAAATTGATTGCTTCTGTATTGGAGGTGGTTTTAGGTGTTATTATATTTTGGGGAATGTTATATAATGAGTGGTAGAAGGTCATAAATTGATGGGATATATCCTTTGTTGTCGTGGCCAAATTCGTGTCGTCTCCTTTAATTTTTCAGATGAAATTTTGGGCTTTTCTTTTTTTGATACGGTGCATCATAAATTTAGAGACTCTGTCTCCATGGGCAAAATACTTAAATTGTGAATGTAAGAAATACTTAGCTGAGGTAGTGTTGAGAAGATTTTTTAGTTCGGATCGGAGGGCATTGAGTTGGGGGATGTATGTTTCTAAAATTCTCAGAATTTCGGATAGTAATGATTCAACACGGCCCGTTCTTAGCTCTTTTGGTGGGATCCTATACTAATAAATTGGCCACGCATATAAGCCTTGTGGGTGTCCCACACTACATGGGGTGAGGTGGTTGAGTGGGCGTTTAAAAGGAAGAAGTCATCAATGTGTCGGGTGGTTTTATCTATGAGTTCAGGGGATATTAATTGTTCATTGAGTCGCCACTTTAAGGTTTTAGGGGGATATGTGTGGAGTGGAGATGGACAATCCTATGGAGGAATGGTCCGACAGGTGGATGGGGTCGATTATAGCTTTTGAGCACAACTGTAGATGTTCTTTTGAAATCAAGATATAATCAAGGCGTTGGTAAGACCCATGTACATTGGAGGGACTTAGTGTTCAACAGACATCTACCAGATGAAGGTCATGGAGTCTTTCACGCAGAAAGCTCAGGGCTTTGTGTGAAAGAGAGGATCTCTTTGATGAGGAATCTATATTAGGTTCCATGGTAAAGTAAAAATCACCTCCCATCATGATCTCACCCTCCTTAAAGGGCTCTATCACTTGAAAGAGAGTTTTATACCACTAAACCTTGTTATTATTTGGTGCATAGATGTTAATGAATGTGTAAACTTGGTTCGCTATAGTACCTTTAAGGAGAAGGTACCTACCATCCACATCTTGTATATGAGCACAATATTGAAATGGGATACTCCTTTGGAAGCCCACGCTCACTCCCCTAAAGGCCGAAGAATTGGATCCGCATTGATACCTTATAGGGAAATGAGAGTGGGATAAGTTGGGATATTGATTGAACTTAAAATGTGTCTCTTGTAAAAAGAGAACTGAGCAATTTTTCTTTTTCAAATTGGAAAAGATTTGGCATCTTTTAGAGGGTGCCTTGAACCCTTTAACATTAAAGGAGGCTATTTGTAGGTTAGCCATTACTAATCCTGAATGTGACTAAGGGGTTGCATTTAAGTTTACTACAAGAGTGACTCGCTATGTGGGGGGATTTTTTCCAGACCTGATATGAATATCTATGCGTTGTACCAGTAGGGGAAAGTTCCCCTAGACAGAAAACAACATTTAACCCATAATAACAATGTGGTATATAACTGGTTAGTGAGAACGGCATGTTTGTGCCGTCTAAGTAGAGTAGGTAAAGGAAGAAGAGGGGTGACCGATTTGTGAATCATCACCCAGTATAGTAGTAAACCACAATGGAAAGAGACAGAAGAGGTAAGATGTGTTTAGCATCTAGTGAGATAGGCGTCAGTAAATAGCGAGAAATAAAAGAGAGAACATAGGAAGTCTATTGAAAAGGTAGGCAAGATTGACCTATTGCTTAACCTTATATGAACATGGGTGTAGATTGGCCTCACTCTCCCATGGGAAGTCTCTTGGGAGTAGCTCCCTGCGTTCCTCTCCTCGGCTTGTGCGGGGTGGCTTTTCTGTCCCAGGGTTCGTGTGGAGGGAGAGATGTGAGATCCTGTATGGGGTCCCAATTCTTAATGTCCAAAGGTTTGATCTTCAGATGCTCATATATTGGGTCTAAGTCCAGATATGAGGTTAGTGACAATCTTTGGCCCTCATACATAAAAGATAGGCCAAATGGGAAAGACTACCTATACGGGATAATATGTGTTCTGAGCCAGTCCGTCAAAGGCTTCAGTGCTCTCCTTTTTCTTAAGGTGGATTGGGCTAGGTCCTGGAAAATCAGGATATCATGGCCGTCCCAGGCTATAGATCCTGCGTCTCGCGCCTTGGCAACTATGGCTTCTTTTACTGGAAAGCTTAGCAGCTTGCATATAACATCTCTGGGAGGAGCATTATCAGCTGGTTTGGGTTTTAAAGCCCGATGAGCTCTCTCCAGGATCACTTCATGGACCGAGTCTGGTCCTAGTAGGGAGAGGCAGATTTGCATTACTGTGTTAGAAATGTCCCCTGCTGCCACTGTCTCAGGGATGCCTCTGAAGCGTAAATTGTTGCGTCTCCCACGATTTTCCTGGTCCTCAAGGGCACTGTAAGTGCCCTTGAGGACCAGGAAAATCGTGGGAGACGCAACAAGTGTGTTTAGGTTTAATTGAATGGTGTTCATTCATTGGGAAACTGCAGTTTGATGTTGTATCAGGGTGGTTTGTGAATTCTCTAAGAACTCAACCCTTCTCCCAATGTGGCGGACATCTTGTCTAATTGCCGCTAGGTCGGAACTCAGCGGCTCCAGTGCAGAGGCTAAGGAAGAGGACAAAGCCTCTCTCAGGTATGATCGGGCTATGGGGAGATCCCCTGGTTCGTCCTCACCTCCGAGCGCTTGATCTGACAGCTCCAACTGCTTTCGGTTAGTGACTTTCGGTGAGGTCGGTGCCATCTTTGTCTCCCTAGCCACATAAGTGGAGGCAACCTTCTTAATGAATTTCTCCATTTCTCCACCGGTTGTGGCTGATTTGGGATGACCGGAGGAGTCACCAGCTTTAGAGCCACCGATCTTTACCATTTTAGGTTTAACAGGCTATAAACCCATGCTTCTTGGGTGAATTCATACACTGAGCAGCAGCTTTACACAGCCATCCACTGCAAGCGCTAGCTCCGCCCCCTCCTCTGGGTATTGTTAAACTTACTACGGTTTGATCTATTAGTCTGTTCACGATCACTATCCGAGATGTCAGTCTCTGAGGTTGACACTTCGGAGGCAGTATCCTTATTGACTACCTTCTCTTTAAGAACACAGTATGCTTTGTTCTCTTTAAATTCTGCCAAGTCTCGATTAAATTGCCGGTGTTTTCTCTCACGCAGATAATATTGATATTTTTCCACAGTGGTCTGAAGTAATTTCTCCTTATTCACAAAATCCGGGTCTGAAGAGAAAGATTTTGTGATTTCAATCTGATTTTTCAGCTTGTCACCCAGTCCCGCTAAAGAGATTTTTTTCTTCCTCCAATAGCAATTTCATAAATTGCAGCGAGCTTGAGGTGGCAAGCTGTTCCCACCGGGAATTAAATCCTGTACTTCTCTGTTTAGGGACCGGGATCAAGGAGATTCTCAGACCAGGCGGAACTATGCCGTGTTTAATGTAATTTTCCAGGCTCTGGACTTCCCACCAACTTAAAATATGTTCTTTATAGAGTTTAATAAGCTCCTTAAAAGCAGTCTTAAAAGGGGTAAATTGCTTCTGAATGTATGTTTTTTCTGAGAAGACCTCTTTTGCCTCATCCAACCAAGAGTCAGTATTAAAGCCACAAGTCAAGAAACCCTACCATTACCATTAATTGCTATAACTTGAAAAAAAACTAAAAAGATAACCATATATTTGATCACTCGCATGAATCAAGAAAAAAGAAGTGAATACACTGCGTGCAGAATTATTAGGCAAATGAGTATTTTGACCACATCATCCTCTTTATGCATGTTGTCTTACTCCAAGCTGTATAGGCTCGAAAGCCTACTACCAATTAAGCATATTAGGTGATGTGCATCTCTGTAATGAGAAGGGGTGTGGTCTAATGACATCAACACCCTATATCAGGTGTGCATAATTATTAGGTAACTTCCTTTCCTTTGGCAAAATGGGTCAAAAGAAGGACTTGACAGGCTCAGAAAAGTCAAAAATAGTGAGATATCTTGCAGAGGGATGCAGCACTCTTAAAATTGCAAAGCTTCTGAAGCGTGATCATCGAACAATCAAGCGTTTCATTCAAAATAGTCAACAGGGTCGCAAAAAGCGTGTGGAAAAACCAAGGCGCAAAATAACTGCCCATGAACTGAGAAAAGTCAAGCGTGCAGCTGCCAAGATGCCACTTGCCACCAGTTTGGCCATATTTCAGAGCTGCAACATCACTGGAGTGCCCAAAAGCCCAAGGTGTGCAATACTCAGAGACATGGCCAACGTAAAAAAGGCTGGAAGACTACCACCACTGAACAAGACACACAAGCTGAAACGTCAAGACTGGGCCAAGAAATATCTCAAGACTGATTTTTCTAAGGTTTTATGGACTGATGAAATGAGAGTGAATCTTGATGGGCCAGATGGATGGGCCCGTGGCTGGATTGGTAAAGGGCAGAGAGCTCCAGTCCGACTCAGACGCCAGCAAGGTGGAGGTGGAGGTGGAGTACTGGTTTGGGCTGGTATCATCAAAGATGAGCTTGTGGGGCCTTTTCGGGTTGAGGATGGAGTCAAGCTCAACTCCCAGTCCTACTGCCAGTTTCTGGAAGACACCTTCTTCAAGCAGTGGTACAGGAAGAAGTCTGCATCCTTCAAGAAAAATATGATTTTCATGCAGGACAATGCTCCATCACACGCGTCCAAGTACTCCACAGCGTGGCTGGCAAGAAAGGGTATAAAAGAAGAAAATCTAATGACATGGCCTCCTTGTTCACCTGATCTGAACCCCATTGAGAACCTGTGGTCCATCATCAAATGTGAGATTTACAAGGAGGGAAAACAGTACACCTCTCTGAACAGTGTCTGGGAGGCTGTGGTTGCTGCTGCACGCAATGTTGATGGTGAACAGATCAAAACACTGACAGAATCCATGGATGGCAGGCTTTTGAGTGTCCTTGGAAAGAAAGGTGGCTATATTGGTCACTGATTTGTTTTTGTTTCGTTTTTGAATGTCAGAAATGTATATTTGTGAATGTTGAGATGTTATATTGGTTTCACTGGTAAAAATAAATAATTGAAATGGGTATATATTTGTTTTTTGTTAAGTTGCCTAATAATTATGCACAGTAATAGTCACCTGCACACACAGATATCCCCCTAAAATAGCTAAAACTTAACAAAAAACTAAAAACTACTTCCAAAAATATTCAGCTTTGATATTAATGAGTTTTTTGGGTTCATTGAGAACATGGTTGTTGTTCAATAATAAAATTAATCCTCAAAAATACAACTTGCCTAATAATTCTGCACTCCCTGTAGTGATCTGGAGTATTTAAGACGTAACTTTTACTTCTGATACATTAAAAGATATATCCCTCAATATTCATGAAAGATCAAGTGTGTATGTGAATCTGGTTCCTTGCAACTCCTTTGCGCATGCACCCGCCACGTCTCGCGATTGTTTACGTCATCACACTGTGCGCCGTGCGGGCGGGCTCTTGCAGACAGCCAGGTAACATCCATGCCTGCGGCGTTAATTGTAAACCGCAATTAGGAGAGGGGATCCTCTAACTCGACCTCTTCCTTTTCCCTTTTTTGGCACCCATATGTGCACTTTATTCCAACGGGAATTACCTTTCCCAGTGGTTTTGTATTTGCTGGTGGATATCTTCTCCAGCAAGTGAACTATTCATAGCCCACTTTTATGTTCCCCTGATGAGAGGATTTTTTCCGCCTCAGAAACGTGCATGTCGGGATCTATTCAGGGCAAAACAGGGAACGCAATTCCAGGGTTAGGTTCCGGACGGGGGCCCAACTAGTGGGATACTCCGTGGATAGACGAACAGGGTTATTGTAGGGCCCCATAGGGATATCCAGGGACATATAGGAGCACCTTCCTGTGACTCCCTCTTATTTCCAGGACCCCCAACTATTTGAACCGGACCACCCTGCCAAGAAAACCCCGAAACTAAGGTGTCTGAAGATTCCATCATCTGTAGGGTAGGACACTGGGTTTCATTGGTGCCGCCGTGCACCTTTTTGATACAGGTGCTGCTGTGCACCAACTTGCATAGTGTTTGTTGCTTTTTTGATGCCGCCATGCATTATGTATATACTGTCATATGTTGTCTCTAACATCATTGTCTAACTGTGTACCTAAGGTGCTAGTGCATACCGCCTCTTGTTACCTTATAGTGTCTCACACTGAATATATAAGTGTGGACACGGTTGTTTCTGTTTCCAATAAATCCCCTGAGTGCGGGATTGTGGAAAACTGTATTCCATAATCATCCAAATTATAACAAATAAAGGCTTGAAATATCTCGCTTTGCCTGTAATGAGTCTATCTCATGTGTTAGTTTCACCTTTTAAGTTGCATTACTGAAATAAATGAACTTTGCAAGGTATTCAAATTTTTTCGAGTTTCACCTGTATTAGAACCTCCCCAGCAGCCATTTTCTGCAGTTTTTTGCAGTTCTGAGAGAGAGAGCAGTGACATTGATGTGCTTTGTGCTTTACTGTGTCATTCACAACAATACTTAGTGCGCCAATCAGTAACATGTAGTCAGACCTGCTAAAATGTGAAGTTGCACATATTGCGCAATAATATGCGCATCAATAATTGCCGATTTGCGCAATCGCGAATATATTAGAGCACTCTATCTGCATATAAAGCTATTGTAATGTTTTGCCGTGCCAACCATTTTCTTCAGTCTCAGGAAACTTCTAGAAGCTTGAAAAATGTAGCAACAGTGACCCACGCCTGTATTGCGCATGCAGTACACGCATATTACATTGCCGATTTTCGCAATCAAGAAAATAATCTCGAATTCGCGAATATATGACGAATATTCACCCAAATATTAGCGAAATATCGCGAATTCGAATATTGCCCCTGCCGCTCATCACTAATCATAACATGCTCATCGCCTGGTTTTGTGTCCTGATCAGCCCTAAATAAGTTCCCACTCAATTACACATTGCAAGTGAAGGAATATATTTTTGTCCAAATAATCAGGAAGTTTATGACACAGAGGGTCATGGAAAGCAGTGTGGAAAAACCTCAGGTTAGGCCATGTTCACATCACCGCTAGTTATTTCCAGAGCACAGCAACAAAAATATCTGAAGTGCGGATTCAGCACATAATTGAAAGCAACCGCACCGGACAGATCCCACTGATTATAATGAGGTCCATTCCATTTCCATTCAGTTGTCTGCACGCAGGATTTTTTTTATTTGCTTATCATGGTGGCATCTGCCATTGAGATCCCCAATGGAGCCTCCAGTGCAGATGTGGACGTGGCCTTAGTAAAATCCTGAGGATTGGTGGATCAGTACTAATGCAGGGAAAACTGAATTTTCTTTTTCAGTTGTCTTCTGCTGAAGGGTTAGCTCTAAAGGGGTTGTTCACCTTAATGACCTTTTGTATAGATGCCACAGCGGAAATCATACTTACTGTACCGGATCCCTGCTGTTGGGTTCTGGTCCCATTGCTGCCCCTCCGGATCTGCAGAGCCCGGGTTTCTCAGCTGGTGGCGCAGCAACGCAGCCAAAAACACAGCAATGGGGATTAAGTAAGTATGACCACCACGGGTCCAGCCACGCTCTGGCGTCTGTACAAAGGGTCTTAATGGTGGACAACCCCTTTAATATTACAAACCATGGCATACATTAAGCCCGATGTAACAGTTATATATCATGGATTTGTGGGATTACGTAATACATGATTATTATTTTTTTATTGAAGGAAGTCTAAGCATTTTATATATATATATATATATATATATATATATATTAAATGTTATCAATCATGTTAATTAGAGTGTAGTAAAACATTATTTTTACAAACTACACATTTATACACTAATGGTCATGCTATTCGTAAGCAAAAATGGGAAAGTTTGAATATATTCCATTGCGGATGTTTTATTACTTTAATTATTTTTATGGATTTTTTATGTAAACTTTAATATGGCTCAGAATTGCTTTAGAGTTACATAATTGTGACCCATGCACAAATTGATTTATTTCTTCTTAAAGGCCAAAATGCAGTGTGGGAGGCGTTATGTTGTATGCACAATTCCAGAAACTCAATTTCCCTTGTCAGCCTCAAGTCCCTTTTCCTTCAGACTAAGTCTATAATCCAATTTAGATTGGGCTTGCATTAGAGTAAAGTAATGGTACTCTGTGTGGCTTCCCCGCCTTTGCCAGCTACATATATTATTGTACATCAATGGTGCCATGTATATCACAGCATGGTAGCACTTTCTAGCCTTATTAAATCTTTTACAAATGGTTTACAATGGCACAAAATAACAAAAGTGGTAATACATTACCAGTCCTGCATTAACACCACTGTGGTCAGTGATTGACTGCAGTAGTCAAGATGACATCACTGGTGCCTCGTGAACAGAGGTCGGCGGAGGAACAGGGAAGTGTGCAAACATTTTGCTAGAATTTACATCAGAAATTGGCATAAATTATAGTGCAGGAAAATCCCAGTTTGTAGCTGTTGATTTGATATTCTGGCTCATAGACAGGCAAATATGTGGCATTGCATCCCTACGGTATTACCGGATTGAGAGTGATTTGAAATAAAAAATATTTTTTATAGACCTCCTTCCTCTTGACAGCTTCCTACTTGCTACGCTGATCATCAGTGGGCATTTTGCTACAATCCATAGCTGTAAGCCGCTGTTGCAGAGGAATGCAACTATGCAACTGCATGCCCTTGGAAGCTGTACCATTACATTGTGCCTACTGAAATCAGTATACAGTCTCCCATATTGTTCTGAGTGTCCCAAGGAGACCATACATGTCTTTGCTTACAACTATTAGATGGGTGGGGGGTCCTACTGCTGGGACCACAACTGATCATGAGAACATTTACTCCATACCCCTCGGAGCCCCCCAAAATTAACAGTGCAGCAGGTGCATCACTCCATCAGATTTGGCACTTCATTGTACCCTGTACAGAGGGCAGCCATTGGTTTGAAGGGTGGTGCTTCTGTCTATTAATATCTATATATAATATGTATATATGTTAATTTATTTAAAGTGTACCTAACCTTTCAATAAACTGCATTCATCAATAGTACAGTGTGTGTACATAAGGAATAACAATTTCTATCACTTGTTTCTGGCATTTTTTTTTTTTTTTTTGCAGTTTTCCTTTGTACATGCTTAACATCTAGTTTGCAGATCTCTCAGACATTAGCTGCCATCCACCACACACAATAAGTAGAGGAGAAGCTGCTTCCTAAGCTTCTCTCACTCAGAAGTATTCCTCAGGATTATGGAGTTCTTTACAGAGAGGTACTGACCTTTACTGGGTGTGTAAATGGTCTATGACCAACAGTAGTAAATTAGATATACATTTCCCATGTAGCTGTTCAGTTTCTTTAGTGTCTCTCTTTGAGTACCGTCTCACTCATGATGCTGCTCACTCCTCCTGCTCTCCTCTCCATAGACTTGTATTGGCATGTGTAATATGATCCCCCTGTGGAGCTGTTCTGTCGTGAGGCAGAATCCAAAGCATTTTTCAAAGTGAAAAGCAATTACCGTAGTAAGGGGGGAGAGGTAAAAAGCTGATAACATAAGAATGTGATATTTCTCACTGATAAAACATATTACAAAGTTAATTGTGGTCACTTGTACTATTAATTTATGTGAAGTTGTGTGAAAGTACAGTGACTGTTTAATAGTATTTCATTATCTAATATTAACAATTCTGTACCAATAAATATTAATAACTATCATGATGTTCCCTGAAACTTCTTTCTATAACAGTACTCCCATTTTTGGACGTGTGTGTGTGTGTATATGTATATATATATATATATATATATATATATACAGTATACACTCACCTAAAGAATTATTAGGAACACCATACTAATACGGTGTTGGACCCTCTTTTGCCTTCAGAACTGCCTTAATTCTACGTGGCATTGATTCAACAAGGTGCTGATAGCATTCTTTAGAAATGTTGGCCCATATTGATAGGATAGCATCTTGCAGTTGATGGAGATTTGAGGGATGCACATCCAGGGCACGAAGCTCCTGTTCCACCACATCCCAAAGATGCTCTATTGGGTTGAGATCTGGTGACTGTGGGGGCCATTTTAGTACAGTGAACTCATTGTCATGTTCAAGAAACCAATTTGAAATGATTCGAGCTTTGTGACATGGTGCATTATCCTGCTGGAAGTAGCCATCAGAGGATGGATACATGTTCTCATTCTGTTTACGCCAAATTCGGACTCTACCATTTGAATGTCTCAACAGAAATCGAGACTCATCAGACCAGGCAACATTTTTCCAGTCTTCAGCAGTCCAATTTTGGTGAGCTCATGCAAATTGTAGCCTCTTTTTCCTATTTGTAGTGGAGATGAGTGGTACCCGGTGGGGTCTTCTGCTGTTGTAGCCCACCCGCCTCAAGGTTGTGCGTGTTGTGGCTTCACAAATGCTTTGCTGCATACCTCGGTTGTAACGAGTGGTTATTTCAGTCAACGTTGCTCTTCTATCAGCTTGAATCAGTCGGCCCATTCTCCTCTGACCTCTAGCATCCACAAGGCATTTTTGCCCACAGGACTGCCGAATACTGGATGTTTTTCCCTTTTCACACCATTCTTTGTAAACCCTAGAAATTGTTGTGCGTGAAAATCCCAGTAACTGAGCAGATTGTGAAATACTCAGACCGGCCCGTCTGGCACCAACAACCATGCCACGCTCAAAATTGCTTAAATCACCTTTCTTTCCCATTCTGACATTCAGTTTGGAGTTCAGGAGATTGTCTTGACCAGGACCACCCCCCTAAATGCATTGAAGCCACTGCCATGTGATTGGTTGACTAGATAATTGCATTAATGAGAAATAGAACAGGTGTTCCTAATAATTCTTTAGGTGAGTGTGTGTGTGTGTATATATATATATATATATATATATATATATTATATACAGTTGCCCTCCGGCTGGGGTATCACTTGGTCAAGTAATTTCATGGATGGTGTATGCTCCACTATTCTCCTGCTTCTCTCATTTTTACTGTGTGTATTATGTGCATTTGTGTGACAATATTCAGCCTGAAGAAACGACCCAGTTCACATAACAAGGGCAGGCATGGTCTTCCTGTATTGTAGCACAGTCGGGGCAAAATCCTGTAGCTCTTTTATAGTTGGATAAAGTATTTGTATTTTCACATGGCTGGGTATCCTCTCCTATGCGGCAGATTGTTGCCTGGTGTTGCAGGATAATATTACTCTCAGGGAACAAGGTTTTAAGAAAGCTCTAATGCAGGTGAAACATCTCTAGGGTAGTCATTAGGAGCTAGCTACAGGCGAACACCCGCCTCCACCACTTTATTCTGCAGCACAGGCTCATGCATTATACATACAATTGCAGCACCCTATGCCCCCACCTTTCCCCCAAAATAAAGTGCGTGTAGCTCAGACTGGTAAGAAAATTACTGGTATGAAAAAGTAACTATTCTTATATCTTGCTCGGCTTGTGTTCTCGGTCTCTGGGGACACAGCTGGTTTCCCTTATCTGGTCACTCCAACATTGCAGAGAAACGGACTATAAAGGCTTCCATGCCAGTCTTATTAAGAAGGCTTTAACTGTGCCAGAGAAATGGAGGGGAGGCATCATGTCTACCCTGTCAGATATCTCGCTAATTGGCCTTTTACTTTAGTTTGCCGCAGTTTTATTATAGGTTTCGATGTAAAGCAATCTTGATTATAAAGGTCAGTCTTCGAGGTTTGCTCAGTGTCATAAATATACACTTAGTAGGGACTCTCATTTCTAGTAAAATGACTGCTTATTAAGTGTTTATAACCCACTTCATGGAATTGATCACTTGAGAGCCGCAAAATAGATCCTGCACACAGAAATGGTTGGTTGCCGGAAGCCAGCTCTGTTGTCACAAATATCCCCAGATATTGAAAGAAGCTAATTATATATTTCCTATGTTCTTGGGGGAGGGGGGGGGTTGTAAATGAGGACCATTTAAAGGGAGCCTGTCGTGTTAAACATGGTGTCTGAGCTGCAGGCAGCATGGTATGGAGCAGGAGGAGCTGAGCAGATTGATATATAGTTTAGTGGGAAAAGATTTAATAAAACTTGTTTTTACGGTATTTTTCCCACCTGCCCATAAAGAAGCACCTAGGTTTTAGAGGAGGAAAATAAGAAAGCAAATATTTTTCATCAGACCTCAGCTCAGATCCCCAATTATACCTCCAATGTTAATCAGACATCATATCAAACCCCCAATGTTAATATGAAACCCAATCAGACCTCATATCCGACCCACAATATGAATGAGATCTCATATTAGACCCCAATGTGAATATGACCCCCAGTCAGACCTCTGAGAGCCCCAATGTGAATGACCCCCAATGAGACCTCAGCTCAGACTCCCAATGTTAATAAGACCCCCCCAATGAGATATCCGATCAGAGCCCCAATGTGAATAAGACCTCAGATCAGACACTTAGTGCTAATATCAGACCTTAGATGAGAGTCCCAATGTAAATGACCCCCGATCGGACCTTAGATGAAAGCCCCAATGTGCATAAGATCCCAATTCAGACCTTAAATCAGACCTCCATATTAATCAGGCAACCGTGCAGGCAAAAAAAATAAATCAACTTACCTCTCCTGCCCCGGACGCTGTGCAGTTCCTCACATCCAGTGCTTTTACTGTTCTTCCTGCTGCACGCTGTGCTCGGATTTCGCAGAGTGCTGGCGTCTTCACCATCCATTAATATCTTTGCTCATTCTCGACTTTTAAGTCAAGGGGGCGGTCCTATCAGTGATTGACAGCAATCTGTATGCACAGTAATAGGCTGTCAATCACTGATAGGACCACCTCCTGGACTTCAAAGCCCAGAATTAGCTAGAAATTAAATGTATAAACTACAAGTTTATTTATTTATTTTATGCACTTATATAGCGCTACTATATTCCGCAGCGCTTTACAGACATTAGCATCCAACTGTCCCCAGTGGGGCTCACAATCAAGTTGTGCCAAATCTTTTCCTACAAACCCATATCTCAATCTGCTCAGCTCCTCCTGCTGCCTGCAGATTACACTGCATCTTTATGGTGACCGGTTTCCTTTAACGTTGCTTGGTTGCTTACACAACAAGCAATGGGTGACAACCTGCACTACAACTGGGTGGCAGTCATTATGGTGCTCATAGTAGGATTGTCACCAAGATATCCTCAAAGTCTAAGGCTGGGTTCACACTTGAGCGTTTTACAGCGCGTTCAAACGCGCTGTAAAACGCTCAACACATGAAAACCAATGCTTCCCTATGGCCCTGGTTCTCACTTGAGCGTTTTACAGCGCTGAAAAACGCGCTGTAAAACGCCCTACGCTCAAACAAGTACTTGAGCTTCTTTGGGGCGTTTTGACGCGCGTTTGTGGCCATAGGACATTGCAGTCAATCACACAAACGCGCGTCAAACGCGCGTTTACTATTGCAAAAAACGCTCGTCAAAAACGCGCGTTAAACGCGCATATCAAAGACGCTCAGGTCTGAACCCAGCCTAAAGCTGGTCATATACATGAGATAACTACCAAACAGTTTGGCCGACAGCCATCTCTCCCGATCCTCCCGTTTGTATGCAGGCATTGCTCAGCATAAAATTCATGTGTAGTGAATAGGGAAAGGTGAGTAAGTCCCTGCCTGACAACTTTTGGCTGCAGCTTATCTCCCCAAAAACAAAAGCATTGGGCACTGAAATCTAACATGCTTGATCTTTATCGTTCTTGGCATGAGCCATCGGTAGGACGTCATACACATTAGATGGTTGCTCAAACCCTCCGAAATCAGTTGGTTCAGTCCACAAAGATCTGATGTGCCTGGCCAGCTTTAGGCTACATTCACACTGTTTGCAGTGTAGGTTTGCTGGGAAGCTGCCGGGGTATATGTAAAAACTTATCTATTGGTCTCTAGTCACCTAAAAGAGGCCAAACAAGTGTCCTTTTGGCCTCTCATCTGTGTACCTATTTTTTACTTTATGGAATAGCACAGCAAATTGCACGGTTCTGTATAGAGGCATCCAGTTAAAATGCAGTCCTTGTGATATATTTACAATGGGAGCCTGTATGTGATACTGTCACGGATTAGAGTGGGGGTAACTCTAATCCGTGTGATGTTAAGTGGAAGCTGCTTGACCAGGACAACAGAATTAGGGAGCAGGTCACCTCCTAGCGCATCCCTAATCTGACCCTGACTCCTAGCTGTATCCGCCGACCTTGATGGTAGGAGGGCTCATACTCAGGAACCTCGCTTCCCTACTAGCCCTGGACAGATCCCTGAGCTAGGAGCTGGATAAGACAACCTGTTCCTCCTGGATACGGACGAACAGGAGTCTAAACTGGCCAAGCTGCCTGAAACGAGAAACATAAACAGCCTATGGATATGGCAGGAGATTGAAAAGCACTTCCACACCTACCTGCCACAGAAACACTGACTGGATCCCGTGCTAACAAGCTGATGTCCACACCCAAACATAAAAGGACACAGCACACACACATAAACACACAGGAACCCAGATCCATAGCTGCAATAATAACAGACACCACATAAACATAAAATAACATCAATACATAGGTTTATGATCACAAGGGTGGCCCTCACTGGCAGATGGTATTAGAGACCAGGAGGATGCCTCCAGCTTACTACAAGGCTGGAGTACCCCTCAGCTATAGGTCTCCACAGAGGCTTTATAGCCCAAAGTGGCCACACCCACACAGACACACACTGGAGAGGGAATTAACCCTTCCAACACCAACGAGGGAAGTGAAACAACTTAAAGGGGAATACACACACAATAAACACACTGGAGCTGTTACCGCCGGCAACGACATGCGTGGCAACCATGTCCTAGGGAACAGCCAGAAGGCCGAGACACTGCCACCACATGTACACAAATCCACACGTTGCCACGGACAACCGCAAGTGCAGGAAAGTCTCACAGTACATACATACAACAACCTCGTGCACAACAAACAGGGAAAGTGCACACAAACAAAGACAGGTTGCCAGGTGCTACCACATGCCCTTCACAGCAAGGTGCCTAGCAACAGCTCAGGCTGATATACTGTGAATACAATCATGTTGCCAGCGGCAACCACATGTGAGGTAACATACTAGCAGTCCTCACCATGTGGTTGACAACAGACCAAACCGCAGGCAACTGCATGCGGGGGAGTCACGACCATGACCATGGTCGTGACAGATACACTAGCATTTGTCAGAGGTATATATCAGAGGTATACAACAGGAGAACCTCCTCATATTTACCTCCAAAAGACATTGCAAGGATAGCAGGGTAAAGATTAGCATTAAAGGGGCTGTCTAGAATATTGTACTGACTGTCCATTGCTGCCTGACTTCTCCACAGATCATAGCTGATCGCTGGAGGTTCCAGCAGCGGGACACTCTGTGAAAAGGCAATTCTCAGGGGACCATTTCAACACCAAGGGACTGTAATGATTGCATTGTCATGCTGAGTTATGCCTTCACTCAGGGCCGGCCTTAGGTGTCCAGGCGCCCTGTGCGAGCTAACCTTGTGGCGGCTCCCCCCCCAAAAAAAAAAAAAACACTGCTTGTTGCTGGCATCATGGCATAGGCTGGCTGACTATCCAACCAAGTAGTTACCAGCCCACACACCCCAAAGGCCGGTGTAATGTCATACTTCCCTACTTCGTGAGATTTCCCTACCCTCGTCACTTCCGGTCGCACCGGACATGACGTGAGGAGGTGTGCAGCGCCACGCAGGCGCACAACGTCAGGTTAGGGAAGTTTTACAGCAGAGTGCGCATGCGCCAGGAGTCTCGCCGGCGGTTAGGGAAGGGAAAAATTACGTACGGGCCAGTGCTTTTTCCCTACCCTAACCGCTGGTGAGGCTCCCAGCGCATGCGCAGTGTCGGCCGGTGTCCTGCTGAGAACATCCATCCGATCACCGCACCTGTGCACTGGCCCATAATTTTTCCCTACCCTAACCGCCGGCGAGGCTCCCAGCGCATGCGCACTCTGCTGTGAAATTTCCCTAACCCATCATTGTGCGCAGTGCGCCCCCCCAATATAATAAACATTGGTGGCACAGTGCGCCCCCCCCCAACATCCCAGTATAATAAACATTGGTGGTGCAGTGCGCCCCCCCAACACCCCAGTATAATAAACATTGGTGGCGCAGTGCGCCCCCCCAACACCCCAGTATAATAAACATTGGTGGCGCAGTGTGCCCCCCCAACACCCCCGTATAATAAACATTGGCGCAGTGCGCCCCCCCTCAATATAATAAACATTGGTGGCGCAGTGCGCCCCCCCCTCAATATAATAAACATTGGTGGCGCAGTGCGCCCCCCCTCAATATAATAAACATTGGTGGCGCAGTGCGCCCCCCCTCAATATAATAAACATTGGTGGCGCAGTGGGCAGTGCCAATGAGGGTTAAAAAATAAAAAAATAATTAACTCACCTCCTCCAATTGATCGTCTTCTGTTCTTTCTTCATGACCTGTCAAAGGACCTGTGGTGACATCACTGTGCTCATCACATGATACATCACATGATCCATCACCATGGTAATGGGTCATGTGATGAGCTCAGTGACGTCACCACAGGTCCTGAAGAAAGACCGGCAGCTACACGATCAACTGGAGGAGGTGAGTTAATTTTTTTAAATTATTTTTTAACCCTCATTGGCACTTCCCACTGCGCCACCAATGTTTCTTATACTGGGGAGGGGGCGCACTGTGCCACCAACGTTTCTTATACTAGGGGGGGGGGCGCACTGAGCCACCAATTATGTTTGTTTCTTATACTGGGGTGTTTGGGGGGGGGGGCGCACTGTGCCACCAATGTTTCTTATACAAATACAGGAGGCGGGTGCCGGAATCAAATAGCCGGCACCCGACCTTTGTGACAGGGAGCTGCGATCAGCTACAATTAACCCCTCAGGTACCGCACCTGAAGGGTTAACTCAACTGCAGCTGATCGCAGCTCCCTGTCACAGAGGTCGGGTGCCGGCTATTTGATTCCGGCACCCGCCTCCTGTATTTGTATTCAGGTCAGTTTTCTTCATTGGTGGCGCAGTGGCCACAGCCCTCCCCTCCTCCTCCTCCTGTCTCTCTTCTTATTGGCAGCGGCGGGGGCAGCAGGCAGGTCAGACAGGGGAGGGGGCGCCCCGAGGGAGAACACAAGTGCCGCCTCGCCTGCCGCAGATTACATTGCGAGCTGTCGGCCGCCCAGCGCCCCTGTTACTATGGCGCCCTGTGCGGCCGCACAGCCCGCACACCCCAAAGGCCGGCCCTGCCTTCACTCATCTTACTTTTTTGCCTTTATAGGTGTCACTAGACATCTCGTTGTACACTTTCGCTACATGTTCACCAGACATATAACAAACATGTTATCAGTTGGGGTTTGGCAGCCATACCTCATTGACTGTCCTTTAAAATGGAATGATCCAAGCAGGAATGGCTAGCTGTTCATCAAGAATGAGCTGGGATAGCTCCTCATTCCCAGGATTAGTGGTGGCTTAAGCTGTGGAACCTCAGTTCATGCATTATGTGGTTCAGCAGTGCAAAGCATGATGGAGGGCATATCCAAATGTAAAAATAAGCTCTACTCACACACATTTGCAGATTTCTTGCATACATCTGAATAGGGTTGTTTCTCTTGCATGTGTTTGGATTTCTATAAACCCATTTCAGAGGAATGGAACATTCATAGAAATTGTCTGCAGCAGACCTGCATCATGGGAAGAGACCCTTAGTCCTTGAGTTGTCAGTTCCTTGTAAATGTTTTCTAACAATTTTTAGTCTGGTCTGTATGTGTATACCTAGTTGACAACCAATATGGCTGCCATTACAACTCCCCCTTAGGTATGCTGTGATGTATACATCCATTTATATATTACTGTATAAAAGCACTGCTGTTCTAGAGTTCGGGGGTTGCGGATGACCACTCCTATGGGAGCTGTAATAGTGGCTTCTATTGTTTGTCGCTTTCAGACAACAGGGAGAAAAGCAGATATAACCAGTGAAAAACTAAATATACAGTACTTTGACGGAAGAGGACGACTTAAAGGGACGCTTCCATCAAAAAGCATTGTTATCATCTATTAACTACTGATATATGACTATTCTATGTCATTATTTTCTTCTAATGGTGGATGGTTTTCTGGAAATACATTTTTGAAGTCACCAGTGTACTAGTTCCTGTCCTTAATACTTGTTGTCAGACCATCAGTCAGATCTAGAAGGAGTGAGGGGTGATGACTCAATTAGAGCATCACACCTCCCGTATTCTATCCCAGTAGTTTGGCTGGTCAGAGCTTCTCACGCTATAATGATCAATGCACCGCTAGTCTATATGTTTATCTAGGCCAGTGGTGGCGAACCTATACCCACAGCCCTCTCTGTTGGCACCCACACCCTGGAAAAAGTGTATGGTGTACCAATATGTCTTATACTTTTTCTGGCATTCATCAGCGCAGGGCGCACTGTGAACAGCACAGGCAGCACACTGAATGCAGGCCAGGCTATTATAGATAATTGATAAGGTACATGGAAGGTATACTATATTGGTAT
The DNA here is from genome assembly GCF_905171765.1 of Bufo bufo. Lineage (NCBI taxonomy): Eukaryota > Metazoa > Chordata > Amphibia > Anura > Bufonidae > Bufo > Bufo bufo. Next base: position 44,423,969 of record NC_053398.1, read on the forward strand.
TCAGGGTAAATTACTGTGTTGGCACTTTGCGATAAATAAGTGGGTTTTGGGTTGCAGTTTGAGCACTCGGTCTGTAAAAGGTTCGCCATCACTGATCTAGGCCAAGCAAGAGATCAATAGAGCTGTCATAAACTCTCCATCTATTCTCATTGTGAGGATTACCTTCCAGATTACCTTTCTGTTTTGAGGTTGGTTTGTTCTCCTGCTGAGAACCTTTATCTCTCTGAGATCACTGCTACAGAAGCACAAGATTTAGTATTTCATTTTCGGTGACTTAGTACTGCCAGAATAAAAAACAAACAAAAATGAGAATTCTTACAAAAATATTTTTGGAATGGATATTAAGTAAAAAATTCCCCTTTTCTATAAGTGCCCCTTTAATGACTTGTATTTACTGTTAAACTTTTACATGGACATGCTCTTTATCATCAGAGTGTTTTTTCCCCGTGCTCTTTTTACCTGATGATTTCTCTTCTCCCATCTTGGACTTGCACTTAACGTGAAAAGCCAAAGTAATTTAGAGATTTAAAAAAAACTGTCCTGCTCTGTTTTTCTGAGGTCATTTCAGAGCAACTGTGTAGTAACTGAAATCAAGACGGCTACAGCTTTTTCTATCCTCCAAGCAACATATTGAACGCTACTTCTTTCCAGCTAACAGTCAATTAATGCCTTGCTAACAGGCCATGTCTCCCACTTAACCAGTGTAGAAAAGTATTATAGACCGTAGGGCATACTACAATCATAGACTGAAGCTGTGCTAAGCAATGTACTGTTCACTTGGTGGAATATATACAGTCTGTCTATTCTCCTGTCAAGCCCCAGACTACTGTATACATATTCAGAAGAGATGTGGGAACTTTTAGAGGTTTAATAGCTGTTCCAGGGGAAGCCCGTAGATTACAGAGGTGTCGCCATGTTTGACCTATTTGAAAGTATAGCAAATTAAAAATAATAATGATATATATATATATGTTTGTGTATGTATTTACAGTATTACATTAAAACCTAAAAGCCTAATATTGTGTAGGTCCTGGCCGTGCCTTCAAAACAGCTCCTTCCCATGGAGACATGGTCTCTACAAGACCTCTGAAGATGTCCTGTGGCACCTGACCTCAAGACATAAAGAGCAAATCCTTCAAGTTCTGTAAGATGCAAGGTGGTACGTCCATGGATCAGATTTCTTTATCCTGCACTTCTCTCAGATTGGATAGGGATTTAGATATTTAGAGGTCGAGTCATCAGCTTGTACGTTTTTGTCACCATTCCTGAACAATTTTTGCAGTGTGGCAGGGCATGTTACCCCATGAAGGAGTGTACTTGGTCTGCAGAAATGTTTAAGCAGAAGATACATGTAAAGTAATATCCATCTGAATGTCTGAACCCAATGTCATCCAGCAGAACATTGACCAAAGTATCACACTGCTTGTCAAACAAAGGGATCTTCAACAGTGTCTACCTGCACCTGTCAGAAGATTGTTCTGTATCTTGCTTTTTATTAGTGATTCATTCTGGCAAATTGTATGTCTGTGATCACCCCAGAGCCAGAGGTACTTTTGTAGATGGGGGACAGGCCAAAGGGATTACACTCAACTTGACAAGAAACAGGCAAAGTTCTTCTAAGACTATAACCAAAAAACAAGAGTAAACAGCCAGGGAGGGGCTTCAACACGAAGAGTGAGACATTGTTATTCACTGCAGTCATCTTCTGAAATGAAGCTGGGTATTGGGATGTCTCGGAGCTGCAGAGCGAAGCCTGGAAAGCAGAGACCTCGGCAATAATGTTTTCCTATGTTAGGTCAATAGGTTTAATCAGAAACCAACAGAGTCTGGCTTAATGTGTTCATCAGAGGTGCGAAAAATCTTTCTGCTTAATGGATTTTAACCCCAATGTTGCTATCAGAATGATATTTTTCAGCGAATTAGTGCTTCAGTACTAATGAACTTACATTAATGCTAATAGCGTGTGAGCTGAGCACTGCCCTGTATGAAGCTGCATTAATTAAAGCCATTAGTAATGTTTGTTACGGTCTCATTATGGTAGAGATAAGTAATAGGGATTCACGTGTCAGTTCACTATTTCTGCCTTGAGTAACAGAAGATAGTTGACATTACATCTCCAGCACCGATCAACTGAAGTGGACTAGTTTGCCTTAGCTCTTTCCTCACCTCTTGAGCAGCCCCTGCTAGTTTAGCATACAAGGAGTGTCAGGCAGTGGTTCCTTGGGCTCACCCGAGGACATTCGGATCCTATATCTATATAGAACCTGTGTGCAACAACTTTTTTAGCTCACACATGGCATATCATCAGTAAGGTCTTACAGGTTAATCGTGACTTAACCCATTACACAATAGACCCTAGTGACACATGTTCCAAATGAGGTTGTCTTCTCCTAGGTCTTTTGGGTCCATTATTGAGTCTGAAGGTGGATCGGCAAGTCTGACCCTTTGTATTTTTTGCTAATTTGCATGCCATATATGAATGTAACTGGACTATATGATGAAACTCAAGATCAGTTTTGAATCCAAAGGGGAAAAAACTGCGGTCTGGGAGCAGCTGCTATATAAGCAGACAAAAAAACACAAGTTTGTGAGCATTTGCGTGTTTGAGTTCAAGTGCGTCTTTGTCTTAAGTGTGTGACTTAAGATTAAGTGACTTTAGATTCAGTGACTTTAGGAGGGGACTACAGTCAGTCAGTTCTTTTTCATTATATTGTATATATAATATATCACATGGAGGCTCAAGAAAGTGTGGTAAGTAGCAGGATTGCAGAAAACAGGGTAGAGGGAAGACTGCCAGGGAGGATAGCCCTGATTTGACACACCCCAGCAAGTTTGCAAGGTTGGCAGATGGGGAAAATGTCAGTACTGGGATAGCACTGCTGCAGATGGACCCTTCCTCTGCCAGTCAGGGGAATGTCACCTCCAGTTAGCAGAGGACCAGGAGATCAGGGCAGGCCAGATAGGTGCTGGTAGTGTGAACGCTGTCATTAGGGGTACAGATAGGATGATCTGTCACAAAGACCGGGATTGTGGAACAGTGTGTTGTCTTCCTGATTCTTGAGTTCCACATATCGCGGATTGGGTTGACAGATTACTGGGAGGGGCTGGTGAAGACTCAGCAGTCATGGTGCACATTGGAACCAATGATAAAATTAGAAGTAGATGAAGCGTCCTTAAAAATGATTTTAGGGATTTCGGTCGCATGCTCAGTGCCAAGACCTTAAAGGTAGAATTTTCTTAAATACTGCCGGTACCAAATGCCACACAAGAAAGACAGCGGGAGATTAGGGAGGTTAACAAGTGGCTCAATAACTGGTTTAAGAAGGAGGGGTTTGGGTTCCTGGAGAACTGGGACGACTTCTCTGTCGGCTACAGGCTCTATTGTAGGGATGGGCTGCACCTCAATGGGGAAGGGGAAGCTGTGTTGGGGGAGAAGATGGCTAGAAGGTTGGAGGAGTGTTTAAACTAGGGACTGGGGGGAGGGTAATTACATTATAGAAGTGGAAGATAGAGACCTGGGGTAAGGTAATGGGACTGGGGGAGAATAGTTTATAAGGAACGGTGTAGGGTAAAAAAAAAAACACAAAAACCTCTTAATTGTTTGTATACTCATGCCAGAAGCTTAAAGAGGACCTTTCACTACTGTACAAACTAAAAACTAACTATATCAGTGGGCAGAGCGGCGCCCAGGGGTCCCCCTGCACTTACTAGTATGTCTGGGCGCCGCTCCGTTCGCCCGATATAGGCTCCGGTGTCTGCGCTCCCTCTGACTGATTTTTTTTATGAGGCGTGTCCCTTGCTGCAGCGCTGGCCAATCGCAGCGCACAGCTCATAGCCGACTAGTAAGTGCAGGGGGACCCCTGGGCGCCGCTCTGCCCACTGATATAGTTAGTTTTTAGTTTGTACAGTAGTGAAAGGTCCTCTTTAACAAATAAAAATGGTGGACTGGAATTAGTAATGTATGACAAGGACTATAACATAGTGGGAATAACTGAGACATGGCTGGATGATAGCTATGACTGGGCGGTTAACATACAGGGTTACAGTCTGTTTAGAAAGGATCATGAAAACCGTAGAGGGGGAGGGGTTTTACTCCATGTAAAGTCCTGGAATCCCACACTCCGGGAAGAAATAACTGAGTGACATGAACATGTGGAGTCACTGTGGGTAGAAATAAATGGAGGGAGTCCACAGAAAATCTACTACTAAGGGAAAAAGACGAGACGGCAAATCATAATGAGGTCGTTATTTTGGGAGACTCTAACTACCCAGATATAGACTGGGAAACTGAAAGCTGAAGATCTTGTCAATAACCAAAGACAATTACCTTTCTCAACTGGTTCAGGACCCGACTCTAGGGACGGCCATACTAGACTTAGTATTAACCAATAGATCTGGCATAACAACAGATGTGCAGGTTGGGGGACACCTGGGTAATATTGATGATATTCAAAAGAGTGTTTCTTCAGGGAGGCACAAAAATTCCAAACTTCCAAAAAGCTAAATTTGACCAGCTAAGAGAGGCCATTAGCCTCACTAACTGGGACAATGTCCTAAAAAAAAAAATGCAGCCGCAAAATGGGATATTTTTAACGGCATCCTAAACTCTAATTGTGAGTTGTCGACAGTGATGAGAGAGAAGTTGTAGACAGTGATGAGAAAGCAAATGTATTAAATATTTTTTCTCCACTGTACTAACTGAGGAAAATAAACTGACCGATGCCGAGCGTAAAAATAAATTCCCTATTAAAAGTGGCCTGTCTGACCTAGGAAGATGGGGAGCGGCATCTTAAAAAGATTAAAATAGACAAATTGCATGGACCAGATGGCATATACCCCCGTATCCTAAGAGAATTAAGTAATGTCATAGACAGGGAGCGTTGCAAATGTGGTGCCAAAATTCAAAAAGGGGTAAAGAAAAAGAGCCCGAAAAAAAATATATAGACCGGTAAGTCTAACTTCTGTTGTAGATCAACTGTTTGAAGGTTTTCTAAGAGATGCTATCTTGGAGTACATATAACCTGAAATCCTGCCGTTTTCACGCTGACCACTGAATCTCTTAATAGGATGACGCTTCCTGCTCTGCAGTGTACACTTCTCAGCAGTCATCTCATTATCATCACAGGCACTACAATGAAAGATAAAAACTCTGTATTGATAACATCAGGTCCACCATTCACAATAGGCAATGGTCACAGCTTCCGCCTCCTCCTCCTCTCTACACCATACATCTCAACAGGTTTCAGAGCGTGCAAAACACACTCTACCTTTGAAGCCAATGAACATCTACAGTATACAGATATGTCTATGGTTTATGTGGCTGCTATAAAGACTATCTTTGAATTCTGTTAACAACAGCTGATGATAGATGGCTTCCCCCATAACTATGTAGAGAAAATAGAATAAAAAATATTGTGAACAAATAAAAACAGGTTAGAAAACAAATATACGTATCAGTATCTGCTTTTAGATTACAAAAAATATATCAGTATCTGCTTTTAATTTATAATAGAATATAGGTGATTCTTCCCTTTAAGTTTGTGTTCACACTAGCTTTGTGCCTCCCTTCATAGCAAAAACCAAAATGCTCTGCTTGATCGGTCGCTTTGCTGGGGTCCATCAGGTTCTCTTGTGGTTCCCATCAAATCAAAGTATTTAAAAAGTTTCTCAATATCTCATTTAGTTATATTTTAGGTTGAAAAAAATGCCATGATGCGCGCCGCACATATTGTCCCTCTTTGCAATATGATATGTATGTTAGTAGCCTCTCGTGAAAACTCAGTCGGAAGCATAAAAACAGTTTTTAAAAATTTGTCAACTCTGGACCAGCTTCACACATTTCATGGATGGATTTATATAAATGTCCTTAAGAAAAAATATTGCAGCACTAGCCTGCAAGTAGTCGACCTTTCCCATGCTAATGGGTTGAAGCCGAGCTCTCCTAATAGCATACTATTAATAAGCCAGGCATAAAAGTGCATTAAAAAATGATTGACGTTTCTGTTGGTCATGCTCGTCTCATCACTTTGCAGAAAGTTCTGGGTGGGGGGCGAGGAGTAGTGTTACTGCAAGCTGATGCTTATCAACGTAGAATACAATCAAGTAAGGTCAGGAGTGCAGTGCCGAGGACAGAGAAGAGCCTGGAATTTCTGTTTAGTGCCTATTATTTCCTATCTCACCCAATCCGCTAAAACCTAAGCACAGAAATGAATAGAAAAAAAATAACATTAAAGGACAAAGGACTCCTTTCCTCTTCTGTCATAAAAGTACAGGAGTTTATAATAATATTAGTAGTATTAGGCGGATCGTCATGGCTAGATAGTTTTCCTCAGCACTAGGGTTGAGCGAACTTGAACTGCAAAGTTCGGGTTCGTACCGAACTTTGCGAGTTCGGGTACCTGGACCTGAACCCGGACTTTTTCCCTGAAGTTCGGGTTCGGTGTTCGGGTGATTTTATTATTTTCCGTTATAACATGGTTATAACGGAAAATAATAGCATTCTTAAGATAGAATGCTAAATAAAATAGCCATTGAGGGGTTAAAAATTAAAAACAACTCACCTCATCCACTTGATCGCGCAGCCGGTATCCTCTTCTTTCTTCAGGACCTGCAAAAGGACCTGCGATGACGTCACCGTGCTCACCGCAGGTCCTGCTGAATGAAGATTGCAGATCCTGAAGAAAGAAGAGGATTCCGGCTGCGCGATCTTGTGGATGAAGTGAGTTTTTTAATTATTTTTAACCCCTCAATGGCTATTTTATTTAGCATTCTATCTTAAAAATGCTATTATTTCCCATTATAACCATGTTATAACGGAAAATAATAGTGAAGTTCGGGTCCCCATTGACTTTAATGGGGTCCGGGTTCAAGTTCGGGTCCCGAACCTGAACTTTGCCCTGAAGTTCGTCCTAACCCGGCGAACCCGAAGTTCCCCGGGTTTGCTCATCCCTACTCAGCACCAAACATCCAGTCACCACCATAGATCATACGCAGGAACAGGTTCTAGGACTGATTCACATGACCTTGATTGGCCCAGGAAACACGGTCTGTGTGTCAGCCGCATTTCCTGGACCAACCGCAGCTACCCTGACCCAAACTGACTGCATCATAGTGATTTATATAGAAGCCAGTATCATCATTAAGTGAGTACAGTATAATAGGTCAATGATCAGATAGAAACTGGATGTATCATGAAATATATGATGGAGCCAGTTTGAGTCAGGGGAGCCTTGATTGGTCCAGAAGATGCCGCCGAAACATGGAACGTGTTTCCAAGGTCAGGTCACAGTGCAGCACAGGGTTAGCAGAAGACCAGGGAGCGGTGAGTGCTTGAACAGCCTGCTGGATCCACAGTGGCATCTGATTGGTGGGTCTGGTTTGAGGTCTGATACAGGTCTGGGGTCTGACTGGGGGGGTCTGATCTTAGGTTTAATAAATATTGGGGGGGTCTGATTAAGTTTTGGGGTCTGAACTAAGGTCTGATTACGATTAGGGGTTTAAATTGAGGTCTGATGCACACTGGGGGTCTGATCTGAGGTCAGATAAATAAAATATGTTTTCGGATTTTCCTTTTCTTGCTTATAAAGAGAAAAATATGATAAATTTATACGTTTCAAACATCCCTCAAACTAATGACTGTTTTTAACCTGGTGCCAGATCTTTCTTACGGTGAAATTCCTGAATTATGTTTGTCGTTCTAACCTTATAAAAAACTGTGTATGAGAACTACGCATGTGGTAGAGGAAATTTAACAAATGGAGCGCATACTCTTTGCAAATTTTACAACTCCCTTTCCATGTTCCTGTTATTAACTCAGAGATCTCACAGCCGCTAGATAATTAAAAAAATCAGACATAACAGCTTTCACAATCGCATCCACTAATTAACAGCAATAAAATAGGCTCTAAATCAGGGGGAAAAAATTAACACCCGCTCTCATCAGCAGCACAAATCTGAAACTAATGAGACCTTTACAGTTCAGAGTGGAAATACCGAGCTGATGCGGTCACTTCTATACATTACCCATCAGATTTCCGAAGAAGCGTCCAGTAACTCTTTGAGAGCAGTAAGTTCACCGCTCGTGTTTCATTGTTGGCAACAGAACGTTCCATAAAAACGTTCCATAAATCAGCGCTGTGTGAGGTCATCATTTTCTTAGAGCAAAGAATGTACTTTCTATTAAAATGTGTAGCTCAAACACCACAGAATTTAGTTTTGGTTCTACTCCTTGCTTCTTAGAGGACATGATGTATGATAGTATTTATTAAGTAGTTTCTTCTTGTCAAATATTGGCCATATGCACAAAATAGCTGTTGACCAAATGTGCTTTTAGTACAGTTGCAAGAAAAAGTATGTGAACCCTTTGGAATGATATGGATTTCTGCACAAATTGGTCATAAAATGTGATCTGATCTTCATCTAAGTCACAACAATAGACAATCACAGTCTGCTTAAACTAATGACACACAAAGAATTAAATGTTACCATGTTTTTATTGAACACACCATGTAAACATTCACAGTGCACGTGGAAGAGCTAATTGGAGTGAGGTGTCAGCCAACTGGAGTCCAATCAATGAGATACAAGGAAAACGGATACGTCCCACGGCGCAAAAAAAGTCACCTTTTTTGTACCTGATGAAGGGGAGTGATTCACCGAAACGCGTTGTATCGCTGCAATAAAAGATTCCTTTCCTGATCCTGGTGACTGGTTGACGTTTTTTTTGCGCCGTGGGACGTATCCGTTTTCCTTGTGCCAATTATCTTCTTGGGGACTCCAGGCATCTCCAACAAGAAGATCCTTTGTGATCCCGTGGCTGCAGACCGCCATATCCAGGCGTCCAGGTTATCCTGTTAAACTCTTATTAGTGTTGTGCCTACATTTGCACAACCATACAAGGTGAGCCTTGCAATTTATCTCCGTTTACACCCTTGTACTCACAAAATTACCCTATGGTGCGCACATCTGTTTTTTTACAGTTTTATCAAGCCTGTTATATCACAATCAGTGAGATGAGATTGGAGGTGTTGGTTACAGCTGCCCTGCCCTAGAAAAAACACACACCAGTTCTGGGTTTGCTTTTCACAAGAAGCATTGCCTGGTGTGAATGATGCCTCGCACAAAAGAGCTCTCAGAAGACTTACGATTAAGGCTACTTTTACACTTGCGTTCGGAGCGGATCCGTCTGGTGTCTGCACAGACGGATCTGCTCCTATAATGCAAACGATGGTATCCGTTCAGAACGGATCTGTCTGCATTATATTTCAGAAAAAAATCTAAGTGTGAAAGTTAGTCAGACGGATCCGTCCAGACTTTGCATTGAAAGTCAATGGGGGACGGATCCGTTTGAAATTGAACCATATTGTGTCAACTTCAAACTGATCCGTCCCCATTGACTTACATTGTAAGTCTGGACGGATCTGTTTGGCTCCGCACGGCCAGGCGGACACCCAAACGCTGCAAGCTGCGTTTGGGTGTCCGCCTGCTGAGCGGAACGGAGGCCAAGCGGAGCCAAACTGAGGCATTCTGAGCGGATCCGCATCCACTCAGAATGCATTGGGGCTGTACGGATGCGTTCGGGGCCGCTTGTGAGAGCCTTCAAACGGAACTCACAAGCGGAACCCCGAACGCAAGTGTGAAAGTAGCCTAAGAATTGTTGACTTGCATAAAGCTGGAAAGGGTTATAAAAGTATCTCCAAAAGCCTTGCTGTTCATCAGACCACGGTAAGACAAATTGTCTATAAATGGAGAAAGTTTAGCACTGCTGCTACCCTCCCTAGGAGTGGCCATCCTGTAAAGATGACTGCAAGAGCACAGCGCAGACTGCTCAATGAGGTGAAGAAGAATCCTAGAGTGTCAGCTAAAGACTTACAAAAGTCTCTGGCATATGCTAACATTCCTGTTAGCGAATCTACGATATATAAAACACTAAACAAGAATGGATTTCATGGGAGGATACCACAGAGGAAGCCACTGCTGTCCAAAAAAAACATTGCTGCACGTTTACAGTTTGCACAAGAGCACCTGGATGTTCCACAGCAGTACTGGCAAAATATTCTGTGGACAGATGAAACCAAAGTTGAGTTGTTTGGAAGAAACACACAACACTATGTGTGGAGAAAAAGAGGCACAGCACACCAACATCAAAACCTCATCCCAACTGTGAAGTATGGTGGTGGGGGCATCATGGTTTGGGGCTGCTTTGCTGTGTCAGGGCCTGGACAGATTGCTATCATCGAAGGAAAAATGAATTCCCAAGTTTAGCAAGACAATTTGCAGGAGAACTTAAGGCCATCTGTCCACCAGCTGAAGCTCAACAGGAGATGGGTGTTGCAACAGGACAACGACCCAAAGCATAGAAGTAAATCAACAACAGAATGGCTTAAACAGAAGAAAATACGCCTTCTGGAGTGGCCCAGTCAGAGTCCTGACCTCAACCCGATTGAGATGCTGTGGCATGACCTCAAGAAAGCGATTCACACCAGACATCCCAAGAATATTGCTGAAATGAAACAGTTCTGTAAAGAGGAATGGTCAAGAATTACTCCTGACCGTTGTGCACGTCTGATCTGCAACTACAGGAAACGTTTGGTTGAAGTTATTGCTGCCAAAGGAGGTTCAACCAGTTATTAAATCCAAGGGTTCACATACTTTTTCCACCTGCACTGTGAATGTTTACATGGTGTGTTCAATAAAAACATGGTAACATTTAATTCTTTGTGTGTTATTAGTTTAAGCAGACTGTGATTGTCTATTGTTGTGACTTAGATGAAAATCTGATCACATTTTATGACCAATTTGTGCAGAAATCCATATCATTACAAAGGGTTCACATACTTTTTCTTGCAACTGTATTTCCCAGTTCTCCCAATCATGTAACACAGTGGAATAGGCCACTGCCAGACACCTTCTACCAGTGCTCATCTCCTGGGGGGAAAAAAACGAATCGGTGTGTTGGATTTCATGTCATACTGGCCTTATACATATTAAAGAGAACCTATCACCTCTCCTAACATGTCTGTTTTAGTAACTACTTGCATTTCCTCTGTTATACTAACGGTGGAGTATCTTTTGTTATAACTTGATGGTGGTGCCATTTTTTTATTATTCCTACTAGACTTTAATGTGTTGATTGCCATTAGTCTACAGTAAACGTTGCTAGTCGGGGACGTGTCCTTGCATATTCTGACACTTGTAGCACTGATTAGATAATGTCAGACTGTGCAGGGACACTCCTCCAAGAGGTAACACCCAGTTGGATCTTAATGGCAGACTGCTGGCAATTAATTCATAAATTTATGTAAGGTATAGTAAAGGAATTACACAAAATAGAGTAATAAGAAAAGATGCTTCTGAATTGCTATTACATGGGGAATACAAGTAGTTACAAAAACGGACACGTCAGAACGGGTCCTCTTTAATCCCTTGGGGACATAGGGCGTACAAGTACGCCCTGATGTCCTGGTACTTAAGGACACAGTGTATTTCCGATCACCGCCGCGTGGCAGGCGGTGATTGGAACTGGGTGCCTACTGAAATCAATCAGCAGGCACCCTGGGTCAATGCCGAGGGGGGTCCTGTGACCCCCCCCGTATCGGCGATCACTGCGGATTAACCCCTTCTATGCCGCTGACCGCAGCATAGAAGGGGTTTGTGTTTGAGTGAGCCCATCGAGTTCCCGCGCTGCTGTGGCGCGGACTCGATGTGTCAGAAGGCAGTCCGATGCCATGCAGAGGCTAGCCAATGCCTTGCACGGCATCAGGAACTGCCTTCTACGGGAGCCGAGGAGATCCAGCCTCAGGCCTGGTCTCCTAGGCAACCTGTTAGTTTATGACTCTATACAGATGTAATGCATTGCAGAGGGGATCAGACCCCCAAAAGTGAACATCAGAAATAAAGTAAAGAAAAAAAAGTTTAATATGAAATAAAAGTGAAATATGGCCGTGTCCTTAAGGGGTTAAAGGGAACCTGTCATCATGAAAATGCAATGTAAGCTACAGGTACCATGTTATATAGCAGGTGGAGCTGAGCAGATTGATATATAGTTTTATAGGAAAAGATTCTGTAAAGCCTGTAATTCATGAATTTAAATTCCTGCTGATTCTGGCCTTTGAAGTTCAGGAGGCGGTCCTATCAGTGATTGACAGCTATGTCTATATACACAGTCATAGAAGAAAGGCTGTCAATCACTGATAGGACCTCCTCCTTGACTTCAAAGGCCAGAATCAGCAGGAATTGAAATGCATGAATTAAGGTTTTACTGAACCTTTTACTGTAAAACTATATATCCTTCTGCTCTATCACATGCTGACTGCAGCTCAGACAACAAGACAGGTTCCCTTTAAGGAATCATCAGATCCCATCAAAAACAATTGTTTCAGATGACTTTGTGTACAATTTATGGTGATTAGAGATTAGCAAAGTTTAGAAAAATTTGATTTGGACTATTCGCCAAACTTAGTCAAGAAATTTGATTTGTTTGGAAATAATTTGTCACAAATCGTGATAAATATGGTATACCCAGGCCCCTCTGCCTAATTATATTCATACCACTTGGCGGTCCAGTCTCAATGTTAAGGCTTCAAACTTATCCCATGACTATTGTAAAAAATGAAAATCAGACATCATATAGTATATGACATTATGACAACCAACCTCTTTCTAACATAGCTTGAACCAGCCCTGTACCTCACATGGATCCAGAGATCTCCTCATTCATTGCTCTGATTTATGTCATGCTGGCAGCTTGAGGGGAGTGTCTTTTCCAAACACATGCCCCATGACAGAGTGGGCATGGTGATGGCAGCAGCAGCAGTGGTATTAGTGGCTCCATGACAGAGTGGGTAAGGTGGCCCCATTCCAGAGTGGAGAAGGAGGCAGTGACAGTAGTGGCCCCATTACAGAGAGGGGATGGTGGTCGCAGTAGTGGCCCCATGACAGAGTGGGGAAATTACAAAGACAGAGACAGTGACATAAGTGGCCCCATGACAGAGTGGGGAGGGGGGCGCAGCAGCAGTGGCAGTAATGTTGTGTTAAAGGCTATATACACCTTTGGAGGTAATATTTGTTCATGATTCCATTTTACTTATTTTTGGCTAAAAATCTTTTTCAATTGGCCTTTAATAAAAATATTGAGCCGTTTTGTCACTATGGGTTTACTGTTTTTCTAGCTGTGCGCTGACGATGCCCTCTCTTAGTCCGGCTCCCACATGCGATCGACAAAATCGTCATCTACATCGGTTTGTTCCTCACTGATGTTACCCTTACTTGTCTCTTATGCTTGTCCTTGACCTCTTGAAACATGTGCTCCCACCCGACTGTCATCATCGGTAGTTGCACGCCTAGAGGAGTCCACAGCGGACCTCTCCTCCAAGTGTGTGCTGGCCTGTAACTGCTTACTTTACCCAAAAACCTTATCCTCGCTGAAAAGTGGAGCAAAGTTGGTGGTATACTTTATTGGATAGCAGAAAGAGCAGCTAAAGCAAGAGGCTTTAGGAAAGGTGAGGGCACAGAGCCAGTTCCTGGGCCATGCCAAGTAAGTGTGATGTCAGAGGAACGCACCGATTACTGGCTGTGTGTATCTGTTGTTACCTGAGATTATGTTAAAGAACAAGTCAACCATTCTAGTACAGCTGGATTATTGGTAAAAACACGACCGCTGGTTGACAGTGGCAGATCTGGCCTGTTGCTGCAGCTGCTGCTCCCACCACCCCTTCTTCTGCTGCTACTTGTGCCGACTACAGCAAAATTTTTGCCACTGCCCGTTCCTTAGGAGGGCCCAGGCAAGTCTATTGGCCATAGTGTACAGAAACTGAATCAGTAATGTAACAGACTAAGTATGAATGGCGCAGCAGTTGTATAAGATAAACGTGGCGATATATTAGACCGCATGTTAAGACGGAGTCTGCCGCAAAGTAAATATATATATATATACACTGCTCAAAAAAATAAAGGGAACACAAAAATAACACATCCTAGATCTGAGTTAATTAAATATTCTTCTGAAATACTTTGTTCTTTACATAGTTGAATGTGCTGACAACAAAATCACACAAAAATAAAAAAAATGGAAATCAAATTTTTCAACCCATGGAGGTCTGGATTTGGAGTCACACTCAAAATTAAAGTGGAAAAACACACTACAGGCTGATCCAACTTTGATGTAATGCCCTTAAAACAAGTCAAAATGAGGCTCAGTAGTGTGTGTGGCCTCCACATGCCTGTATGACCTCCCTGCAACGCCTGTGCATGCTCCTGATGAGGTGGCGGACGGTCTCCTGAGGGATCTCCTCCCAGACCTGGACTAAAGCATCTGCCAACTCCTGGACAGTCTGTGGTGCAACGTGACGTTGGTGGATAGAGCGAGACATAATGTCCCAGATGTGCTCAATTGGATTCAGGTCTGGGGAACGGGTGGGCCAGTCCATAGCATCAATGCCTTCTTCTTGCAGGAACTGCTGACACACTTCAGCCACATGAGGTCTAGCATTGTCTTGCATTAGGAGGAACCCAGGCCAACCGCACCAGCATATGGTCTCACAAGGGGTCTGAGGATCTCATCTCGGTACCTAATGGCAGTCAGGCTACCTCTGGCGAGCACATGGAGGGCTGTGCGGCCCTCCAAAGAAATGCCACGCCACACCATTACTGACCCAATGCCAAACCGGTCATGCTGGAGGATGTTGCAGGCAGCAGAACGTTCTCCACGGCGTCTCCAGACTCTGTCACTTCTGTCACATGTGCTCAGTGTGAACCTGCTTTCATCTGTGAAGAGCACAGGGCGCCAGTGGCGAATTTGCCAATCTTGGTGTTCTCTGGCAAATGCCAAACGTCCTGCACGGTGTGGGGCTGTAAGCACAACCCACACCTGTGGACGTCGGGCCCTCATATCACCTTCATGGAGTCTGTTTCTGACCGTTTGAGCAGGCACATGCACATTTGTGGCCTGCTGGAGGTCGTTTTGCAGGGCTCTGGCAGTGCTCCTCCTGTTCCTCCTTGCACAAAGGCGGAGGTAGCGGTCCTGCTGCTGGGTTGTTGCCCTCCTACGGCCTCCTCCACGTCTCCTGATGTATTGGCCTGTCTCCTGGTAGCGCCTCCATGCTCTGGACACTACACTGACAGACACAGCAAACCTTCTTGCCTCAGCTCGCATTGATGTGCCATCCTGAATAAGCTGCACTACCTGAGCCACTTGTGTGGGTTGTAGACTCCGTCTCATGCTACCACTAGAGTGAAAGCACCGCCAGCATTCAAAAGTGACCAAAACATCAGCCAGGAAGCATAGGAACTGAGAAGTGGTCTGTGGTGACCACCTGCAGAACCACTCCTTTATTGGGGGTGTCTTGCTAATTGCCTATAATTTCCACCTGTTGTCTATCCCATTTGCACAACAGCATGTGAAATTGATTGTCACTCAGTGTTGCTTCCTAAGTGGACAGTTTGATTTCACAGAAGTGTGATTGACTTGGAGTTACATTGTGTTGCTTAAATGTTCCCTTTATTTTTTTGAGCAGTGTATATACGCGGCAATATATCAGGTCACCTGTTGAGATGAAGTCTGATGCACAGTGGGGGTCATTTGCCAACTAATATACGCCAGTTTTCTGTCGCAGATTGCAGCGCAAAGGTTATTTGTGCCACAATCTGCGACTTTTCCCTGCTCATGACAGGTCTAAAAAAGGGGGGCAGGGATTGGGCAGGGACTGAAGGCCCATCTGATTTATCGTTTTCTACTCCTGTTTTAGGCATAGCAAATGTTCTAAATCTACGCCAGCAAAGAAGCTGGCATAGATTTAGACTGGCGATGGATGCACCAACGTTATCTAGAGGCCAGCGACTCTACATAATTTCGGCGGATACACCGCCAGCGCAGGGGTTAAGACTGGTGTCTAAAACATCGGTCTTAACCCCTTTAGGACCCTGCCATTTTTCACCTTAAGGACCAGGACATTTTTTTGCAAATCTGACATGTCATTTTATGTGGTGATAACTTTAAAACGCTTTTACTTATCCAAGCCATTCTGAGATTGTTTTCTCGTCACATATTGTACTTCACGACAGTGGTAAATTTAAGTCAAAATATTTCTTTTATTTAAAAAAAAAAATACTAAATTTGCAAAAAATTTTGAGAAATTAGCAATTTTTTAAAATTTCTATTTCTCTGCTTATAAAACAGATAGTGATACCTCCTAAAATAGTTATTACTTTACATATCCCATATGTCTACTTCATGTTTTGATAATTTTGTAAATGACATTTTCTTTTTTTGGGGTGTTAGAAGGCTTAAAAGATTTGAAGCACATATTGAAATTTTTCAGGAAATTTCCAAAACCCACTTTTTAAGGACCAGTTCAGGTCTGAAGTCACTTGGTGAGGCTTACATAATAGAATCCACCCTCAGGGTATTCAAAACTGATTTTACTAACTTTGTTAACCCTTTAGGTGTTCCACAAGAATTAAAGGAAAATGTAGATTTTTTTGGGCAGATTTTCCATTTTGATCCATTTTTTCCAGTAACAAAGCAAGGGTTAACAGCCAAACAAAACTCAATTGTTATTACCCTGATTCTGTAGTTTACTGAAACACCCTATATATGGTTGTAAGCTGCTGTACGGGCACACGGCAGGGCACAGAAGGAAAGCAACACCATATGGTTTTTGGAGGGCAGATTTTACAGGGATAATTTTAAGTTGCCATGTCACATTTGAAGACCCTCTGATGCACCCCTAGAGTAGAAACTTCCAAAAAATGACCCCATTTTGGAAACTACGGAATAAGGTGGCAGTTTTGTTGGTGCTATTTTAGGATACATATGATTTTTGGTTGCTCTGTGTGGCGAAACCAACCTCGCCACTGGGTTTTGGAGGGGCCTGGCTACTAGCCTCTTGCCCCAGGATTATGGCCCATACTATCTTTGAAGGAGAAGACAGACCGGCCGCACAGCTTAAATCTGTGGAACTGTTTTGGGCAGGAAAGCCATGCTTGCGGCCGGCCAAATGTGACATTCATGGAATTCGGGAACCCCTGCTCGGATCTGGGTGATTTTTGGATATGTTGTTCACCCAGATCAGAGCTATCCATGGATGTATACATTATGGGGATATGTGGGGTTTTGGGGTGTTTTCTGTGTTTTGGGGAAAAATGTGTGTTTTCTGTCTGTGAGTGGGCATCTGCGACTCATTGCTTCCTTGTGGTTCTCTAGCTTGGAGCTATAGGTACTTGGTGGGCAGAGGCCGACTGCGCTCTGCCCAGATGCCAGCTCTTCCGCTGGGGTAGCCAGTGGGGAGTCAGCCTCTGGACAAGAGGATAGGGGAGGGCAGAGGCCAAATGCGCTCTGCCCAGATGTCAGCTCTTCCGCTGGGATGGGGTCAGGGAATCCTGCCCCCAGGACCTTGTTGCGGATCAGCTGTGGAGAGGAGGGATCGTTTACCTCCTCCTCCTGGCATTCCTGCAGGGTTGGTGGGGGATCCGTACCGGCCGTCCAGCATCCCGGTAGGCCTGGTGCAGAGACTGCGGTCCCATCTGCACCATCGGAGTTAGGGGTGCTGTCCCCCTGTGGTTGGGGAGAGAGACCGGTTGTCTCCTCTCCCTTCAAAGTACACTGCCGCTGGGGAGTGAGACCAACTGTCTTCACTACCCGTGATGCTGGTTGTTGCAGGGGTGAGGGACCGACCATCTCCTCCGCCTGGACTCCCAGTGGCAGTTGGGGATCTGGGCCGCCTCCCCAGCCACCCTGTTGGGCCGGTGGAGTGACTACGGTCCCATCTCCACCTGACGACTGGGGTTCCTCCCAGTACCAGTCTATGAAGTCCCCTACCTCCACAGTTGGTGAGGAAGTAGGGGATACCTCAGCTGTGACTTGCCAGGGGTAGGGCTGCAGGTCTGGGCCTGGTATCCAACTGTCTTGTATCTTGCGCTGGGCTTGAATGGAGCGAAACAACTGTTGATAATCTTGCTCCAGCTCCAACTCCCTTTGGACCAGAAAGGTCAGATCTGCCCTCACCCCACTAGTTGTAGGCCAATTATGCAAGTCCCCCCTGTAGTCAGTAATGTCCCAAAATCTAGATTCATCTGTGCTCCCAAAGTCAATGTCTTCAAAAGACTCCCACAATAACCCAGGGCAATTATATTCCTCACCTTCGGGCTTGGCGTACTCCTCCATCCATGGAGACTGTCGTACTGTGTCCCACCATAGTGCTTGGTAAGCGTCTTCCAGCCAGGTTTCCTGCCATACCAGTGTCTCAAGCTCTGACACCCACTCCGTCAATGGTTGCTCTCCCAGTAGAGGTAGTCGCTGCGCCCATCGCATTCGTAATCTCTGCTCCTCACTGGGAAGACTCTCACCCCTCCGACGCTGCACGTCCTCCAGGGCCTGGTGCCATACGCCTTTCCGCTCGGCATCCCTGTAATCCGGGTGATCTTCCTCATGGAATGCTGTGCAGGAACCAACGGCATCCATATTGCTGTAGCCAGGGGCGCTGTACGGATACTAGCGTTGCCCTCAATTTGGTAAATCCACGAACGGTGTCTCCGAGCTGCTTCTCCTCACACTAGGACGCCATCCCACTGCTGCCGCCAATGTAACGGAACGCCTAGCACCCCGACCGGGTACCTCCGTCGATAGCTGCTCCTAGTGCTTCCAGAGGACTCCAAGCACTCCACTTGACACCGCACTGCAGACCCCACGAACCGCCGAAACTTGGTGAAGGTCTCGCCATCTCCTACCCACCCTGGACCTACGACAAGGCTCCAGGCTCCAGTGGGTGAACCTCTCCTAAATGCAGAGAGCAGGAACCATGAACAAGCTCTTACAAGAGCTTATACTCAGGTGAGTATTGTGATATAGCAATCCCCAAGAGTGTAGTTATCCCATTCCCCAAACATGAGCCAAAACTTCATGAAGGTATAAAAACAGGAACTCTTTATTGAGGGCTACCCGCCCATATTTATGCAGGTCCCCATCTGGTGGACACTCCCCCAGGGGACCAGATGGAAGACTGTGACACAGGACAGATATGCAGAAATTCAGGATACACAGACACAATACATCCCCACAATGCATCATGGTTTCCTCCTCTCTGCCCTGGAGACAACCGAGGAGTAATTCAATTATCTCTCAGGACAAAGGGAAATAGCCAATACACATGCGGGGACAACAGGACAGAAATCATCATTTAAACATACAATGTCACAACCCTTACAGTAAACACAGACATTTAACATATCCCCAGATAGCTCAAGTCTGAGTGCATATTATTAGGTGAATGGCACTCAGACTACACGAATACAATAAAATTAGCTATCTGGGTACACTCACATAACATACACTAAAATTCCAAAGACAGATATGTCTGTCACACAACTCAAAACCCCACATATCCCCATAATGTATACATCCATGGATAGCTCTGATCTGGGTGAACAACATATCCAAAAATCACCCAGATCCGAGCAGGGGTTCCCGAATTCCATGGAAGTCACATTTGGCCGACCGCAAGCATGGCTTTCCTGCCCAAAACAGTTCCACAGATTTAAGCTGTGCGGCCGGTCTGTCTTCTCCTTTAAAGTTAGTATGGGCCATAATCCTCAGGCAAGAGGCTGGTAGCCAGGCCCCTCCAAAACCCAGTGGCGAGGTTGGTTTTGCCACACTCTGTATTACACTTTTTGTGAGGCATGGTAACAAAAAATAGCTGTTTTGGCACCGTTTTTATTTTTGTTATTTACAGTGTTCATCTGACAGGTTAGATCATGTGGTATTTTTATAGAGCAGTTTGTTACGGACGCGACAATGCCAAATATTACATTTTTTGTTTGTTTGTTTCAGTTTTACATAATTAAGCATTTTTGAAAAAAAATATTTATTAGTGTCTCCATATTCTGAAAGCCATATTTATTTTTTATTTTTTGGGCGACTGTCTTTTTTTGGTATGAGATGACGCTTTGATTGGTACTACTTTAGGGTGCATATGAATTTTGATCGCTTGGTATTACACTTTTTGTGATGTAAGGTGACAAAAAATTGCTTTTTTGACACACTTTTTATTTTATTTTTTTGAGAGGTTAGGTCATGTAATATTTTTATACAGTAGATTCTTACGGACACGGCAATACCAAATATGTATACTTTTTATTTATTTATTTACGTTTTATACAATAACAGCATTTTTGAAACAAAAAAAAAATCATGTTGTAGTGTCTCCATATTCTGAGAGCCATAGTTTTTTGAATTTTTTTGTAGGGTAGGGTCTTATTTTTTGCGGGATGAGATGACGGTTTGATTGGTATGATTTTGTGGTTCGTATGACTTTTTGATCGCTTGGTATTACCCTTTTTGTGATGTAAGGTAACAATAAAATGGCTTTTTTGACACCGTTTTTATTTTATGTTTTTTACAGTGTTCATCTGAGGGGTTAGGTCATGTGATATTTTTATAGAGCAGGTCGTTACAGACGTGGCAATACCTAATATGTGTACTTTTTATTTATTTATTTAAGTTTTACCCAATGATATCATTTTTGAAACAAAAAAAAATCATGTTTTAGTGTCTCCGTAGTCTGAGAGTCATAGATTATTTTATTTTTTGGGCTGTTGTCTTAGGTAGGGGCTCATTTTTTGCGGGATGAGGTCATGGTTAGATTGGTACTATTTTGGGGGACATGCGCCTTTTGGATCACTTGGTGTTGCACTTTTAGTAATGTAAGGTGACAAAAAATGTGTTTTTTTTTATGCACAGTTTTTATTTTATATTTTTGACGGTGTTCATCTGAGGGGTTAGGTCATGTGATATATTTATAGAGCCAGTCAATACGGACGCGGCGATACCTAATATGACAACTTTTTCCCTATTTTTTTATTTTCTTTAACTTTTTTTACACTTTATTTTTTGTCCCACTCTGGGACCTCAACTTTTGGCGGTCTGATCCCCTTTACAATACATTACAATACTTCTGTATTGTAAAGCATTGGCTATAATTGTATTACATACTGTAATACACTTACAGATTCTTGCCTGTGAGATCCAGGGCACTGGATCTCACAGGCTGTCATGGAAGGCAGCCACGATGCCTAAGGAAGTCATCGGGCTGCCTTCTTTGCCATCGGGTCCCTGTCACAGCAGCGCAGGGACCCGATGGCCACCCGGCAGGATCCCTCATACAGCAAGGGTCTGGCTATCCGTGACTGCCGGACCCTTGCCACTGATCGGGCGGGCGCAGCTCCTGCACCCGCCTGATCAGCATTACGTACATGTACGTCACTGGTCCTTAAGTCACGGCCAGCTATGACGTACATGTGCGTCATGGGTCCTTAAAGAGGACCTTTCACTGCTCCTGACATGTCTGTTTTAATAGCTACATGCATTCCCCATGCAATAACAATTCTGGAGCATCTATTCTTATATCTGTATGTTGTGCCATTCCTGTATTATTTCTACTAGAAGTTATGAATGAATTGCTATTAGCTTTCAGTAAGGCCACTTTAACACGGGCGAGTTTTCCACGCGGGTGCAATTCGTGAGGTGAACGCATTGCACCCGCACTGAATTCGGACCCAATCATTTCTATGGGGCTGTGCACATGAGCGGTGATTTTAATGCATCACTTGTGCGTCTATATTGTGAGTTTTTCACGCAACGCAAGCTCCATAGAAGTGAATGGGGCTGCGTGAAAATCGGAAGCATCCGCAAGCAAGTGCGGATGCGGTGCGATTTTCACGCATGGTTTCTAGGTGACGATCGGGATGGGGACCTGATCGTTATTATTTTCATTTATAACATGGTTATAAGGAAAAGTAATAGCATTCTTAATACAGAATGCTTAGTAAAATAGTGATGGAGGGGTTAAAAAATAATAATAATAATAAAACTCACCTCATCCACTTGTTCGCGCTGCCCGGCTCGTCTTCTTTCTTCTTCTTTGACGACCTGGGAGGAAAAGGACCTTTGGTGACGTCACTGGGCTCATCACATGGTCCATCACCATGGTGATGGACCATGTGATAGAACGTGTGATGAGCGCAGTGACGTCGCCAAAGGTCCTTTTCCTCCCAGGTCATCAAAGAAGAAGAAAGAAGACGAGCAGGGCAGCACGAACAAGTGGATGAGGTCAGTTTTATTATTTTTTTTTAACCTCTCCATCCCTAATTTACTTAGCATTCTGTATTAAGAATGCTATTATTTTCCCTTATAACCATGTTATAAGGAAAAATATAAAAATCTACAGAATACCTGACCCAAACCTGAACTTCAGTGAAGACGTCCGAGTTTGGGTCTGGGTACCACATTAAGTTTTTTTCTCACGCGCTTGCAAAATGCATTGCACTCGCGCGGAAAAAACTGAAGAACGCAACGCAATTGTATGCAAATCTCTCCCCACTCGCAGGCAAAATCTCACGATTTTCCCTCGACGCACCCGCATCCTATCCGGCCCTCAAAGGACTAAGGGTACAGAGGGGAGGTAACCAGTTGGGGGGGGTGTACCTGCACAGACTGACTCTGTCCAATTAGTGCTGCCATTTTCAGACTGTGCAGGTAAACCCTCTAACTGGTTACCTCTCCTCTGTACTCTTACTGCAGACAGCTAGCAATTATTTATAACTTTTAGTAGAAATAAAATAGGAATGGGACAACATACATACAGAAGAATAGATGCTCCAGAATTGTCAGTACGTGGGCAATGCATGAAGCTACCCTTCCCCCTTCCTGACCAGGCCTAATTTTGCAAATCTGACAAGTGTCACTTTATGTGGTAATAACTTTGGAACGCTTTTACTTATCCAAGCCATTCTGAGACTGTTTTCTCGTGACACATTGTACTTCATGTTAATAGTAAATTTGAGTCAAAATGTTTTACCTTTATTTGTTAACAAAGTTAATGTTTTCTAAATTTGAATCTCTCTGATTTTAGAACAGAAAGTGATACCTCATAAAATATTTATACATTCCCCATATGTCTACTTTATGTTGGCATCATTTTTTAAATGTCATTTAATTTTTTTAAGATGTTAGAAGGCTTAGAATTTTAGAAGCAATTCTAAAAAATTTGAAGAAAATTTCCAAAACCTACTTTTTAAGGACCAGTTCAGGTCTGAAGTCAATTTGTGGGGCTTACACAGTGGAAACCCCCCATAAATGGCCCCATTGTAGAAACTACACCCCTCAAGTTACTCAAAACAGATTTTACAAACCTTGTTAACCCTTTAGGTGTTCCACAAGAATTTAAAAAAATGGAGATGAAATTTCTAAATTTCACTTTTTTATCAGATTTTCCATTTTAATTCCATTTTTTTGTATCACATCAAGGGTTAACAGCCAAAAAAAATGTAATATTTATTACCCTGATTTTGCGGTTTACATAAACACCCCTCATGTGGTCGTAAACTGATGTACGGGTACACGGCAGGGCGCAGAAGAAAAGGAACGCCATATGTTTTTTGGAAGGCAGATTTTGCTGAACTAGTTTTTAGATGCCATGTCCCATTTGAAGTCCCCCTGATGCACCCTTACAGTAGGTGCCAGTTTTATGGTACTATTTTCATGTACATATGATTTTTTATTGCTCTATATAAAAAAAATTGTGAGGTTTTTATTTTAAATTATTTTACAACATTCATCTGACATGGTAGATCATGTGCTATTTTTATAGAGCAGGCTGTTACGGACACAATTATATCAAATATGTCTACTTTGTTTGTTTCAGTTTTACATAATACATTTTTGAAAAAAAAAAATTTGTGTGTCTCCATTTTTTAAACACCATATTTTTTTTATTTTTCTGCCAATCGTCTTGTGCAGGGGCTCGTTTTTTGCAGGAGGATTTGATGTTTTTATTGGTACCATTTTAGGGTACATATGATTTTTTGATCATTCATTATTGCACTTTATGAGGCAAGGTGACCAAAAAATTGTTGTTTTAGCACAGTTTTTATTTGCCAACCTGAGGGGCTGTCATGTTACGGAAGTGGCAATACCTAATATGTATACTTTTTCTTATTTATTTAAATTTTACACAATAATAGCATTTTTTTTTAACCAAAAAAATTATGTTTTAGTGTCTCCATAGTCTGAGAGCCATAGCTTTTTTTATTTTTTGACCGAGTGATCGCTTGGTGTTGCACTTTGTGATGTTAGGTGACAAAAAAATCAAAAAATGGCTTTTTTGGCAATGTTTTTATTTTATTTTTATTACGGTGTTCAGCTCCCATCTCTGAATGGACGTTTTAGAACGTCCATTTAGAGATAAACAACAGATATAACGGATATAAACGTCCTATGGGCGGTCGGGAAGTGGTTAATGGGTTAAAGGGATTGTCTCTCTTCAGCAAGTGGCATTAATTTTGTAGAGAAAGTTAATACAAGACAATTACTAATGTATTGGTATTATCCATATTGCCTTCTTTTCTGGCTGGATTCAGTTTTCCATCACATTATACACTGCTCGTATCCATGGTTATGACCACCTTGTAATCCAGCAGTGGTGGTCGTGTTAGCACACTTTTGGTAAAAGCATTAGCCTATGTGTGCTCCCACGGTCCCGGCCACCAGAAATGCCGGAGCTTTTTCTTATAGTGTGAAAGCACGACCACCACTAATGGATTGCAGGGTAGTCGTAACCATGAAAATAAGCAGTACATAATGTGATGGAAAAATGAACCGAGCCACCAAACCAAAGCAATATGGACAATCACAATACATTAGTAAGGGCTCTTTCACACTTGCGTTCTTTTCTTCCGGCATAGAGTTCCGTCGTCGGGGCTCTATGCCGGAAGAATCCTGATCAGGATTATCCTAATGCATTCTGAATGGAGAGAAATCCGTTCAGGATGCATCAGGATGTCTTCAGTTCCGGTACGGAACGTTTTTTGGCCGGAGAAAATACCGCAGCATGCTGCGCTTTTTGCTCCGGCCAAAAATCCGGAACACTTGCCGCAAGGCCGGATCCGGAATGAATGCCCATTGAAAGGCATTGATCCGGATCCGGCAAGCTAAACGTCGTTTCGGCGCATTGCCGGATCCGACGTTTAGCTTTTTCTGAATGGTTACCATGGCTGCCGGGACGCTAAAGTCCTGGCAGCCATGGTAAAGTGTAGTGGGGAGCGGGGGAGCAGTATACTTACAGTCCGTGTGGCTCCCCGGGCGCTCCAGAGTGACGTCAGGGCGCCCCATGCGCATGGATGACGTGATCCATGTGATCACATGATCCATGCGCCTGGGGCGCCCTGACGTCATTCTGGAGCGCCCGGGGAGCCGCACGGACTGTAAGTATACCGCTCCCCCGCTCCCCGCTCCTACTATGGCAACCAGGACTTTAATAGCGTCCTGGCTGCCATAGTAACACTGAACGCATTTTGAAGACGGATGCGTCTTCAAATGCTTTCAGTTCACTTGCGTTTTTCCGGATCCGGCGTGTAATTCCGGCAAGTGGAGTACACGCCGGATCCGGACAACGCAAGTGTGAAAGAGCCCTAAGTGGCTTGTATTAACATGATAAAGGTAATTGGCTGAAGTGGCACGACCCCTTTACATGGCCCCGTGTAGTTTTCCTCCCCCCAGGGTGGTGGTAACTGTGGAAACGAGCCATGTATAATGTGATGGAAAAATAAATCTAGCGAGCAAAGGAGGCAATATGGACAATCACAATACATTAGTAAGTGCCTTGTAGTAACGCTACATGATAAATGTCACTTGCTGAAGTGAGAGGACCCCTTTAATAAATAATCCCCAGTAAGTCTAAGTACTGTATAACAGAACAGATTAATTATGAATGGTGCAGCAGGTGAATACTATAAACTTGGTGATACATTAGACCGCCTGTTGAGACTAAGTCTGATGCACAGTAAGTTTATGTGTAACAGAACAGATTAAAGGGGTTCCTCATCTCAGACAATGGGGGCATATAGCTAGGAACTGTACCTATATAGAGAATGAAGCCCCGAAAGTGTTGAAGGGCGCAGCTATCCTCCATTCATTCTCTTTGGGGCCTCCAAAAAAAGACGAGTGGTGCGCTCCCATTCACTTCTGTGGGGAGAGCGCTAAGATGAGAAAACACTTTTAAGTATGAATGGCGCAGCAAGTGAACAAGGTGCACAGGACGATTACACTCAGCTTGCACTGTCTCTGCACTGTCCCTGCTGACTCCCTATGCTCTCCCTACAGTCTCAAAAAACTCTCCATACGATCTCCCTGCACTCTCCCTCTCCAATATTCTTTTTTTTTAACTGTTTTCTGCAATATAATTAAAACCGGGTGTAATAATAGTATGGGACCCAGAGCATGAATGGCAAAATAGAGGAAAATACCTTCTAGTCTATATAGTAATCTCAGGCTGAAAAAAAAGCCTATACAACAAACATCATAATGCCACCCCAAAAATAAAGTCCCTAATACATGGATAAAAATAATAGTAATACCACCCCAAAGCAGGTTTCGCCTTAGCTTCTGGGAGGATATACTCCCCTACTTTCTTGGTCGGTATTACTATTATTTTTATGCATGTATTGGGGACTTTATAATTGAGGTGGCATTATGATGTTTGTTGTATAGGCTTTTTTAGCCTCTGATTACTATATAGAATAGAAGGTATTCTTCTATTTTTGGCCTTCCCATGCTCTGGGTCCCTTACCATTACCCTGTGTGGCATGATATACCTTTGACCTTGTATGTTGGGGGAGGGGCAGTTTAATGTGTGTGTGTGTGTATATATATATATATATATATATATATATACACACACGACTCACAAAACCATAAAGATATTTGGCTTTCGGGGGAAAATTTATGCATAAAAAGTTTACGCTACAGTGATATTATATCATGAAAGTAGGGAATTTCAGTAGAAGCAGCAATGGCGATTTCCTCATCCTCATTTAAACAATTTATTGAAACAAAAGCCATCACCAGTGGTGGGTATACACCCACAAAAATATCAGTGTCTCAAAAACTTGTCATGTGGCCTTGAGCATCAATTACAGCTTGACAACATTTCATGCTGTTCACAAGTCAACTTATTGTCTGCATGAGGCAAGGTATCCTACTCTTCTTGAAGGGCGGCCCTCAGGTCATTGAGGTTCTAGGGTAAAGAATTACGAGCCTCTACACGATGACTCAGCTGATCCCATAGGTTTTCAATTGGATTCAGGTCTGGAGAAAGTGCAGGCCACTCCATTTGAGATACTCCAGTCTCCAGCAGCCGTTCCCTAATGATGAGACCTCGATGAGCTGGCGCATTGTCATCCATGAAGATCAAATTAGCCCTTTGTTGTTCGTGCAGAGGAAAAATAACTGGATTAATGATGTCAAGTAGTATAGGCATCGTTCACAATGAAGCGGTCATCAGTTTGGGATATGGCCAAAGGGCGTCCACTTCTATGCCTTTCTGTGACTCTTCCAGTATCTCTGTTGCAACCTGCC
The DNA here is from genome assembly GCF_905171765.1 of Bufo bufo. Classification (NCBI taxonomy): domain Eukaryota; kingdom Metazoa; phylum Chordata; class Amphibia; order Anura; family Bufonidae; genus Bufo; species Bufo bufo. The sequence continues at coordinate 44,451,372 of NC_053398.1, forward strand.
GATGACACTCTTTGACGCTCTAAGCTCAGTGGCTACTTCCATCTGGGAACATCCTGCTTGAAGCATCGCAATGGCGGGCTACTGTTGATCAATTGTTCGGTGTCACCTTGGTCTCATGATGTCAAAATGTGAGCAGCATGAGGAGGACTTTTTAAATGCCAATTCTAATTGAACCAGGACATTTATTGGGCGATTCATGGATCAAACACATGTTTTGAATTTTGCCATTAAGCTCCTTGTCAGAGCGCAGCAAAGTTGTGCTAAAAGTACTGAAACACTGAACAGTTGGACATGTGCATTCAAAAGTTATTTAGGTATATATAATTTTTATTTTATTTTTTTTGTGGTGTACCCTTATTTTTTGTAGGAGTTGATGCTAGGTAATATGTTTAAAGAACCCCCGTGAGCTTGATATAAAGTGTACATCCCCATATGGCCGGGTACGTGGGTGTCTTGGTGTTTAAGAGATAATGTCGATTTTATTTCCACAGGCATTTTCTAAAGTCTATAAAGACATATTACAGATGAGATGTATGCAATGTCTGATGATGGGTTCACTTTAAGTTTACAGCTAAGCTGAGGGATGACAAGGCTCCATGAAGCATCTTCCAGTAGTTTACCTTCCCGACTCATATTTGCAGATCCACATTTTTTAGGTTCAGCAGTCCTTTAATGTGTCTGTCCCTTGGGTTACTAAAAGCAAGTTCATTAGTTATTGTGCAGATTCCGCTAGTATGAAAGTATCTGCTCTGTTTCATGGAAGTGTTTTTATCTTGTTTAACCCCTTAAGGACCAAGCCATTTTTCACCTTAAAGAGGACCTTTCACTAGTTAAAAAAATCTAAACTAACTATACAGACATGGAGAGCGGCGCCCAGGGATCCCCTGAACTTACTATTATCCCTGGGCGCCGCTCCGTTCGCCCCGGTATAGGCTCCGGTATCTTCACATGTTAGGCTCCACCCAGTGGAACCTGCCGGCGTCTCCTTCTCCCATGCTGTAGCGCTGGCCAATCACAGCGCTCAGCTCATAGCCTGAGAGAAAAAAATAACTCTCAGGCTATGAGCTGAGGTGCTGCGATTGGCCAGCGCTACAGCATGGGGAGAAGGAGACGCCGGCAGGTTCCACTGGGTGGAGCCTAACATGTGAAGATACCGGAGCCTATACCGGGCGAACGGAGCGCCGCCCAGGGATAATAGTAAGTGCAGGGGATCCCTGGCCGCCGCTCTCCATGTCTGTATAGTTAGTTTAGATTTTTTAATCTAGTGAAAGGTCCTCTTTAAGGACCAGGCCATTTTTAGAAAATCTGACATGTGTCGATTTATGTGGTAATAACTTTAAAACGCTTTTACTTATCCAGGCCATTCTGAGATTGTTTTCCCGTCACATATTGTACTTCATGACAGTAGTAAAATTGAGTCAAATAATTTCATTTTTATTTATAAAAAATACAGGATTTACCAAATATTTGGAAAAATTAGCAAATTTCCAAATTTCAATTTCTCTACTTTTATAATAGATAGTAATACCTCCAAAAATAGTTATTACTTTACATTCCCCATATGTCTACTACATGTTTGGATCATTTTGTGAATGCCATTTTATTTTTTTTGGGACGTTAGAAGGCTTAGAAGTTTAGAAGCAAATGTAAAAAAACTTTAAGAACATGTTCCAAACCCCAATTTTTTCAGACCAGTTCAGTTATGAAGTCACTTTCTAGGGCTTACATATTAGAAACCACCCATAAATCACCCCATTTTAGAAACTACACCCCTCAAGCTATTCAAAACTGATTTTACAAACTTTATGAACCCTTTAGGTGCCCCATTAGAATTAAATGAAAATGGGGAAAACATTTTAAAATTTTACTTTTTTTAGCAGATTTTTAAATATTAAAAGATTTTTTTCTGCAACACATCAAGGGTTAACAAGCCAAAACAAAACTCTAAATCTATTACCTTGAATTAGGAGTTTACAGAAACACCCCATGTGTGCTCAAAAATGAATGTATGGGCGCACAGCAGGCTTCAGAGTGGAAAGAGCACCATATGGCTTTTGGAGAGCGGATTTAGATGGAATGGTAATTGGGATCTATGTCGCATATGAAGACACCTTGAGGTGGCCCTACAGTGGAAACCCCCAAAAAGTGACCCCATTCCGGAAACTACACAATATTTTAAAGTGTGTAGTGAGCACTTTGACCCATCAGACGTTTCACAGAATTAGGAAACGCTTGGCTGTGAAAATGAAAAATTACAATTATTTCCAGAAAAGTTGCTTTACACCCACATATTTCACTTTCACAAGGGGTAACAGGACAAAATGCACCCCACCTTTATTTCCCCCCGAATACGCCAACACCCCATATGTGCTCAAAAACTGATGTATGGGCGCATGGCAGGGCTCTAGAGTCAAACAGCTAAATATGGATTTTGCTGACCTGAATTGGCAGACATGTATTTTAGGTGCCATGTCGCATTAAATAAATTCCTGAGGTCCCCTGAAATGAAAAAAACCCTGGCAAGTGACCCTATTTCGCAAAGAGCACCCCCGTACGAACATTTTAAGTGGTGGAAAAGGTACTTTTTAGCAAACAGGTGTCTCACAGAAGACAGAAATACTAAAGAAAGCATTTCAAAGCACATATTTGTGAAAAAAAATAATTACTAGCGGACCCCATTTTTTCTTTCCACAAGGGGTTAAAGGAGAAAATGCACCCCAGGTTGTGTTCCCCATTTTCTCCCCATTCAGGAAACACCCCATATGTGCTTGATTTTAGCCTGCTGTATGGGCGCACAGCAGGCAAACAGCTAAATGTGAATTTTGCTGACAGGCCTGAATTTGCAGACATGGATTTTAGGTGCCATGTCGCATTAAATCAATTGCTGAGGTCACCAGAAATGAAAAACCCCAAGAAGTGACCCCATTTCGGAAAGAGCACCCCCGTACGAACATTTTAAGTGGTGGAAAGGGTACTTTTCAGCAAACAGGTGCCTCACAGAAGGCAGAAAGACTAGAGGATTTCAAAGCACACATTTGTAAAAATGAAAAATTACTTGCAGACCCCAATTTTTAAGTTTCACAAGGGGTTAAAGGAGAAAATGCACTCCAGTATATGTTCCCCATTTTCTCCCCTTTTTGCAAACCCCCCATATGTACTTGTAGCCTGCTGTATGGGCGCACAGCAGGTCTCTAGAGGCAAAGTGCAAAAACTGTTTTTTGCAGGCCTGAATAAACATACATGGATTTTAGGTGCCATGTTACATTAAATAAATTTCCTGAGGTCCCCAGAAATGAAAAATCCCAAGAAGTGACCCCATTTCGGAAAGAGCACCCCCGTACTAACATTTTAAGGAGTTAAAGGGCACTTTTGACCTAACAGTTGTCTCACAGAAAAGAATATGGAGTGGTTGTTGGAAAGTGGATATACAAGGGAGGTGGACTAAATCAGAGATATAAATTGGAAATATTACAGGGAGCATAAAGGATGAAATTAAATTAATACTCCATGGATGAGTGGTATATTCTGAAACACTCCTGCATGCACAGGCCAGGTTTTTTAGGGCAGGTTTCGCTGTGGTAAATTGTGTCTTTCCTTATCCCCCTTTTAAAACACACCCTGCTGTCCTTCCCTTCCTTGCTGTCTGGTGGACTTTACCTGAAAAATGTTGCCCTGGTACGACATGGGCACCATGACTTCCTGAAGTATTGGGACCCTCCCCGGTCTGGGTTTGAAAAATTAGGGCCTTGATTACCACCTCTTGGAACTGAAGGAAAGTTCCTCTGTGGCCTGCAGAATGAAATAGCACGTACGCATTGCACATTGCCATCTGTACAATGTGTACGGCCAGCTTTTTGCACCACACTTTAGTTTTTTGTGTGGCACTGTAGGGCTTCATAAGTTGATCTGCAAGATCCACCCCTCCCATGTGCCTGTTGTAATCAAGGATGTAAACTGGTTTGGGGACAGTGGAAGTGGTAGCTCGTACAGCGGCAGGGGATCTGGCATTAGTGTGAATGGTGGTCAGTACAAGGATGTCCCTCTTGTCCTTGTACTTAACCACCAGCATGTTCTCATTGCGGAGAGCCCTACTTTCACCCATTCTCAGTGGTTGCCCTACCACTGATCTAGGGAGGCGTCTCAGATTTTTGCGCACTGTGCCGCAAGCCACAGTACCTCTGGCAGTTAGGGACCTGTATAGGGGTATGCTGGTATAATAGCTATCCACATAGAGGTGGTAACCCTTATCCAGCAGTGACGCAGTAAGTCCCACACAATCTTCCCACTAACTCCTAGAATGGGGGGCATTCTGGGGGTTCTATCCTGGAATTCTTCCCTTCATAAACGTGGAACTTGTGGGTGTACCCGGAGCTACTCTCACAGAATTTGTATATTTTTTATGCCATACCTTGCCCGTTTGTTAGTCAGGTACTGGTGGAGTCTAATCCTCCCTTTGAACAGTAATAGGGACTCATCTACACTGACATTTTTCGCTGGGTTGTAAACCTCAGCAAACTTGGTACGGAAGTTGTCAATGACAGGCCTAACTTTGACCGTCTGTCAAATGTTGGGTTGTTTTGGGGTGGGCACTGTGCATTGTCATTGTAGTGTAGGAATTTCCTAATTGACTCAAATCTGTTCCGGGTCATGGTCTGACTGTAAATTGGAGTCTGGTAGAAAATGTCTGAACTCCAATATTGCCTAACGTTTTTTTTTTTTTTACTACGCCCATATGCAGCACGAGTCCCCAAAACTACATCATCTCTGCTGCATTTACTGGGGTCCAACATAGGGGTCTAGCATATGGCGAAGTAGGGTTCTGGGAAATAAATTGTTGGGCGTATAAATTGGTTTGGGCCAGCATTAAATTGACTAAATCTTCAGAGAAAAAGTTTTTGAAAAAATCTAGCTCAGTGAAGCCCGCACAATCTATCAGAATTCCTGAGTTGCCCACAAACTCAGGAATTTTGGGCTGATATTCGTCAGGGGGTGGGGTCCATATGGGGTCACTCTGGGGGGCTGCCTCCTCTGCTACCCTGGGGCGCCTTCTAGAGGGTCCCTCATCAGCAAATTAAGATGATGATGAGGGGGTAGAGGAAAGTGGCATCCTCTTCTCCCTCACTGGCCGACTCAGTATCAGAGGCAAGCATGGCGTATGCCTCTTCAGCTGAGTACACTCGTTGGGATGGACGTGCCATTTTTATTTTATTGGGGTGTAATGTGTGAAACCTGTAAACCTTTATTTAGTGTGGGGTATATATGTAGTGTTTTCACACGTGAAGAAGCTTGTAAAAAATTTGAAATCTAGAGAAAAGGAGTAGAGAAAAAAAAGTTGGAAAAAAAAAAAGGCTTTTCTGCACTAAGAAGTCTTCTGCACAAAAAAAGTCTTTGCTGCACAAAAAAAAAGTATTTTCTGCAACAAAAAATAAAACTTGCAGAGCAAACTGAGCAGACACGATCAGTAATGGACACTACTGATCGGTACTCAGTGGTTGAAAAATGCACTCACGCAGATGGTGCGTTCGTGAAAAAAACTAAAAAAACATGTGCAGATGCTACTGAGCACACTACTGATTAGTGCTCAGCGCAAAAACTGTAGTATAAAAATTCACTACAGTGCTCTGCAAAATGCACGCACGCAGATGGTACGTTCATGCAAAAACCTAAACTCACACTAAGGCCTCATGCAAATTGCGGATCCGCAAAAAAAAACGGATGAAATTCCATATGGCATCCGTTTTTTTTGCGGATCCTTTTTTTTTGCGGGGCAACGGAATGGACATACTGATGCGGACAGCACATGGTGTGCTGTCCATGTTTTTTGCGGACCCATTGAAATGAATGGGTCTGCATCCTATCCGCAAAAAAAAAAAAAAACATTTGTGTGCATGTAGCCAAACTGAAATATATATATATATATATATATATTTATAACTTACTACCACTAACTGCAGCTCTTTTTTCACAGCAAAAAAATACAAATAAAAAAAAAATAAATGTGCAGATTCTACTGAGCACACTACCGATCGGTGCTCTGCAGCACGCACACAGATCATGCGTGCAAAAACTGTAGTATAAAAATTTACTACAGTGAACACTGGCTAAAAATTTAACTTATATCTATATATATATATAGAAATATAGAACTCTATATATATATTTATATAAAGCCCTAACTACAAAAATTCTGCACAAATAATCCCCAGGTGCTGATAAGGCAGGTACGCACTGGACAGCACTTGGCCGTCACAGCTCGCATGCAGAAAAAGTGGTGCAGAGCTGGAAAAATGGGGAAAAAAAATGAAAGTGCACGGACAAAATGGCGTCCGTAAAAAAAAGGACGGTGGGGTTGGGAGGAAGGGACAGGGACGAAGGGTGGTTTAGGGATCTGGAACAGCTGCAAATGAAGAAAAATCTGTGCAGCTATTCAAGATGTTGTTCTTCTTTTCTCCTTTCTTCTTTTCAGCAGGAAAGGGGTTAAATCGCTGTGGTGTGCACCACAAGTCCCAGCAAGCCAACAAGCAGCACAGAGAATCACAGAACCTCTCTGCATGCAGTCACCAGCTAGAATGGCTGCATGCAGGGAAGTTCTGCCTCTTCCTGTGCAGCTATAGCGCTGCCATTGGCTGGAGCGTTGTTCCAGCCAATAGCTGCGCTGGCAGGGGAACCAATACACTGGTGTCCCCTGCCTGACCTAGGAGGAGACAGGTGGCACCCCCCTTCCCCTGCAGCTCCGTATCGCAGCCGGAACTGCCATGCGCACATGTGGGAATTCGGCCAATAGCAGCGATCAGGGCCTTCAGTATATAATTTACAGAGAACGCAAAGCCTCTACAGAGGATAGGTCATCAGTAAAAAAAAATATATAATCTTGGAAAACCCCTTTAAAGACTATAGTTACTGTTGACATAGCAAAAATAATGTTTTCATGTTAGTCATTACCTTGAGTTAAAGAGGACCTGTCAGCACAAACTGCAATGCAATCTGACAGCACCATGTTATAGAGCAGGAGGAGCTGAGCAGATTCATATATAGTTTTATAGGGAAAGATTTAGTAAATCCTGTGATGTATACTTCCCCCCTTGTGCTGACAGACACTTAGGGCTCATTCAGATGACCATATGCAATTGCGGACAAGAATAGGACATGCTCCTTTTCGTGGGGCTGTGAAACTGCAGTTTTGCTGCCCCATTAAGATAAATGGGTCCACAATTTTGCGGAACCGATGTGGAAACATATATACGGTCGTGTAAATCAGCCCTTATGCTGCGGAGTTTGTGACGCCATTCTCTTTAGTCTCATGTTAGGAACACACAGGCGTGCCACATGCCAAGTCAATTTATTGTCTGCGCTCTTCATCAAATGGCTACGACTCTGTTGTTGGAGAACCACATGAGAGAAAATGGTAAATGTCGAGTTAAATAAGTTAGGCAGTGTTATTTTATCTTCCGCTCTCTGTATGGTGCTGTCAATATAGCAGGCGAGTGTATTTTTGTAACGGCTTGCACTCGTAATTGGCTTTCTTGGAACAACTGGGTCACCAGCATGAAGGGAAAAAGGATACAAATAATATTCTTCCCGTATATACGTACAGCCGTATATGTCTGTTTAAGCTACAGATGACACCAGTTTAAATTTGACAGTTAACTCTTTGTCGCCACCCACTTAAATTATTATATTTTTTTGATGGCGGCAAAGTTGACTGGCCGAATAATTGCCCCAAAGCATTGTTATAACGAGGAAAAACCATTTATGACTTTTTGGCTCTTTAATCTGTCATTTTATTCTGGAAAATAGCCTAATTTGTCTATAACATTCGCATACAGAAGGTACACATATCTCGAAAGCCGATAAATCTGTTATTATGTTGTTAGAGAGTTTGAAGAAAATGGCGCGCCAAGCGGTAACACCCACAAAGTGAGACTCTGAAAACCTTCTATAGAACTGTGTTGACAACCGCACCATTATTCAGTGTCTACCCCCCCAGTACGTGCTCGGAGACAGGTGCACACATTAACGTCAGCCGCCTGCACTTACGCTGATGTATTTAGCATCTCCTAAAAGATCAGATTGAGCTCTGGTATTTACTGTGTGATGAATTTCTCCTGGGCCCCATCTGAACATTGCTCTGCATATCCAGCGCTTAATTTACAGCAGACTAGGAGGTGCAGTTTATCCTTGGACTGCATACATTTCATGGAAATAGCAGTCTTGAGTGGAGATACTGAACGTGACCCCATCCACACCTATACACAGACATACAAAGAGTCAACTGCACACTCTGTCTCATTCTGGGTATTAAAAAAAGTGATACATGATTCAGTAAATCTGATTACTGTAAATCAAACTAATATGGTGCACCTATCAGACATGTGCTGATAACTACATCTATATATCCTGTCCTCTTCCAGTCAAGTTAATGAGACTATTTTGGCTATTACCTTGAGAATCCTTGACTAATAGAATTCAGGAGCTTCTCCCTGGCCAAATAACTCAAAAACAGTGCTTTCTACTGATGGGTGTCTCTGGGGTAACCTAATGTAACTCTGGTAACAGGAGTCACGTTTCATGGTTCTTTAACAGTAAGAAGATGAATAAAGGGGTTGTTGGCCCATCCTATACATTGGTGGCATATCGCTAAGATGGCTCAAGTCCCACCTCACAGAGCCCACATGAGTGGCCCACCTCCATAAATTTTTATAGGTGCGCCGAAAATAGCCAAGTCCTATTTCCATCAGCCCCACAGCAATTAATGGAGAGGTGGCCGTGCTTGCACTGTGCACTTCCCATTCATTTCTATGGGACTTTTGAAAATAACCGATCGGCTATTTTCGCCAGTCCCAAAGAAATAAATTTAAAGAGTGACCGCGTGTCATGCCCTGCTCAGGCTATGTGCGGAGGTCTGCCAGATTAGCAGCACGTGTCTAGCCTTTTGTTTTGTTTTGGAGTCAAGCTAGATGCGCCTCCCTTCAGGTGCACTGGGTGGGGTCGTTGGTTTCAGTTTAAATCACACCCACTCCCAGTGTTCCCTGCGGGTTATGGCTTCTGTCTGGCTCTGTGTTTGCAAGGAAAGAAGGATTGGCTGTTCCTGCTCAAAAGATAAGTTGGTTTTTTGTTCTCTTGTGGTTTGCTGTCTAGGCTGTTAGAGAGACGCCTGCCCCTCCAGTTTCGGAGGGAGCAGGCTGCCTCTATTTCCCCTTTCATCATCTTAGGGATTTTTAGGGTATTCTCAACCCAGGCACGAGGACACGTTATTCCCACCTTAAGGGTTTGAACGTGGGCTTAGCAGTATATGGAAAGCTGGTAGGGATTTATCAGGAGGTGACCTTGATCCCCAGCTTCTCGCCTAGAAACTTGTTTGTTTATTTATCTGTGTTTCTATATCCTGTCCGCCGTGACATTATAACCCGCCAATACTTTGACTGCCATTGCTCAGCGGTTTTGAGATGGAGTCAATTGATGCGCTAGTTGATCGCATGCAGGGATTATCCCTAGAGGTTGCGGATCTGCGTAATTCGGTCACACGGTGTCAGAATGCTCTGGCATCAGGTGCAAGTCAAATTTATGGGGAGCCTAAAGTCGCGCTCCCCTGACAGATTTGCAAGGGGTGTGGATGACTTTATCCGCTTTAAAGAATCATGCAAGTTGTATTTTCGGCTGCGTCCATCTTCATCTGGTGATGAAAGTCAGAGGGTTGGTATAATCATTTCTCTGTTAAAAGGGGATGCGCAATCCTGGGCCTTTTCTCTGCCGCCCGGTTCTCTGGCCCTCCGGTCGGTGGAGGAATTTTTTAAAGCCTTGGGATTATTAGATGATGATCCAGATCGGGTCTCGATGGCGGAATCTAAATTGCGCAATTTATTACAAGGTGAACATACTGCAGAGGCTTATTGCGTTGAGTTTAGGAGATGGGCTACCGAGTCAGAGTGGAATGACCCCGCGTTAAGTAGTCTGTTTTGTCAGGGGTTATCTGAGAGATTGAAAGACGCCCTTGCCTTTCATGAGTACCCGCATACATTGGAGAATGCAATGTCTTTGGCAGTATGGTTAGATAGACGTATTAGAGAGAGGTGTAAGGCGCCCTCCGCGCAAGGGATCCCTTCTGTGAGTGGTTTCGTCTCACCTGCTCCCCAGGGTGATATTACATGTAACTCTGGGGTAGGGGAGGAACCCATGCAGCTGGGTCAGGTATCTTTCCGTTCTGGTCGTAGAGACTTTAGAGGTTGCATAAACTATGTTATTACTGTGGAAAAAGTGGTCATTTTATTTTTGCTTGTCCTTTCGTTAAACCACATGTTGATGAGAAAGAATCACCAAGAGGTTTACTTAAAAAAAAAAAAAAAAACATTCCTGACACTTGGTAGTGTGAATGGAGTGGTGGAGCAAGCAGGTATGCAAGCTCCCTGTAGTACTCGTTTTCTCCTTCCAGCTATGGTGGCGCTAGACTCAAGAATTTTTTTTTTTTGTTGAAGTATTCATTGACTGTGGTGCTTGGGTAAACCTTATTGATTTTCTTTTTCTTCAAAATCTGGGTCTAAGTACTTGCACTTTAGAAAGAGAGATTCCGTTTTTCGCAATTGATTCTTTCCCTCTTTCTCAAAGGAGTCTCACTCATATTGCTCATGGTATTTTGTTAAGGGTGGGTGATTCACATGTTGAGATTATGTCTTGTATTGTCATGAAGGACCTACCCGCTCCTATAGTCTTAGGTTTACCATGGTTGACAAAACATAACCCAATTATTGATTGGCAAGCAAGACAGATCATTGGTTGGAGTGAGTTTTGTTCAGATAATTGTCTTGGCACATCTATCTCTGGTGTGTCTACTACGGCTCTACCTCTGTATCTCTCAGATTTTGCGAATGTCTTTTCGGAGGGTGGGGCTCAGGAATTGCCCCCTCATCGTGACTATGATTGTCCAGTTAATCTCATCCCAGGGGCTAAGTTGCCAAAGTCTCGGCTTTACAATCTTTCTCAACCTGAAAGAGAGGTCATGCGGAAGTATATTGTCGAGAGTTCGGCAAAAGGTCATATTAGGCCATCTAAGTCTCCAGTGGCACTGGGTTTATTCTTTGTAAAGAAAAAGGATGGATCGCTGAGACCTTGTTTGGATTTCCGGGAATTGAACCGTATTACGGTCCGTGATCCGTATCCCCTTCCTTGGATCTCCGATCTTTTTGATCAGATTGTTGGAGCCAAGGTGTTCTCCAAGTTGGATTTAAGAGGGGCCTACAATCTGATCAGAATCAAGGAAGGGGATGAGTGGAAAACGGCCTTCAACACACATGAGGGTCATTTCGAGAATCTAGTTATGCCTTTTGGATTAACGAATGCGCCAGCGGTATTTCAGCGATTCGTCAATGACATTTTCCATCATTTTGTGGGGAGGTTCGTAGTAGTTTACTTGGATGACATTTTAATTTACTCTCCTGATCTGAAGACCCATCAGGATCACGTGGGACAGGTTTTGACGATCCTTCGGGAGAATAAATTATATGCCAAATTGGAGAAGTGTGTGTTTTCTGTGCAGGAGCTTCCGTTTCTGGGTTATCTGCTTTCTGACTCTGGTTTTCGTATGGACCCCGAAAAGGTCCGGGCGGTTCTGGAATGGGACCGACCGGAGAATCAGAAAGCTTTGATGCGGTTTCTGGGGTTTACTAATTATTATAGAAAATTTATTTATAACTATTCTACCATTGTAAAACTTCTAACCGATATGACTAAGAAGGATGCCGACGTCTCTGTCTGGTCGGATGAGGCATTGCAGGCCTTTTCGACTATTAAAGAATGTTTTGCGTCTGCTCCCATTCTGGTGCAGCCCGATATGTCTCAGCCATTCGTGGTGGAGGTTGATGCATCAGAGGTGGGGGTTGGAGCAATGCTGTCTCCGGGTTCATCTCCTGGCAAATGGGTTCCGTGTGCTTTTTTTTCCAAGAAACTCTCGGTCGCCGAGAGAAATTATGATGTAGGAGATAGAGAATTGCTGGCCATCAAATTGGCCTTTGAGGAATGGCGTCACTGGTTGGAGGGGGCGTCTCACCCCGTTACTGTATATACGGATCATAAGAATTTGGCTTACCTGCAATCTGCCAAGCGTCTGAACCCTAGACAGGCCAGATGGTCACTGTTTTTTACCAGGTTCAATTTTGTAGTTACTTTTCGCCCGGGGGTTAAAAACATTAAGGCTGATGCGTTGTCTCGCAGTTTTCCTGGGCGAGGTGATTCAGAGGATCCTGCTCCGATTTTGGCTGATGGGGTGGTGGTCTCCGCTCTGTATCCCGAATTGGAGATGGAGGTATTGGGAGCCCAGGAGGGGGCTCCTGATTCTTGTCCCCCAGGGAGGTTGTTTGTTCCTGACGGATTGCGATATAAGGTGTTTAAGGAACATCACGATACTGTCCTTGCTGGACATCCTGGTGGTAAGTCCACCTTTGATTTTGTGTCCCGGAGGTTCTGGGGGCCCGGGTTACGTAAGAGCGTTGAGGATTACGTGGCAGCCTGTGAAACCTGTGCACGGTCAAAGGTTGCTCATACTCGACCTGCTGGTTCACTTCTTCCTTTGTCTATTCTGTCTCGTCCTTGGACGCACTTGTCTATGGACTTTATTACGGATCTGCCGAGTTCCTCCGGGAGGACAGTAATTTTGGGGGTTGTTGACCGTTTTAGTAAAATGGCTCACTTTATATCGTTAGCTAGTCTGCCCAATGCCAAGACTCTTGCGCAGATTTTTGTGGTTAATATCGTAAAATTGCATGGCATTCCTTCGGATGTGGTTTCTGATAGGGGCACACAGTTTGTCTCCAGGTTTTGGCCTTCAACTTTCGTTCTCTCGCAGTTTTCCTGGGCGCACAGTTTGTCTCCAGGTTTTGGCCTTCAACTTTCGTTCTCTTCGGCTTTTCATCCGCAGTCGAATGGGCAGACAGAGCGTACTAATCAAAACCTGGAGACCTACTTGAGGTGCTTTGTGGCTGAGAATCAGGAGGACTGGTCCTCATTCTTGTCCCTAGCAGAGTTTGCTTTGAATAACCGTAGGCAGGAGTCCATGGGTAAGTCGCCATTTTTTGGCGCATACGGTTTTCATCCTCAGTTTGGTACCTTTTCTGGGACTAGTTCCTCTGGGATGCCAGAGGAGGAGAGATTTTCTTCTGCCTTGTCTTCTATCTGGCGGAGGATCCAAGTGAATTTGGAGAAGATGGGTGAGAGGTATAAGCGAATGGCTGACAAGAGACGTATGACTGGTCCGGACCTGTGTGTGGGTGATCTGGTGTGGTTGTCTACTAAAAATATTAAACTGAGAGTGCCATCTTGGAAACTGGGTCCAAGATTTATTGGAACGTACAAAATATGGTCAATCCAGTAGCAATTCGTCTAGATCTTCCGCAGACTTGGAGGATCCATGATGTTTTCCACAGGTCTTTACTGAAAAAATATTTGAAACCGGTGGAACCATCGCCTTTGCCTCCTCCTCCTGTTCTGGTTGATGAAAATTTAGAGTTCGAGATCTCCAGGGTTCTTGACTCAAGAGTTCTTCGGGGTTCCCTTCAGTACCTGGTACACTGGAGGGGATACGGCCCTGAGGAAAGGATGTGGGTTCCGGCTCGGGATGTTAGTTCCAGCCGTCTGGTGAAGGCTTTTCACAGATCCCACCCGAATACGGTTGGGCCAGGGTGTCCGGAGGTCATCCGTAGAAGGGGGGGTACTGTCATGCCCTGCTCAGGCTATGTGCGGAGGTCTGCCAGATTAGCAGCACGTGTCTAGCCTTTTTTTTTGTTTTGTTTTGTTTTGTAGTCAAGCTAGATCCGCCTCCCTTCAGCTGCACTGGGTGGGGTCGTTGGTTTCAGTTTAAATCACACCCACTCCCAGTGTTCCCTGCGGGTTATGGCTTCTGTCTGGCTCTGTGTTTGCAAGGAAAGAAGGATTGGCTGTTCCTGCTCAAAAGATAAGTTGGTTTTTTGTTCTCTTGTGGTTTGCTGTCTAGGCTGTTAGAGAGACGCCTGCCCCTCCAGGTTCGGAGGGAGCAGGCTGCCTCTATTTCCCCTTTCATCATCTTAGGGATTTTTAGGGTATTCTCAGTCCAGGCACGAGGACACGTTATTCCCACCTTAAGGCTCTGAACATGGGCTTAGCAGTATAGGGAGAGCTGGTAGGGATTTATCAGGAGGTGACCTTGATCCCCAGCTTCTTGCCTAGAAACTTGTTTGTTTATTTATCTGTGTTTCTCTATCCTGTCCACTGTGACACCGCGCATGTGCAGTCTGTTCTCCTTCAATTTGTGGGCTTCGTTCGAGAGATAGGTGCGGATGCCAGAGGTGGGACTTGCATCTATCAGACATTGGTGGCATATCCTAGCGATGAGATGTACTATTATGACACCCCAGGGTGCTGTGGCTATGCATCACTTGCAGATGCTGGCTGTGTTGCACAGTTGGCACCCCTATTTAATGACCAGTATTGGAGATAGCATTGATCCTGGTTGTTTAACCCCTTAGATGTTGTAGTCAGTGCTGACCTATTTGGTTAGCAAAAATAAGGGGTCTCCTTTTTCCACCCCATCATCCCCCTCCCCATCTTGCAATACGATCCTGGGGTTCTGAGGTTTTGACATGGTAGCCTGGGGCCTAAAATTTGCCTCTACACTTGCCACGTACTGATGCCTGTTAAGTCTTGCCATAGGCTGGGCCTAATAAGCATCCTATCATATTTACACTTACAGACATGATACACTGTAAAGTAGAAACGTATTGCATTTGCGCATTGCAATGTATTAAATGGGTGATTAGAGGATTGCAGGTTTAAGTACTTAGAAAAAAAAGTAATAAAAAAATAAAACTACTGAGCAAGCTACCTCATTCAATGAAATGAGCATATACAGTCAGGTTCATAGATATTGGGACATCGACACAATTCTAACATTTTTAACTCTATACATTACTACAATAAATTTGAAATGAAACGAACAAGTGGTGCTTTAACTACAGACTGTCCGCTTTAATTTGAGGGTATTTACATCCAAATCAGGTGAACTGTGCAGGAATTACAACAATGTGCCTCCAACTTGTTAAGGGACCAAAAGTAATGGGACAATTGGCTTCTCGGCTGTTCCATGGCCAGGTGTGGGTTATTCCCTCATTATCCCAATTGCAATGAGCAGATAAAAGGTCCGGAGTTCATTTCAAGTGTGCTATTTGCATTTGTAATCTGTTGCCGTCAACTCTCAAGATAAGAGACAAAGAGCTGTCACTATCAGTGAAGCAAGCCATCATTAGGCTAAAAAAAATAAAAAAAATAAAAAAAATCAGAGAGATAGCAAAAACATTAGCGTGGCCAAAACAACTGTTTGGGACATTCTTAAAAAGAAGGAATGCACCGGTGAGCTCAGCAACACTAAAAGACCCCGAAGACCACGGAAAACAACTGTGGTGGATGACCGAAGAATTCTTTCCCTGGTGAAGAAAACACCCTTCACAACAGTTGGCCAGATCAAGAACACTCTCCAGGAGGTAGGTGTATGTGTGTCAAAGTCAACAATCAAGAGAAGACTTCACCAGAGTGAATACAGAGGGTACACCACAAGATCTAAACCATTGGTGAGCCTCAAAAACAGGAAAGCAAGATTAGAGTTTGCCAAACGACATCTAAAAAAGCCTTCACAGTTCTGGAACAACATCCTATGGACAGATGAGACCAAGATCAACTTGTACCAGAGTGATGGGAAGAGAAGAGTATGGAGAAGGAAAGGAACTGCTCATGATCCTAAGCATACCACCTCATCAGTGAAGCATTGTGGTGGTAGTGTCATGGCGTGGGCATGTATGGCTGCCAATGGAACTGGTTCTCTTGTATTTTTTGATGTTGTGACTGCTGACAAAAGCAGCAGGATGAATTCTGAAGTGTTTCGGACAATATTATCTGCTCATATTCAGCCAAATGCTTCAGAACTCATTGGACGGCGCTTCACCCAAAGCATACTGCAAAAGCAACCAAAGAGTTTTTTAAGGGAAAGAAGTGGAATGTTATGCAATGGCCAAGTCGATCACCTGACCTGAATCTGATTGAGCATGCATTTCACTTGCTGAAGACAAAACTGAAGGGAAAATGCCCCAAGAACAAGCAGGAACCAAAGATAGTTGCAGTAGAGGCCTTGCAGAGCATCACCAGGGATGAAGCCCAGCATCTGGTGATGTCTATGCGTTCCAGACTTCAGGCTGTAATTGACTGCAAAGGATTTGCAACCAAGTATAAAAAAGTGAAAGTTTGATTTATGATTATTGTTATGTCCCCTTTACTTTTGGTCCCTTAACAAGTGGGAGGCACATATGCAAACTGCTGTAAATACCCTCAAATTAAAGCTGACAGTCTGCAGTTAAAGCACATCTTGTTTGTTTCATTTTTAATCCATTGTGGTGGTGTATAGAGCCAGAAATGTTAGAATTGTGTCGATGTCCCAATATTTATGGACCTGACTGTAGGTTATACTTACCTGTGCACCCACGTATATCCTGATCCCTGCACGGCCACCACTGCATCTCCCGGATGACGCTACGGAGGCTCGTCTCCGTCGCGGCCTGCTATTGGCTGCATCCCCATCCCCCCTTTGCTGGATGTTTTGATCCGCATGACTAGTAGATGCAGAGGTGGCCTTGCAGGGATCAGAAGCAGCGCAGGTGCTGGAGAGCAGAGTAAGGATAACCTATATGAGGGGCCCGGATATTAGGTGGTTCATTATAGATTATCACTATCCTGATGCCCTAAATAGTCCTGTCCTTTAAGAGATTTAGGTAAGATTTTACTTACAACATTATAGTCACTTGTAGATGGCACTATAGAGACCCTTTTCTTTCTTCTGGAGAACAACTATTTTGAATATTTATTTCCCCAGGAAGCATTACCTTAAAGACTTCTTGCAGGATTGATCTCTAC
Organism: Bufo bufo; assembly: GCF_905171765.1. Taxonomy (NCBI): domain Eukaryota; kingdom Metazoa; phylum Chordata; class Amphibia; order Anura; family Bufonidae; genus Bufo; species Bufo bufo. The sequence continues at coordinate 44,468,292 of NC_053398.1, forward strand.
AAGGAGAATCCGTTCTGTTGTCAAGATACTACCTGAAAGTAAATCTTAAATACCATTATTTTTTTTTCATTAGAAACATGGGACTATGAGATGCATCTAGGATTTGGAGGAGGTAAATAAGAAAAAATATTTTTTATCATACCCCCAAGCTCCATCAGCCTCAGATCAGAATCTCAGACCCCCAAGCTCCATCAGACTTCAGATCAGACCCCCAAGCTCCATAAGCCTAAGATCAGAGCCGCCAACCTCCATCACTCTCAGATCAGCCCCATCAGACCCCCCCACACACAGATCAGACCCCATCAGACTGCTAATCAGAACCTCATCAGCTTCAGATCAGATCCTATCCGACCTCAGATAAGACCCCCATCAGCCTCAGATCGGATGTAAAAAAAAGAACTTTGCAGGCTCGAGATGGTGCTGCAAGTCCAGGATTTGATATCTGCTCTCCCTTTGGCCCGCATTGCACTGTGACCTGACACTGTATGCTGTCAGGACCCAGTGCAGAGTGGGGCCTGGAAGTAGACCAGGGAGGGTGAGTACAGCATAGCCATGCAGCGCTTCCCTCACCACTCCCTGCACCTCCCGCATGCTGATGACCGCTTGCAAAATGTAAGCAGTCATTGCCATTCAGACTATAAGATGTACTGCCATTTTCCCCTCACTTTTCGGGGGTGAAAGTGTGTCTTATAGTCAGAAAAATACGATATGCATAACATTTACTTGTGAATGTTTCAGTCCTTTGTCAGTTGCTTTCTTCTTGTTAGAAGAACTGTTCTTTGTTTGGTCCTTAACAGTACAAAGTGTAGTACATATTGTGTTCTGTACATGTCCTACTAGACAGCCAGTTAGTGCTTGCGCTTCAGTAATAATGTCTCTAATAATGCTCTGATTGGCTGCTTACTGTGACCGATCATAGACATTTTGCTGGTCAAAAGTACTGTACCAGTGATCTTCCAATCTATCCCATGTGCTGCAGATCACCCTTGACTGTGTCACTGTAAGCTGAATGTGGTTTTGATTCACAATTTCCCAGGAACAGTTATTGTAAATTGAAAGCATTGTGACCTGAGGTCATTGTGACTTCAATGCCCTCTTTGTTATTGCTATGAGATTGAACCAACTTATAATGACTAGTGAATTATCCAACTGGAAGAAGCCATTAGTCGATGAGTTGACTGTGCCAGTAACAAAGTTACATGGTCATTAGCAACACACAGCCTCAATTAAGGTGAGTTCACACATCGTGTATTTTTTGCAGATTTTCAGTTGAGGGATCCTATTCAGTACAGTACAATGTAAGTAAAGGGCTTGGAGCAATCTCACTTTGTGCCCTTTCTGTTGCAGAAATGTCGCAGATTTTGACAGCGGATTACATTTATTGCAATGCAAAGAGTGAAATCTGCGACCATACCCGCAGCAAAATCCCCCAAGGTATGTGCATGTCACGTGTGGATTTACAGGCCACTTCAGCAGAGTCATTTCTTAAGCGGGGTGTGTGTACCTTGCCTAACAAAGACACCACAGGCATGATACGGCCAGGATGGTTTACACCCAGGTTTTAACCTTATGTATATGCCATACTTGACAACTCTCCTAGAACGTCCAAGAAGCTCAGAGACAAAGGGTAGACCTTGTGGACTCCTAAAAGAGTTTGCAGATCTTCCCTACAGTGCAAGGAGAGCTGCTTTTTCCAGGAAAGCTGCCCTCCATAAGGGCAACCTGTATGTGGCTCCCCAGTACCCAAGTGCTCTGAAAGGCCATCATTAGGGGTGAGCGAATCGATTTCGGATGAAACCTCCAAAGTCGATTCGCATAAAACTTAAAGGGGTTGTCCGGGATTGGGGACATTGTTGTAAGGGTACAACAAGCACATAAATATTACATACATTCCTGTCCTACCTTTGCCAGAGTTTTCTGATGCCCTGTATTTCTTTCAAAAATTCTCAGCCGGAAGTTCAGATTTTCAAACATTCAGTGACGTACCGACTCCTTACTGGTGTGCAAAGCCTCTTCCTTCCGCTTAGCAAGGAGACCGGTGACGGCACCAGCACACAGGATCGTTCTGCAGCTAGCAAGGAGGCTTTCAGTAGGAGGTAAATGTCTGAGCTAAACCACGCCCCTCTGTGACATCACCAGGCACAGAGGGCGTTAGTCTGGGAAGGAGGAGGCAGTATTTGGAGGAGGGAACTCGCCGCACTAAGGAACGCCCCCCTCTGCCGATGATGTCACCGGCCATAGAGGAGTGTTATTAGGAGTAGAAGGAGGCTCTATTGGAGGCAGCAAACTATGCTATTTAGCATAGTGCACGCCTCCCATGGTCATTTGCAATGAATGGGATGTGCTACAGCTCCCTGCCACTATTGTCTTTTATGCCTTGCTAGCAGAGAGCAGATACATGGAAGCAGGGAGGGATTCAGTTTGTAGGCTTAGAAAAAGGTGGTTTTAGGGGAGGAATACTGATGAGGAGTATGAGTGGCAGGAGGCGGAATACTGATTAGGGGGAGTGGAAAGGCTTGTAAGATCCAGCTGCACCCATAAGGCAGTGTGGCCGGAAATGACATAGCACAGGAGCTGCTATGTAAACAATACTGACAGCAGAATTAGGGACTCATAGGAGCAAAGAGGATGAAAAAAAAATACACAGAGCATCAGAATGACTTTACTGCGTAATGTCAAGGTGATTATTAACGTTTTAAAAAATTACTTTGATCCCGGACAACCCCTTTAATTCTAATACTGTACGGAGCAGGAGCTCTGTACAGTATTAGAATGTATTGGCTCCGATGAGCCGAAGTTATTGCTTTTTGAAGTCTCGCAAGACTTTGTGCAATAACTTCATAAATGAATTTGTACTGTAAAAAACCATTTCCCGAACTCGGGTTCAGTTCCAAGTGGTACTTTGGAACCGAACCCGAGTTCGGGAAATGTTTTTTTACAGCACAAATTCATTTATGAAGTTATTGCACAAAGTCTCGTGAGACTTCAAAAAGCAATAACTTCGGCTCATCGGAGCCAATACATTCTAATACTGTACAGAGCTCCTGCTACGTACAGTATTAGAACAAAGTTTTATGCAAATCGACTTCGGATGTTTCATCCGAAGTCGATTCGCTCATCCCTACCCATCATCATCGACATGATGAATGTATGTTGGTATATTCCCTTGGAAATAGTGCTTGGTAGACTAGGACACCTCACAGACACGCCATACAATGAACACCTAGTGCTGCTCCATGTTGCAGAACCATAGGGATGACGTGTGTTGTACAGGATCCAGGCATGCAGCTTTACTTTAGATGTAATGAGTACAAATACATATGTATTGTTTTTGTGTGTAGGTTATTATGTATCTTTGTTCATTTTTTATGTTGGTAATTTTCTGAATTGACAGCTCCGTTTAGGCTACTCTCAATGTTGTTTTCCGGTATTCAGATACAGCAGAGGATCTCAATACTGGAAAAATAAATATTTAGTTTAGTTCTCATACATTCTGAATGGAAAGAGATCCATTCAGGATGCATTAGGATGTCTTCTGTTCCGGCAGCAGTCCATTTTGTGTCGTGAAGCAAAACTGCTGCAAGCATGGGTTTTGTGACCATCATTAAAACGGAAGAAAACGGTTCCGGCACTGAGAACAATGTAAGTCAATCATTTGCATCAGTTTGTATCACTTCTTCAGAGATTAATTATTTTTGAACTAGAAAAAGTCCTGCATGCACTGCATTTTCTCTGTTAAAAAATAACTGACAGAACTGACACAAACAGATCATAACTGATGCTCAAAACAATGGATCCATTTTCCCCCCTGTTTCTTCTGACAGATCCAAAGAACTGCAAGCTGAACAATGATGTGAACACGGCTTGGTTTTGGCCCCAGTTTCGTAACAATAGCCATAGCACTTGAGGGCCCAGAGGGTTGGTGAGGGGGCAGTCAGGGACGAGAAATGTGTGAAATAACAATGGGCTTTTTTCTAAATTTGGGTTTGCTTATATATACAACATGGACAAAATTGTGGTACCATTCTGTTAAAGAAAATGGTCCTTGAAATAACTTGAAACTAACAAAAGTAACACCAAAAAAAATTTTACTGAAAATTGACTAATGAAAATCAGACATTGCTTTGAATTGTAGTGGAACAAAAGAATTTATAAACAAACTAATGAAACTAGCCCTGAACAAAAATGATGGTACCCTTACATTAATATTTTTTTTCGCACAACTTTTTAAGGCAATCACTGTAATCAAAGCGATTTCCGTAACTCTCAATGAGACATCAGCACCTGTCACCAGGTATTTTGGCCCACTCCTCGTGATCAAACTACTCCAGCTGTCTCAGGTGAAGGAATCTTCTCCAGACTGCATATTTTCAGCTCCTTCCACAAATGTTCAATAAGATTTAAGTCAGGATCATAGAAGGGAGACTATCAGAATAGTCTAGTGCTTTGCTCTTAAATCCCTTCATGGAATGTTTTAGCTGTGTGTATTGGGTCATTATCCTGTTGGAGGACTCGTGACCTGTAACTGAGACTAAGTGTTCTGACACTGGGCAAGCACAGTTGCCCAGAATGCCTTGATAGTATTGAGACTTCTTTGTACCAGAACAGATTCACCCCCTTTGCCAATGCTAGCAAAGCAGCCCCTAAACAAACCAAGCCTCTTCCAAGTTTCACAGTAGATACAATTTCTTTTCCTTTTTGCTTCATTTTTGCCCTCTGTAAACATAGAGCTGATGTGACTTGCCAAAAAGCTCCAGTTTTTGTCTCATCTGTCCAAAAGACATTCTACCAGAATCTTTATGACTTGTCAATATAGCGTTTTGGCAAATTGCTTTCAACAGTGGTTGTCCTCCTCAATCGTCTTTCATTATATCCTCTCTAGCTTAGTGACGAATGGTGTGATCTGACATTGAAGTTCCTTGACCTTGGGAGTTCACCTCTAATCTTCTTTGGAAGTTGTTTTGGGCTCTTTGGGGTTAACATTTGTGTTATCCGTCTCTTCAATTTGTCATCAATTTTCTCTGGTTCCACGTTCAGGGAGGTTGGCTACAGTCCCGTAGACCTTAAACTTCTGAATATATGTGCGGCTGTAATAACAGGAACATCAAGCTGTTTGGAGATGGTCTTATGGCCTTTACATCTAACTTGTTTGTCTATAATTTTCTTTGTTATCTCCTGAGACAACTCTCTTCTTAGCTTTATTTGGCCCATGTTCAGTGTGGTACCCACCATGATACCAAACAGGACTATTCTCACCCTCTAAATAGGCAGACCGATTGATTACAAGTTTGAAGACACCCATGATGCTAATTACAGGACACAGGTTAGTTTAACATGTCCCTAAGGTCAAATTATTTTCCATCTTTTCTAGGGGCACCAACAGTTTTGTCCAGGTCAGTTTAATTAGTTTTTTTTTTTTTTTTTTATTATTATTATTATTATTTTGAATCACAATTCAAAAGCACTGTCTGATTTGTCTGATTTTGTTTTAATTTTTTTATTTATTATTACTTTTGTAAGTTTCAAGTTATTTCAATGACCATTGTGGGCTTATCTTTCTTTAACCTAAGGGTACCAACACTTTTGTCCACATGTGTAGCTTTCAAGGGATTTCATCAATGGCTGTGCTTGGTATTACAGCTCAGCCCCATTCACTTCAAAGTCAGAGGCAAAGCTGCCAGAAGCGTCGGACCCCTGCCTGAGGATAGGTCATATGTTAAAAATCTCTGAAAACGCCTTTAATTATTGCTACTTATGCTGCTGTTTTAATTTTCTTCGACTAGATTGTGGGACCCCATCTTATTTTGCTATGGGGCCCTATGAATTATAGTTATGCCCCTGTTTGTCCTGATTCTTTGGGCTCATTTTAGGTTGTTGCTAAAATATAATTTACAATTTAGACATACACATTTTATTCTGTACATGCTTTACCCAGACAGTGAGGCACAATTATTCTATGATAAAGAGCCAAGACATTGAGGCCGGTTCAATGTCATGAAGAACTATGTCCAGGCACTAAGCTAGGTTCAGACTTCTGGGGGTTTGTATAATCTAGTGTGGAATTCGGCCCAGGCACTAAATGTCCCATGCTAGTGCCAGTACAGCAGATGAAAACAATAAGCATGGGGCACAAACTCTGCATGACACAGATCTGCCTAAATAACCAAATCTAAGCACAGCTAAACATGACAGTATGCAAGGGGCACAATACCAGCAAAGGGACAATCTGCTACAAAGAATTTGAAAGAATTTTGAATTGTACAAAAACTGTAACGTAGCGAAGATGGAAAGTAATTTATACTAAATAAATACAGCAATATCTATTACAGGCTGAAAAGTTACAGTACAGTAATCATATCTATACTAGTAATGCTGAATTTAACTTTTTTCAATATGGCACCATAGACATCAGGATGTGGTGATCTTCCTAAAATGTTTTATCTCTCTTGAGGTATACAGGGGTTTTCGAGGAGCAGCAATCAAACTGTGCAAGTGAATACTGTAGAACATTTTACCTTTTGCAAAGAGATTTGCACTTCCTGGAGGAGACATTCAAGAGAGCATGTCACCACGAAATGCAGTGCAATCTGCAGGCAGCATATTATAGAGTAGGAGGAGCTGAGTAGATTGATATATAGATTTGTGGGAAAATATTCAGTAAAACTTGCAATTTATACATTTATATCTCTGCTATTTCTGACTTCAGTTGTACACAGGGGAGGTGTTATCAGTTATTCACTATGTAAGTGTTTATACAGAAATGTCAGTCACTGATAGTTATACACAGGGTCAGTTAATCTACTTTTACACCTTCCGTTTGAATTTTGGCAGGCTGTTTAGGCAGAGAAAAGCCTCCTGGAATTCTGAAGATTCGGTGCTGCCGGGGCGTGAAGGAATGTCCGCCAACCCCATTAAGTGTAATAGAGTCCAGCAGACAAGTGGATATCCAGCCAGACACAAACCGCTGTATGCTGTGGTTTTTTGTCCAGCCTATCCTCCGCTTGTCTGCTGGAACAGGAATGCTGCAGTTTAACACCAGAGGTGTGAAAGTAGCCTTAAAGGGTACCCGAGTTTGAAAAAAAGTTTGCATAATGCCTGTACTTTATTGTACTATCATAACTGTGAAGCAACAGGTGTTTTGGTGGCTTCCCTAAAGTCTTTTTCAGACATATTATTTCCTGTCTCAGCTGCACTGCTAGATGGATTTCAATCAGAAGCATGGGGCGTCTTCTTCTGCCACCACTGTACTGCTGTGATGTCTTTTCCCTTACTTCCCACTGTCTTTGATTTCAGATAAGGAGGATATTTGTTATTTACAACATTCTCTATGAAATTAAATTGTGTGGAAGGACAGGGACTCTTTAAAAGCAGAAATAGCAAAGGTTTAAATGTATAAATTGCTGAGTTTTTTCTCACAAAAGTATATATCAATCTGCTCAGCTTCTCCTGTCATTAAAAATGCAATGAATAAAATAAACTTAGGCACTCCTTAAGATTTACAATTCACAGCAAAAAATGCACCAAAATGATACGCAACTGACAATACTAGCTAATTCCTCAGGCCGATGTTAAAAGCTGAGAACTTTGCCAATATCTTCCAGTCAGGAACATATCGGAGCCCCTCATGCACCACGTCACGGTGTCTCAGCACGCATGGGGTCCTACCACTCAACTGCCCGTGGTGTGTGAACAGGGTCTGAACAGTGCAATTAACTCACAGCCAGTCTCTCCCATGCCTCCATAGTGGTATCACCAATGCACTGTGAGGTAAAATAAAGCTGTGAGCCGCACACACAACAGACCATGTGACACAGAAGCTACCAGGTGCAAAAGAATGTTACCAACAAAATAAAGTGGTACATTCCATACACATAAGGACAAAAACTCACTGAAAAAAGTGGCCTAAACGGGTGAAAATGCTCCAAACCCAGACACTGTGGTGTGTCTATAACCGGGGGAGCAATTCCTCCGCATGCGGTCCACAAACAACGGCAGTCCCCAGCAAAAAATGCGTACAATGGAGGATGCCGGGGCGGACCGCATGCACATAGATGCCCCCCAATCATGTGCAAGTAACGAGTGCCCCATAGATGCCCCCCAATCATGTGCCAATAACAAGTGCCCCATATATGCCCCCCAATCATGTGCCAGGAACAAGTGCCCCCATAGATGCCATCATGTGCCAGTAAGTAGTACCATATAAAAAAATAAATACTTATACTTACCTCCATCAGGCTGGCAGCGATGCGATCCCACGCTGTATGGCTCAGGCGTGCACCGGCCTCTGCAGCCTATCAGATAAGCGGGGAAGGGAGACGCCTCTCCCTCCCCTGCCCTGCAGCAGCACATCTATCTGTGTCACTGAGGACGGCGATACAGATGACCATGGAGATGAGCGCTTCCACAATGGAAGCGCTCACCTCCATGTGCCCTGCTGCCGCCCCCCCACTTGTCACCAGGGCCGGCCGCCTGGGGCCATCACCTCACTTTGCCTAATTGGTTGTGCGGCAATGCTAGCGCCCCCTGGAATTTTGCGCCTGGGGTAACGCCCCCCCCCCCCCACGCTACACCACTGGCCAGCGGGCTCAAGAGGCAGATGCCCCTTTTGCCCCGCGTTAAAGACTGCCCTGGTTTTACTGAATCTTTTCCCACACAAATATATAGCAATCTGCTTGCATTCTCCTGCTTTGCAACATGGTGCTGTCAGATTGCATTTATTTTGTGACAGGTACGCTTTAACTCTTACACTCCTTACCTACAGCTAATGTCACAGTAATCTCTTCAGGAAGGCAGTGTTAAATCTCCTTAGCTATAATAAAGAAGAGTGAAAAGGAGACATCAGAGCAGTACCGTAGTGTTTTGCGGATCCGCAAAACATGGATACTGGCCCATGTGCGTTCCACAATTTGCGGACCGCACTTGGCCGCCACTGTCATAGAAAATGCCTATCCTTGTCGACAATTGCAGACAAGAATAGGACATGCGCTATATTTTTGGCAAGGCTGCGGAACGGAACTACAGATGCGGAGAGCACACTGTGTGCTGTCCGCATCTTTTGCGGCCCGATTGAAATGAATGGGTCCGCAAAATTGCGGAACGGATGCAGACCCATTCATACGGTCGTGTGAATGTAACCTAACTAATAGGGGGTGTGAGCATTAAATCTGCTTAGGGCAGCATAAACTCTAAATACAGCCCTGCACAGGATAGTTGTTGAATATGTGATCTCTGAGGGGCTCACTGATCCCTGGGAGTCTTGAGCTTGCTTTCTTCCCTACTAGTACAACCTGTATAGATTAAGTGGTAATCAAGTATGAACACTGCTGCTCCATTCAAACTGTGAGTACAGCCACAAGTAGAGTGTCTCCTGTGGATTATCTGGCCAAAATCTACAGAGGCAAACTCTACACCAAATAGTGAGGATTTTGTTGTAGATTTTTGTATAAAATGCTACGGATTTGCTGCAGATTTCATCCTTTGCAGAAATCAGCAGTAGTTGCTTCTATTATAATAGCTAAATATAAGGGTGTACACTATGTGCCCCCTATTTTAAATCCACGGCATGTCAATATATGCTACGGATGTCCACCCAGATTTCATCCATTGCAATGCATAAGGTGAAACCTGCAGCATCTCCGCTAGCTGCATGTTTTGCTGCAGATTTCACTTTATGCCTTCCACCTCTTGTCACTGTAAACTAATTGTGCACATCTTGTACTGGCATTTCCTATGATCCTGCAGAGTTGGAATAGAAGGATTTTTATAGCATAAAGTTCTTAGAATCAGAAAACTTCTACTCAGTGGGTGCATTTTGTAACTAGGACCTGAGGCAAGATTTATAAGGAAAACTTGGTTGATTGATCTAGGGAATAGTTTTTTGATTAACCAGGTTGGATTAGGTAGGAAACGTGTCATTTGAGATAATTAATTGGGAAATAAATCACTATGGAGTTTTGATTTTCTTTTCTCTGCATCAACACTTCAAGAAATGTTATAAAAGATGCCTCTGGGTGGACTTATCACCCTCATTAACTGCATAAGAATAAATGAATAAACTGTCAAGTGCAGCATACTTATAAATTAAGTTTAATGGCGACTACTGATCCGTGGGATTGGCCAAAGCTGCTTTATCTACACATTGAAATAGCTGTGTATTTTATCAATCTGTAATGAGAAATGACTGTAATGGCAGGGGCGTGAATATTAGCACATATGTAATTCTGATTAGTGAGCGGATGTATTAAAGGGGAAATCTGCGTTTTACAATCTATTTATTTTATTTTTCTGCATTGGAACCCCCTGATATAAGTTGTGATTTGTGAGGGCAGTCAGCAGCAAGCGTCTATTTCCTCTGCAGTGTTACCCACAGGGCAAATAAAACATTACATTGTGTCCATTTAAATTGGATTTTATGTACCTCGCAAGGTATTGAGGTTTCTGTGGACCCAGAATGATTTAAGGACAGGGATGTTATACTCTGGAGTATCGTGTGTGCAAGAAAGAAGTTTTTGGGCCCACCTTGGGGGCATTTGATGAGATGATTTAACTGTCCTATTCTAACTTTCCTGTACACAATGTATATATATATATATATATATATTTAGGAAAGAAATTATGTGTGGTACTCTACAAGCAATGGCCTTTATACGTAATGAGGGTGACCAACAAGGGTCAATTTCATAGAAAGTCAGTTAAACTCTCAGTATATTTTTGGAGAAAACCATGCAGATTTAGTTGGTCAGATTCCACCCCAGGACCCCAGCACTGCAAGACAACAGTGCTAACCACTGAGCCACCATGCGCCTCCTATAAAGTGTGTATAGAATAAGAAATCTAAAGCCAATCAATATTTGGTGTGACCGCCCTTTGCCTTCAGACCAGTAACAATTCTTCTAAGTACACTTGCACATGGTTTTTGAAGGAGCTTGTCCGGGAGGTTATTCCAAACATCTTGGAGAACTAACCGCAGATCTGTGGATGTAGACTTGCTGAAATCCTTCTGTCTTTTCGTGTAATCCTAGAGAGACTTGGATGATCTGGATCAGGGCTCTGTGGCGGCCATATCATTACTTCCAGGACTCCTTGGTGTAGATAGTTCTTAATGACATTGGTTGTATGTACCGTATGTTTAGCCATCGTTAATTTCAGGATTCCTTGCTGTAGATCGTTCTTAATGACTTTGGCTGTATGTTCGGGGGTTGCTGCCCTGGTGCAGAATAATTTAAACTATTAACACTCTTATTTATGAAAGCATTATAACATTCCATCATTTTTCCACACCTGCCTAAATATTATGCACAGTACTATACATATATATGTAGCTTATAATATTTTCCATTAATTCTCTACATCGGGGAAGTATTGTCTTGCTGTGTAACATGTAATTTCAATATCAAAATCATATACTTGAATTGTCTTCAACCTCTGGCTTCTAGGTATCTTTCTTTCATTCCTACAACAAAATGAGTGTTAAATTAACATATAAATACCTATAGGTTACATTATCATAAACACGTGAGCATTTTTCTATGTAAATCTTCCCTGCACAGACTCGCTCTTCCTATAGGTAAATCCAGCCCTAGTTATATATAATATTGTAGTGAATGCAGAGTACAATTTCTCTGTGTAGTTTGTGTCGAATAAGAACATTTATGTAGAAAATGGTCAAAATACGTTTACAGCTGTTGCGAATGGAATACACAATTTTTTACAAATTCTCCGAAGCTGCACTTATCAGCTTTTTCTAATTATGTCTGGTGCTTTCCGGTGGCTGGTAATTAATAAAAACCATCTTATGGGAGAGGTGTCGGAATTCTCACCAGCATAGGAAGTCTTTTGGGCAAGAGTATGTGTATTTTTACTTTAATTAAAAGCTCGAAAGAAACATTCTCCTTTTGTCTCTTGCACATCGACTTGCTGCTCCCATCCTCCGGCCAGGAAATAAATAACTTTGTTAAGTAAGCAGTGGTTTCGGCAGCAAGTTAATTATCGTGGTTGCTCGTTAGCAGTTGATAGTTTTTGTTCTTGTATTATATTAGTTTGCAAGGTCTATTAGGAAGATCTCTATATTATTTGTTCTCCTGATGAAAGATATTTGGGCACATTAACTAACCCTGGTCAGTCATACAGATTAGATAAATGTCCTCCAAACCTGACAGTTGTAGCAGAGTTGACCAACAATCGGTTCCAACTGTCCGGTGTTGGCATAAGAGGGAAACAAGGTTAAGACATGTTGGTTTCAATGTGCCCAATCGTTCATGTGGAAGATTAGCCAATGATAGAGATGTCGAACCTTCTCCAGCCAGACATTAGTGACATATCTTAGCAAAATGCCACCAATATCAATGCTGAGACAACTCTTATTAAAGTACAGGTAATTGTTTTTTTTGTACCAGATCCTAGTTTTTGCCTTTTAATAACGATGCAGGTTTGTGCTTAACCAATGTTCCCCTATATTTTTATAGCTAGATTTCTGTCTCATGAGGTCCATGAAGGTCTTTTGAATTTTAGTTTTTGGTTGTAGGTTCTTAACAGGACCTTACTGTATTAAGTAATGTTCTTGTTCTAATGTCATGTGAGACCCTCAATGCCATTCTCATAGGTTTGCATTGAGAAATTGGCTTCCAGTCCACACAGCAGATGACGTAGGATTCGGGTAGTCAGAGTGTTGGTCATGTGGTTACGGTAAACCCGAGTGGAGCTCACAATTCAGCAGTAAAGATGATTGTCCACAAATCTATCACCTCACGTAATTTACAAAAAGGAGCAAAGAGAAAATTTCCCAGAGTGCTTTTTTAACCAAAAATAGTCAATGTATTGTCTTGCACAAGAAGAAATTAATTCTCGAAAGAGATCTTCTTGCCAGGAATCACTGTTCTTCCTCACACATGATCAGCATGGTAAGTAATGCATTTTGTCTATGAGTCTCTGAATGTGAATAGGTGAGAGAGATCGTTGAGACAGATTTTATGGAAATACATTTAAAACTAAAGGGGAGGGCCATTTATCCTGACAGGTTCATGATGAACTGGCTGCAGTGATCTCATCTTTATTGTTTCATTCTCTATATTTTAATAGCGAGATGAGTCATCTCTGCATAAAATAGCAAGAGCCCCTCAGAGTTAAGTCAAGGTGTAGGTAATTAAAATGTGCCAGGCAGATAAAGGAAGGATTAATTAAGCAATAATCCGAGAGAAGCCAGTGCCAGTTTGTGACTAATTCATTTAGTTTAGGGGTCAGGTGAGTTACAGCAGAGGGTACTTAGTCTTGCTGATATCAAGATGTGTCATAGACATAATCGCCAAGGGCAGGGGTGCTCAGAGATCCCTCGTGGCAGATTTAATGTACGTGATTAGTCTAGAACATTAACTTGTAAATACGGCTGGTTTATTTGCTTTGGACAAAGAGTGGGGCAAATAAAAGCAGAAAAAAAGTCAGCCATATTTTAATCTTAAGAGTGGACAAGATGCTCTTGTACAGCAGCTGCATATTTAGTCTGATAAAAAGCATGTTACGTTTCATCCAACCAGTAAACAGAAATAAACGGAGAATCAACAAATAGCTATGCTCTGCTGCCCATCTTTCTGCTCAAAAAAAAAACCAAGGACTGGCCAAAAAGCCAAACAATGACTTGTTTAGGAACTGAATGAGAATCAAAATTAATGCAACACTAAATTCAGTCTAATATATAATTTAAACCTCTCTGACTCCCATCTACCAATCATCTTCGTAATAAGAGCCTTATTCAGTCCCTGTTCAGCCGCCTCTGCAACAGCACCAATTTTGAAAGAATGGGATGAATTATGCTCTGAACCTAACTGAAGGAAAAGTAAGTATTTCTTCAAAATAGCATTAAACTGATATGCAGAGACCACACACCCATCTACATGAGCTAAAAAGGAACTACCTTTGGCAATATGGTTCTTAAGGTTGAAAAAACACATAAGTCCATCCATTTCAGACTGTTATCCTTCATCCTAGACCCTCTTGAACTCTTTTAGTGAGTTCACCATCACAACCTACTCTGGCAGAGAGTTCCATAGTCTTACTATTCTTACAGTAAAGACCACTTACTTAGACCCAAGTTGCAAATACTCCTCAACTGTCAAAACTGGACAAGCGGAAGAACCCACCAGTCTGCCCATCCTAATCCATGCACCTTTAGACAGCTGATCGTTCTTAGATTTTCTAATAAAAACATAACCAGCCCTGCTGCTCAATCTAACATCTTCAATTAAAAGAGGTGAAGGTGAATGCCTATAAGAAGCACCCAATTTGCCAATCTGAGCGGTTACAAAAAATGATTTAAATAAAAGAAACTTGAAATGTGACAAAGTACAATGCTGCAAAGCTGACACAATCTGACCTGATGACCCACAAGTACTTGGACACATATCTGTATAACAAATTGACTTCTTAAAGCCTTTGAGAAACCTGTTTATATGCAAGTTGACTAAAAAAAAGGTTGAATGAATGACCCAAACCATTGTTTAACAATAAACAATTACATTTATAGAAGAAATCTAGACTAGAGCCAAACACATCTCCATTATTAACCTGCCCAAACTGGCACCATCTATTCCATGCTAGTTCTGGATCTGTCAACTGATTAATCGCATATCAGATTCCAAAGATGAACTGACCAAGGAATCTCCACCTTCTTTGCCTGCTGTACTAAGGAAAAATAATCTTCCCCACTGAATGAGAAAAAGAGCTTCAGCTACATTATTCTCTTTGCGGGGAATATAAATTGTCTATAACTACTACCCCACTATGGGACAACAAACAGTTGATTGCACATATTACTCCTTCTTTATCTGAATGAACCAAGACCCTCCTATCCCAAAACAATATCACCCCAAATGAGTATTGAAAGCACAATAAGAAATAATTCTAATAGCACACGGTTTTTAGCAAACCCATTAGTGAACCAAGAATCCAACCATGGCTCAGCCAACCATTGTCCAATTTATTTTTTTAATCAGATATTCTTTATTGGTTTTGTAAATAAAATAAATCAGTCCACCAACATATCATTCAATGGCTCAGTACAATCTTTTTTCCAATACTGAAAGAGTACAATCACATAATGAAGGTTTGAGAACCAAACATACAGGGAGTGCAGAATTATTAGGCAAGTTGTATTTTTGAGGATTAATTTTATTATTGAACAACAACCATGTTCTCAATGAACCCAAAAAACTCATTAATATCAAAGCTGAATATTTTTGGAAGTAGTTTTTAGTTTGTTTTTAGTTTTAGCTTTTTTAGGGGGATATCTGTGTGTGCAGGTGACTATTACTGTGCATAATTATTAGGCAACTTAACAAAAAACAAATATATACCCATTTCAATTATTTATTTTTACCAGTGAAACCAATATAACATCTCAACATTCACAAATATACATTTCTGACATTCAAAAACAAAACAAATCAGTGACCAATATAGCCACCTTTCTTTGCAAGGACACTCAAAAGCCTGCCATCCATGGATTCTGTCAGTGTTTTGATCTGTTCACCATCAACATTGCGTGCAGCAGCAACCACAGCCTCCCAGACACTGTTCAGAGAGGTGTACTGTTTTTCCTCCTTGTAAATCTCACATTTGATGATGGACCAAAGGTTCTCAATGGGGTTCAGATCAGGTGAACAAGGAGGCCATGTCATTAGATTTTCTTCTTTTATACCCTTTCTTGCCAGCCACGCTGTGGAGTACTTGGACGCGTGTGATGGAGCATTGTCCTGCATGAAAATCATGTTTTTCTTGAAGGATGCAGACTTCTTCCTGTACCACTGCTTGAAGAAGGTGTCTTCCAGAAACTGGCAGTAGGACTGGGAGTTGAGCTTGACTCCATCCTCAACCCAAAAAGGCCCCACAAACTCATCTTTGATGATACCAGCCCAAACCAGTACTCCACCTCCACCTTGCTGGCGTCTGAGTCGGACTTTAGCTCTCTGCCCTTTACCAATCCAGCCACGGGCCCATCCATCTGGCCCATCAAGACTCACTCTCATTTCATCAGTCCATAAAACCTTAGAAAAATCAGTCTTGAGATATTTCTTGGCCCAGTCTTGACGTTTCAGCTTGTGTGTCTTGTTCAGTGGTGGTCGTCTTTCAGCCTTTCTTACCTTGGCCATGTCTCTGAGTATTGCACACCTTGTGCTTTTGGGCACTCCAGTGATGTTGCAGCTCTGAAATATGGCCAAACTGGTGGCAAGTGGCATCTTGGCAGCTGCACGCTTGACTTTTCTCAGTTCATGGGCAGTTATTGTGCGCCTTGGTTTTTCCACACGCTTCTTGCGACCCTGTTGACTATTTTGAATGAAACGCTTGATTGTTCGATGATCACGCTTCAGAAGCTTTGCAATTTTAAGAGTGCTGCATCCCTCTGCAAGATATCTCACTATTTTTGACTTTTCTGAGCCTGTCAAGTCCTTCTTTTGCCATTTTGCCAAAGGAAAGGAAGTTGCCTAATAATTATGCACACCTAATATAGGGTGTTGATGTCATTAGACCACACCCCTTCTCATTACAGAGATGCACATCACCTAATATGCTTAATTGGTAGTAGGCTTTCGAGCCTATACAGCTTGGAGTAAGACAACATGCATAAAGAGGATGATGTGGTCAAAATACTCATTTGCCTAATAATTCTGCACGCAGTGTACAGATGCATCAACATTCAGTTGCACAAAGAACAACCCCCCTTCCACCTTCCCTATGTCACCAAGGCCACCCGAGCACTGAATCACTCCGCTCCCCTTCCAAGATGTTATAATGGATACAATACATACAGTATAGTTGATGACATGTAAGCCACCAACGAGAAGCCGCACTCCATGTGCAGGAAAGGAACATGAACATTCTTAATCCGCTCTAGCTGCAAGGGGTAGTAATCCAACTCCCTAAACTTGTAATCTGGGACTCAGTAATCCTGGTGTATCCATCCACCAACCCCATATCGCCTGTAAAAAAAAGCCCAAAAGCTTCAGCATCCACAAAATCTTGCTGTCAAGCATTGCATCCGTTGAAATGCAAAAAAGAAAAATCCTCTCAAACTACCAAATCGTCCTTCAGAGATCTGTTCAGTCTAACATGCGCATGAGGTGGTTGCAAACCTTTAGTAGCCATATAGTCGTCTGGAAAAAAGCACAACTAACAGGAATAACTATGGAAGCAAAAACTAAGAAACCCAATAAACTCTAGATGTCTTTTTTAACAGATAGCATCTTTCTGATCAAAAACAGCATTCTATCTGTCTTAGCGACTGGTAATCTAAACTCCATTGCAGCGGAATAAATTAATATACCGAAGAAACCTAGCTCCTGACAAGAAACAACCGTGTTCTCATGAGCTAAAGGTTTACCAAAAACCTTGCAAACCACGGTAAATCAATTTAATAATTTGGAGCGGATGTCAGAATCATGAGGGCCAATAAATAAATAAAAATCATGTAAGGAGTGCAAAATTCCTCCTTCCGCCATGGATACCATGACAACCCAATGAAGGAAGAGAATGTTTCAATATAGAAACAAGATAATGAAAAGCCCATGGGCAAACATTTGTCAAAGTGGTCATTAAAATGAAAGCCCAGGGAATTAATGCCTTCGGGATTAACCGTCAGCAAGTGGAAGTCTGCTTTAATGTCCACTTTAAGCATAAGCTCACAATAAAGAAAAAGCATCATCAAATGGACTTGCAGAATCTTTATCCAAATCGTCATTTAATGGACCATCTTGTGGGAATAATAAATGATGAATTAACCTGAATTCCTTAGGGGCTTTTTTAGGAACCAAATCTAGTGGGAACAGATGAGAATCAGAAAAAGGAGGGCAATCAAATGGGCCAGCAATTCTTCCGGCAGCCAACTCCTTATTAATCTTTTCTTGAACCACAACTAAACGTAAAAACCTTGTTTAAAACAATTAAGAAACAACTCCGCCTTCAGCCAGTCTGGAAATACTTCTAGCCAACGCACCACTCTTTCTAGATTCACTAGTGTCAGTGGTTTTTTGAAAGATCCCAGGATCCATCATTTTGCTGGGAAACTTGCACAGATTTTTGAAGCAACGAAACATTGGATGGGATCTGGAACAGATGGAACATTTATGCCGATACTAGCAATTGCTCAACCATTTGCATGCCGCTTCATTGTATGCAGAGCACAACCCTTTCTTAATAGTAGTGCCCTGCAACAGTGGAATAGCTGGCTTAGAAACAATTCCAGACCACTGTGGCAACATGAGGCCACAAACCTGCCAGTTTTTATCTAAATATTTCATCTTACTGAAACCATGCGAGGCCCCCAAAGTTCCTGTGCTCCTCCCAAATGGAATCAATATGCTTAAACAGTCCTGAAATAACCTAATACTGAAGCATGAAAACAAAATGTCTTAAGCCAATTATGGAAAAATTTAAGAGCTGTTCTTTTCCTATCCCTCATCTTTCTCATCAGACTTCTTATTCTCAGCCTGGTAACAAACGTTAAAATAAAACAAAAACTCACTTTATTGCGGATTCAATACTAAAATCTGGGGCAAAACAGCCCACCTAAAGCGTCAAATGCAGGCTAGGGTGCAATAGTTAATCAGAGGTATGTCTTTAAACATTCCCCTCAATCCTATTGCTCCCCATAAGGTGTAAGGATACAGTAACAGTGTGTCAGCCAGGTAGTTTTCCACACTGGTATAGACCTCAGCTAAGTATCAGCTGCTAAAAAGAGCAGCAATCGCGACCAGTCGTGCTAGTAAACAGCCCAGTCTGTACCAGTGAGGTTTTATGCAGTAAGTCAGCGCTCTGACTGGTATTGAGGCCTTTTGTGATCAGTCTGCCTTCATATGCCAGAGGCACTATGGACGTTCTCAACAGATTGGAGGGGATACACTGCGATAGTGGCACATGGCTGGCTAGCCTCGATGTTGAGGCATTGTATAGCTCGATACCCCAGGATACAGGATGTCGAGTGCTATATCTGCCTTTCTTCAACAGAGAGGGGACCACCTCAAGAGACATAATGTGTTCCTTTTGGAAATGATTGAATTTGTGCTGACCCACAATGTCTTCCTTTTTGATCAGCAGATATTGCACCAGCTCAGGGGAGTGGCAATGGGAAGTCCATGTGCCCTGACTTATGGCAATCTCTATCTGGGCTGGTGGGAAAGGGGAGTTGTCTTTAACGAATCAATGGACAAATATACGTCACTGATACCATTATGGATCAGGTACATAGACGATGTGTTCCTATTATGGAACGGGAGCAAAGAACTGTTCATGGATTTTGTGACAATACTGAATAACAACCAATTGGGTTTGTCTTTCACCTCTCACATCAATGCCACATGCATCACATTCCTTGATGTGTCTATTTCTTTGTGGGGGGCAGATTGTTACAAATATGTTTTGCAAAAAGACGGCTACCAACATCTGTTGCAATGGGAGAGTGGACATCTGTTAGCCCAAAAAAAAGGAATCCCAAAGAGGCAATAATTGAGGGTGTAGCGTGATTGCTCCGAGCTGGGAGACTTTAGAAAGGCAGCCCGAGGATCTGAGAACTCGGTTTACTAAACAGGGTTATCCGCAATACATTATCAAACAGGCTTACCACCACTCTGAGTTTAAATCGTACACAATTATTATGCCTCAAAACTGATAGACAACAGGACAATCAGCTGAGAATCATAGGAAAATATGACAAGGCCAACTGACAAGTACGTGATATATTACAAGACAACTGGGGAACCCTCCGGTTGGGCCCTGATATACATGATCTTATATCTGGCCATCCCAAGCTAACTTTCCGACATGGTTGGAATTTGCGTGATCGATTGGTACACAGCCTGTACCATAGCCTGGCTCAAACAACATGGCTTCATAGCACCGTAACTGGTACCTATCCATGTGGGTCATGTGTGGCATGTGCCTCCATTTTGAGGGGGTCCTCCTTTGTGAGCTTAACGACTCAGAAGGGGTATTCCATCAAATCCTTCATCAATTGTAAGACTACGGGTGTTATCTACCTGTTGACCTGCCAATGTGGCATACAATATGTGGGGAAGACCAAACGTGAGTTGAGTCGAAGGATTGGTGAGCATCTGTCTGATATCAGAAATGGAAAAGACACCCCAATCGCACGAAATGTCGATGACCAGCACAATGGTAACACAAAAGTAGTCGGGGTCCAGGGCATAGAGAGTGTCAATAGATCTCTATGGGAAGGTGACATTGACATAACCCTTTTGCGCCTAGAGGCACAGTGGATATTCAATTTGGATACGATGTGCCCTAAGGGACTGAATGACGCGATATCGTTTGCATGTTTTATTTAATGTTAACGTTCGAGGTTTGTTTTATATGTCCCTATATGGATGGCAGGGACTTACTCATCTATATGGACCTCAATGTAGTGCCCCTGGTAAATGGGATGTATTAGCATCAATATTAACTTCTAATGTGCACAGTGATATGAAGCTCCTTGTGTACACCATCTTTCCGACATCTCCCATGTCGTTAGCCTTATATGTGTCATAATTGACCATCAACGACATAGGGACATTATGACTATTGTGATGTAAGAGCTCTACCATCGGCGCTCACCCTCTATGAGTCTGCCCTCTATTCACGTACCAATGTGTATTTGCAGAGTTTATGTACACGGCTACCTTTTAATTTTCCCCTGCTTACCTGTGAGCGCTACGTGAGTGCTTCCCCCGGCTGTTATGTGATACAGTGACTAGCCGGCCTCTGGGGGCGGAGTGATTGACCCGCCCACACTCCGGATTGGCTGGCTCACACCCAGGGGGCGGGGCATTGGGCATTTAAACCCGCAGTTGAAGCGGGCACGTACGGCCATTCCCGTGCTGAATACATGCTGTTCGCACTCTTTCTTTGCAGCCATTATTAATATCTGCTCCTGATGACACGGGACTTACCCCCTCAGTAGAAACGCATTGAGCAGCTATTAGGTTCACATGCTGAGTGGACATGATGAACCATCATCTGGAACAGGGATCAGCAACCCTCGGCACTCCAGCTGTTCTGAAACTACAACTCCCAGAATGCTCCATTCACTTCTTTCGGAGTTGCAAGAGCAGCTGAGCCTGTGAGAATGCTGGGAATTGTAGTTTCACAGCAGCTGGAGTGCCGGAGGTTGCTGACCCCTGATCTAGAAGATAGTATTCCACAGGTAGGATGATAGTGTGTAGGGCAGATATCAGCACCTTACGTCAGTCACAATTACTAAGTGAGCGCTACTGTAAAACACAATAAAGAGCGCTGACTTACTGCCTAAAACCTCACTGGCATAGACTGGGCTGTTTAATAGCACGGCTGGTCGTGATTGCTGCTCTTTGTAGCAGCTGATACTTAGCTGAGGTGTATACCAGTGTGGAAAACTACCTGGCTGACACACTGTTAGGGTCCATTTACACGTCCGTGTGTGTCCTGCTTCAGTGCCAGCAATATTCTGCTTCTTCTTTCTTGATCCTGCAGATCCTCAGGCAAGATCTTCTGCCTTGATGTTCTTCTGCAGCAGCAAGCTCCGGATCCTAAAGCCACTACTTTTTCAAGAGAATTTCTCACTGTAGTCATCTCTTAGATCAGTCAATCACGGAGTCATAAGAACAGGTGCCTCAGCAAAAAGTAGGCAACCTGCACACTGCAATAAAATGTTCTGACTGTTGCCCCCAAAAGGGCTAAACTGAAAGACAGAATAGACCCAAAAGGACAAGGCAGGGGGGAAACATTCCATACCATGCTCAACAACACCATGGTGAGACTCTGCCATTCAGCTATGTGCCCACATTCTGCTCAGTCACAGTTGACTTGGCTGCATTACTGACTTGGCTATATATTTTCTAAAGCGATTTTCTAATTTTTTGTTTTACATTTTGGCCCCAGTTTTTGTTGCCTGTGAAAAACCGATATTTGCCTGCTCCCCAGCTGCCTAGCCCTTTACTAGTCTTCCAGTCCCCGTGTATGAACTTCCAGATCGAGGGGTCATGCACTCTGCAGCAGCCAATGACTGGCCTTAGCAGTGATGTGTTCCAAAATGCCACGTCACAGCTGGGTCACATTCAGTTTCTGTGACACACAAACATCTATAATTAAATGGCTCTTGTAATAAGTAGGTGATCCAGTGCTTCATTTCCCACAATTATCTATCAGTTAACCTGTCGAGTAACATACTTTTGTTTCTCCCCCTAAAAACATGGGCTGTACTATACTAAATGTGCCACTTGTATTTTCCACCCCCACCGTCCGCTGCTGTATGTTCCAATGTAGACTCTCCAGTAATTGAGATGTAGTGAAGGCCATGTAGCGTGTGTCATGGGGATGAACTGCTGCAGTAATGTGTATTATGATGAGATAATAATGAGCACGGTCTTCACAAGCAAGAATGCCAAGGAGGACAGATGATAAAGCTGAAGGGTCATTGGAGAATTTTAAACCAGTGCGTTCTACCTACCAGGCAGCGAATGAGTCCTGAGATCATCTCAGCTCAGAGGAGCGATAAGAGGCCCTTTCAATAAACATTGATTTTAATCTGAGCTGAGATTTATTACCATGGCCTGAAAATGTTTGAAGAGACGACTTAATGAAGTGGAGATCAATGTTCTCAGCATTTCAAATTGAATCAGTCTCGGCCACAGCTCTGACACAGAGCAGGACTCTTCATCCCCGTAGGAATATATTGGGGAAAGTCTGGGAGCACATGACCTGTTACATAAAGTATGTGAGTATTAATAGCATAGCTGTAGAACCAGCAGTTACTCGGCTTATAACTTCCAACAGCATCTCTGGTGCTCTTATACAAACCATGCACTTGAAGGGGTTATTGCCTGAAGCTACCACATCTCCGTCCGCCCCATTCACTATAATAGGGATTAGTGGAGATCTGGCCACAACCTGGCAATATGCTGAGAACCAGCCAGATTCTCCATGCAGCGGTTTTGTCCAGCCGATTCTCGGTATCTTTGCCAGGTTGCGGCCGGATTTACAGTGAATAGGGGCCGGCTAGTGTCAGGTAGCGTCCGGCAATGCCGGATCCTGACAACTCCAGCAGACTGCTCCCAGAAATGTCTAAAGCTAGTGTGAAACTAGCCTAACAGGTGGCAGTTGAAGATTTAGACTGAGCATGTGCGACCACCTCAGTGAGGAGGACAAGCAATAAGGAAAAGAACTAACAGCAGGTGCCACTTTACAGAAAGGTTTTATTGAATAGGTCAGTAGCTGTACTACATTTTTAATTACATGCAATTACAAAAGTATTGAGATCCAGGTGCCGGTTTAAAAAAATCTAGAATGTGTTTTGTGGCACAACCCTTTTAAAGGGGTTGTCTGGGTTTTTTGCATTAATGGTATATTCTCAGACTAGGCCATCAATGTCAGATCGGCGGGGGTCTGATACCCGAAACCCTCGACGATTAACTATTTGAATAGCTGTGGAGCCGGAACTCTAGCTCCGTCCGTTATGTAGTGGACAGAACTGGTAACTGCAGCACTGCTTACAGTGAAGTGAATGGGAGGAGCGCTGCAGATCTGTCCACTACATAACAGACTAAGCTGTCTGCTTCTGGCGCTGGAGCTAGTGTCGAACAGTTGATCGGTGGATTGTCAGGTGTCGAGCCTCCATCAGTCAGCTAGTGATGGTGAACAACCCATTTAAACTCAAAGAAAACCCCTTTAAATACTCTTGTCGGTTTGAAAACCATACATTGACTGCTGATGCTGTAGGGCATGTCTATGGTGACGTCATCACTCCACACCAGATCCTCAGTTGTAGTTTCTGACGTGTTCTTTGCACAGTCATAATAAAAGATAATTCAGTTTGTTGCATATCCGATCACTTATGACGTTAGAATAGCTGCTTTTTTCTGATGAGCCCAGTCTGCAGGATTAGGGGTTGATCAGTGGCAACAGCCATTTGATTCTCTTTACAATAACCTCCTGTATCTCTTGGACTACCACCCCCCTCTTCCCCTCGATCGTCCAACCCTGCTCACCACAGTGATAAATCAGATCTTTAAGGTTCATTAGCTGCTTTAATAACTTGGGATTCATAAGTCATGTAGGATATTAGTTCCCGTTACATCCGCTGATTTCATAATTACAGTAAAATACATTTTCGATGGCAGCACAACCGCAGCAGCCAATTAGTGGAGTTCACGAGGTGCTGAGGTGGAATAATTGTTCGTCTGTCGCCTCTTAATAAAAGTCGTCATCTCTGCTGGCCTGCGTTATGTGGGTGCTCTGGTCCTGTCTCTTTGCACTGGAGTTGAATGTGCCCATTGTAGGATTAACCTAGATATCCCTCTATCATCGGTTTTCTGTAACACATATTCATACCACAGGATAATTACTTGTGAGTCACTGGACTTCCTGGAGAAAAGCCCGTGCGTAATACCAAGTGCTCTGATCTAGAATCCATACTTCTTACTAGTAGGGATCTGCATAGCTTCCATGTGCTGCCCTTTAGGCTCCGTCCCCTGCTGTATGTACAGAATACATAGAAGAGGATTCTTTACAGTAAGAGCAGTGAGACTATGGAGCTCTCTGCCTGAGGAGGTGGTGATGGTGAGTACAATAAAGGAATTCAAGAGGGGCCTGGATGTATTTCTGGAGCGTAATAATATTACAGGCTATAGCTACTAGAGAGGGGTCGTTGATCCAGGGAGTTATTCTGATTGCCTGATTGGAGTCGGGAAGGAATTTTTTATTCCCCTAAAGTGGGGAAAATTGGCTTCTACCTCACAGTTTTTTTTTTTTTTTTTGCCTTCCTCTGGATCAACTTGCAGGATGACAGGCCGAACTGGATGGACAGATGTCTTTTTTCGGCCTTATGTACTATGTTACTATGTATGGGAGCCAATTTACAGCTCTATAAACTCAGAGGTTGTCTAGAACCATAATACTGCCATGTGGATGATTTGGAGATCTCTTCCAATGCTCTCAACGCCTCTTGTATTGATTTAAAATGGCCACCAGCAACCTGTCCTAGAATGTCAGTAGGAATGCTTGTCTACACTTGCAGAGCTGACTAGGGGCGTGAGGGGGCGAATCGTCACTACACCGCTCTACAGTAGATGGTAATGATATGATCCTGACTACGATATGCCATCATGGCTGAGCAGCGTGACAGGAAAACTCACCAATAGTGATTGGTGTAATGTAGTATATGCAAGACTGGTTGTCTACACTTACAGAGCTGCCTAAGGGGGTGAGGGGGCAAGGCCACACTACACACTGCACCGCTCTACAATAAATGGTATTTATGTCATTCTGCCTATGATATGCCATTATGGCTGAGCAGCCTGACTGGAAAACTCACCCATATGTAGTATATGCAATACTGATTGTCTACACTTCCAGAGCTGTCTAGGAGTGAGAGGGAATAGGCCTCACTACACACTGCTCTACAGTAGATGTAAATTATGTGATCCTGCTTATAATTTGCCATAATGGCTGAGCAGACTGACAGAAAACCTCACCAATATGTAGTATACCCAAGTGTGAGTGTAATGTGTAACACCCCCCCCCCCCCCCCCCCTCTTCCCTTCCCCGGTAGCTCTGCAAGTGGAGGCAACCAGTGGTGCTCACGTTCTAGCACATGTTACTGGCAGCCATTTAAAAAACAAATCCCAGAGAACCCCTTTAATGACCAGGCCTGAAAAGGTTTTAAAGGGGTTGTCGCACTTCAGGAAATGGCATTTATCATGTAGACAAAGTTAATATAAGGCACTTACTAATGTATTGTGATTGTATTGCCTTCTTTGCTGGCTGGATTCATTTTTCCATCACATTATACACTGCTTGTATCCAGGGGTTATGACCACCCTTTAATCCAGCACCAGTGGCCGTGCTAATACACTATACTAAAAAGCATGCAGCAGCAATTCATGTAGTTATCTTAGTAGCTACAGTTGTGTTACAAATTATTCAACCCCCAATGCTGTAAAGGATTTTAGGGAATTTAGTGTACATTTGTAATTGTGTTCAGAATGAAATCTTACAAGGACTTTTTAAAGAACCAAATGCAACTAAAATGACATCAATTGTTTTTGTAATACAGTATTAAATGTTTTTTTTTGTGATTTCTTCATTGACACAATTATTCAACCCCTTAAAGACTACCACTCTTAAGAACAGAGGTTCATTCAAGTGTTTTCGATCAGGTATTGAAAACACCTGTGGATGTCAAGGAGCAGCAATCAGGCATAATAAGCACCAATTAGGCAGATTTAAAAGGACTGTGATACTCAGCTCCTTCTAGACATTTACTGGTGTGTTTACAAACATGGTGAAGTCAAAAGAATGGTCCAGGAAGACAAGAGAAGAGGTGATTTCTCTTCACAGGAAGGGCAATGGCTATAAGAAGATTGCAAAGATGTTAAACATACCAAGAGACACCATAGGAAGCATCATTCGCAAATTCAAGGCAAAGGGCACTGTTGAAATGCTGCCTGGTTGTGGCAGAAAGAAGATGCTGACTTCGACTGCTACCTGAAGCGCAAAGTGGAGAAAAGTCCCTGTGTGACTGCTGAGGAACTGAAAAAAGATTTGTCAGATGTGGGTACTGAAGTTTCAGCTCAGACAATAAGGCGCACACTGCGTAATGAAGGCCTCCATGCCAGAACTCCCAAGCGCACCCCCTTGCTGTCTCCAAAGAATAAAAAGAGTCGACTGCAGTATGCCAAAAGTCATGTGGACGAACCACAAAAGTTTTGGGATAGTGTTCTGTGGACTGATGAAACAAAATTAGAACTGTTTGAGCCCATGGATCAACGCTATGTTTGGAGGAGGAAGAACAAGGCCTATGAAGAAAAGAACACCTTGCCTACTGTGAAGCATGGCGGGGGGTCAATCATGCTTTGGGGCTGTTTTGCTTCTACAGGTACAGGGAAGCTTCAGCGTGTGCAAGGTACCATGAATTCTCTTCAGTACCAGGAGATATTGGATGAAATTGTGATGCAGTCCGTCACAAACCTGAGGCTTGGGAGACGTTGGACCTTTCAACAGGACAATGATCCCAAGCATACCTCCAAGTCCATTAGAGCATGGTTGCAGATTAAAGGCTGGAACATTTTGAAGTGGCCATCGCAGTCACCAGACTTAAAGAAAGCAGTTGCAGCGCGCAAGCCTAAGAATGTGACTGAACTGGAGGCTTTTGCCCATGAAGAATGGGCGAAGATACCCGTAGATCGCTGCAAGACACTTGTGTCAAGCTATGCTTCACGTTTAAAAGCTGTTATAACTGGAAAAGGATGTTGTACTAAGTACTAAGATTGAATGTCACTTGGGGGTTGAATAAAACTGATAATGATGTGAGCACAGAAAAGACATTTGTGGTTATTTCATTATAAATGTTATGTTATATTTGTCTGACTTACAAGTGCCTCTTTGATTTAATTGTAAACAAGAAATTAAATGATCAAAATCAATGTCAAACTGGCCAAAACACTCAATTTCAGTGGGGGTTGAATAATTTTGAAAACAACCGTAAAAGATGCCTCCTAACATACTAGCTAAAACCAGTTACTCCGCCACTGAAAGAGATTATCCAACAGACGACGAAATGCCTGACGTTGGAGCGTATTGAGACGGAGTATCGTAGGTTTGCATTAACAATCATCTTTTTTTTTAGAAAGTAGAGAGTTTCTTCACTGATTCAGAAATACTGATGACTATCTGACCATTCCTCTATACTGAGTGGTATGCCAAGTTGGGGCTAACAGACCCATGGTACAGGTTAACACACGAAACAGGAGACTAAATGATCAATTATCGAACAATATACAATATTTTATTTAGACCAATAGATAGAACCCACGAGCTTACACTTCCAGCTGATATTCAGGATTTATTGTATCTTCATTACATCTGAGATGAGGGGGGTGGAGGGAGGGCTCTAGAGGGTTATGTTATGTTCGATGTTACATTGCAAAACAATCGCTTTGTATAATTTTTGATGACAAAAATGTAATAAAAAACTGGTTTACAAAAAAAGCTTGGGAGTGATGACCAGTTTCCTTTCCCGACAGTAAATAATTGTATTCCAAATGAAATAACAATTCCGGAGCCTCTTTTCTTATAACTCCGCGCTGGGACGTTCCTCTGTTATTCCTACTTTGACTAAATTGCCAACTGGATGTTACCAGTTGGGATGTGTGTCTCTGGCACTGTCCAGTCATTGGCAGACTGAGCAGGGGCACACCGCTTTGACAAGACAAAAACTAACACTCAGCTGGCAATACATATTTTCTTAAATTCAAATTAATAAAATATAATTTTTTTTAGGTTTTGATTGACCTAAAGTGGAGGTTAAAAGGGTTGTCCCATGAGAACAATTTATCCCATATTCACAGTATAGGGGATAAGTGATCGGAAAGGGTCTGACCACCAGGGGCTCCCACCAGTCACAAGAGCAGGGGACCATTCTTCCACATTTGAATAATGGGATGACCCCTTTAAAGGGCATCTGTCAGCAGATTTGTACGTATGAAACTGGCGTGATGACTGGTTCTGTTAATCAAAGTGGAAATGGAGCTGCAGTTGCAGAGAGAGCTGAGCCTCTAGGTGTAACAGCAATGCCCCCAGTGCACATAGCGGCTTATTTGCATATAGTAAAACACAATTTTTCTCACAAATGGGACCAAGTGCATATGTAACAGTTTAAATCTGCTGACAGATGGCCTTTAATGTATAAGAAATAGACCCCGTTGGCTGTAAAGTCACCTTCAAGGTAAATTGATTTATTTTGGCTCTTAGGGGCCATGTTTTATTAGGGATACATTATTGTGTCAGAGTAAGGGCCACAGGAGGATCCTCTGGTGTGCTAGTCCAACACTGCAGGTACATTAAAAGGCTTTTCCTGGAGAGGTTTTTCTCAGGATAGGTCATCAGTATATGATCAGTGGGGGTCTGACTGTAGAGGCTGTGGTGCTCCAGGCTTTCCTAGGCCTGTGACGTCACATGGGCTGCGTGCTGCTCAGTCCTATCCAAGTGAAAGAGCCTGGGCTGCAATACCAAGTGCAGCCACTATACAATATACAGCGCTGTGCTTGGTATGCTATGAGGAGACCACAGCGTCCACAGGAGCACCACAGCCTCTTCAAAGAGTTGATCGGTGGTGGTGCTTAGAGTAAGACCTCTACTGATCTCAGGATAGGTCATCAGTATTCTACTTCCAGAAAACCCCTTTAACTGGCATGTTAGAGGTGCTGTTACTCCAACGTATAGCACTGAGTGCCAATACTAGAAATGTAATTACATATTGGATAGTCACAGTACATGGCTTGAGACAGAACAGGTCCCACTATATTACGCTTGCATCCTATTAACAGCGATGTGTGGATTTCTGTGCGGCTAACAGGGGGATCAGGCTTTTACATGGTGTCCAAAAAATGTTTCATCCTCCTTGTAAACATTCATCGTCCATTCAGCAGTGGGAGATTCCTGGACTCTTCCGCTTCTGTGAGTGCCAAACTTAGGGGCAGACAGCAGGGGCGATCTGGGAGCTGTTACAAGAACTTCTGCTCATTATTTCGACTACATTATCCTGCACTTGTCCTTATTACAGCACAGTATGAGAGGCTCAGACTTCATCTAATAAATACCAGTATATTTCTAAAGAGTTCTGCGCCTGACGACTGATGTACTGCCAGCTTCCATAAGGTCATTACGTTAGAAAGTGCGGTCAGTCATGTCCCTGTGCCAGGACGTTCAGGATTTCATCTCCACCGGTCTTTCAGTACACTGCAGGCTTTATATGCACTTCTGTGGGTCCACCATGACTGCTTATGCTGCTTTTACCCAGGGGAAGATTTGCAATAGATCCTCAGAGTCCCTAGGGCGAATGCCCGGGGGGCTGCCTGAACCCTCATCCTGAGCCGAGTACATAAAGATCTAATGCTCCTAGCATTGAATAAGGCCAGGTACCTACAGTCAGGTCCATAAATATTGGGACATCGACACGATTCTAACATTTTTGGCTCTATACACCACCACAATGGATTTGAAATGAAACGAACAAGATGTGCTTTAACTGCAGACTGTCAGCTTTCATTTGAGGGTATTTACATCCAAATCAGGTGAACGGTGTAGGAATTACAACAGTTTGCATATTTGCCTCCCACTTGTTAAGGGACCAAAAGTAATGGGACAATTGGCTTCTCAGCTGTTCCATGGCCAGGTGTGTGTTATTCCCTCATTATCCCAATTACAATGAGCAGATAAAAGGTCCAGAGTTCATTTCAAGTGTGCTATTTGCATTTGGAATCTGTTGCTGTCAACTCTCAAAATGAGATCCAAAGAGCTGTCACTATCAGTGAAGCAAGCCATCATTAGGCTGAAAAACAAAACAAACCCATAAGAGAGATAGCAAAAACATTAGGCGTGGCCAAAACAACAGTTTGGAACATTCTTAAAAAGATGGAACGCATCGGTGAGCTCAGCAACACCAAAAGATCCGGAAGACCACGGAAAACAACTGTGGTGGATGACCGAAGAATTATTTCCCTGGTGAAGAAAACACCCTTCACAACAGTTGGCCAGATCAAGAACACTCTCCAGGAGGTACTGTAGGTGTATGTGTGTCAATGTCAACAATCAAGAGAATACTTAACCACAAGATGTAAACCATTGGTGAGCCTCAAAAACAGGAAGGCCAGATTAGAGTTTGCCAAACGACATCTAAAAAAGCCTTCACAGTTCTGGAATAACATCCTTTGGACAGATGAGACCAAGATCAACTTGTACCAGAGTGATGGGAAGAGAAGAGCATGGAGAAGGAAAGGAACTGCTCATGATCCTAAGCATACCACCTCATCAGTGAAGCATGGTGGTGGTAGTGTCATGGCGTGGGCATGTATGGCTGCCAGTGGAACTTGTTCTCTTCTATTTATTGATGATGTGACTGCTGACAAAAGCAGCAGGATGAATTCTGAAGTGTTTCGGGCAATATTATCTGCTGATATTCAGCCAAATGCTTCAGAACTCATTGGACGGCGCTTCACAGTGCAGATGGACAATGACCCAAAGCATACTGCAAAAGCAACCAAAGAGTTTTTTTAAGGAAAAGAAGTGGAATGTTATGCAATAGCCAAGTCAATCACCTGACCTGAATCCGATTGAGCATGCATTTCACTTGCTGAAGACAAAACTGAAGGGAAAATGTCCTAAGAACAAGGAACTGAAGACAGTTGCAGTAGAGGCCTGGCAGAGCATCACCAGGGATGAAACCCAACGTCTGGTTATGTCTATGCGTTCCAGACTTCAGGCTGTAATTGACTGCAAAGGATTTGCAACCAAGTATTAAAAAGTGAAAGTTTGATTTATGATTATTATTCTGTCCCATTACTTTTGGTCCCTTAACAAGTAGGAGGCACATATGCAAACTGTTGTAATTCCTACACCGTTCACCTGATTTGGATGTAAATACCCTCAAATTAAAGCTGACAGTCTGCAGTTAAAGCACATCTTGTTCGTTTCATTTCAAATCCATTGTGGTGGTGTATAGAGCCAAAAATTTTATAATTGTGTCGATGTCCCAATATTTATGGACCTGGCTGTATCATTCCAGTGGCCACAGGTGCCCTCCTGTATTCAATTGTATTTCTGTCTTCAGAAGTTGTCATGGTGGTCTGGGCTGAATGGAGAAGATGAGGAATGAGAACTTGTACATCAGAGGATACGTCGTTGGGTGTAAGAGGTATATAGAGCTGTATTTTCCTGTATGGTTCTGGCTATCACAGAGGGGCGGCTTCTGGGCAGTTTTGTGTGCTAAATTGTGGCATTTCATTCATATTTTGTGCAGCACTATGGTATTGCTGGTCACGTCTGCTTGTCACGGTCCCCCTCCTACAACATGAGGCCACTCAGCGATGACTGATCTGGTGAATCATGTATTCATATTAACTAATTTAAACTTTTAATGTCATCATGACAAACACCGGAACTATGTCGAAAGTTGAAATGCAATTGTCTACCAACACTAGGAGCCAAAATAGTGGGCATTGTTTGCTGCCAGGAGAATTGATGCATGCTGCTCCATAGCATGTGGTCTGGCCAGAGCTGGGTGGCAGGGCTCGTACTCTCTTGGCCCACAAATGTATTATCTGCTGGCAGGTTTGTAAAAGACAGAACAGTATAGAAATGGAACGAAGCCCTTCCCACCATCCCTGATAGACCTCTGCAAAGCAAATTTTTCTTTCATTTGTAGCTTTTATGTGTAATTTGATATCTGGGGGAAAAAAATTATCCACAAAAGAGGCCTATGTTCATTGTGATTGCAAAATCCGATTTATGAAAAGTCCTAGGCTCCTCTCACGGTGACCATTAATAGCATTGTTCAAAATCTCAGTGCAAATTCTAAAGGTCGCCTCTAAAACTCTACGAAACTGTGAAGAGTGGATTTATTTTTTTTATTTTTTTTACTGCAGACGTCACAAAAAGCTCAGAAATTGCAGAGCAATTTTTAAATATGTTCACAAATTGGCAAGCAATGCCACGCGGCAGCTCCATTCTCGCATTCATAGCTGCGCAGTAACGTCAGTATACTGTATATTGCCAGGAATTATCTGATTGTTCCCCAGCCTACTGTCATCAAAGCCCCGAGATACATATTCCAGATTAGTCCTTCCTACTGCAGCTACATTTGGGTATTCATGTTTGGAAATCCATCTTGTCCTTTATTCTCTGGCATAAAAATGAGAATAGATTATAAAAATGACTGCGCAGAAGTGTATGTGTATGGTGAACGTTCCTGTTTTTTGTCAGATATGTCCTTTGTCTAAAATGTAACAACTTTTCAATACAAGTGGATCCCATAAAAACATACAGTATGTTTTTTTTTTTTTTTATATACAAGGGGTGTCAATGGGTGATAATGCATACAGATTCACATACACTGAGACTATACAATATACACATTGGGAGTGACCAGCCTGTTTTGGATCTT
The DNA here is from genome assembly GCF_905171765.1 of Bufo bufo. Taxonomy (NCBI): domain Eukaryota; kingdom Metazoa; phylum Chordata; class Amphibia; order Anura; family Bufonidae; genus Bufo; species Bufo bufo. The sequence continues at coordinate 44,501,245 of NC_053398.1, forward strand.
GGATCGCTAGATATGCCCCCATTGTCTTATAAGTGCAGGTCCCACCAGTGAGACCCTCACCTATATTGGGAACAGAGCCCCGCAAAGTGGTGGCTGGAGGACTTCGGTCCGGCCACCACCAAGCGCTCTTCCCAAAGAAGTGAATGGGAGCACACCGTGCATGACCGGCCACCGCTCCCAATCACTTCTATGGGCCTGATAGAAATAGCCAGGCCAGCGCCATAGAAATGAATGGAGGGCGGTTGTGCATGTGTAGTGCACCCTCCACCACTTTTGGGGCTCCATTCTCAATATAGGTGCGTGACCCACACCAATCAAACAATGGTAGCATATCCTAGCGATACGCCCCCATTTTCTGAGATGAGACAACCCCTTTAATGACCAGGCAATATTTTATCATTTTATTCATCGTCACTGGAGATGAGCAAATTATTGAAAAGTTTGATTCGGCTTACTTGGTCACAAAGAGCATTTTTTTGTAAGTAGCGGGTGCAATGACAGGGAGCTGCGATAGCGCTGCTACCCATCATTGTACCCCTCAGATGCCGCGTTCATACATGATCGCGGCATCTGAGTGTAAAAACAGTACACAAAGCACAAGGAAATTCGGCTTTAAGGCGAATCGAATTTATCCTGAAATTCGGATTGAATTCCACTTCGTGGGATTCGATTCGCTCATCTCTATTCGTCACCTTCCAGGAGATATAACTTTATTTTTCATCAATCTAGACAGTATGAGGGCTTGTTTTTTGCAGCATAAGTTTTCATTTTTAATGGCACATTTTTGGGGTACAGATAACTTACTGGTTAACTTTTATTAAAACTTTAAGAGTGGGGTATGAAAAAAATAAAAGCAATACTGCGACTGAGTTTTTATTTATAAATTTTGCTGGGTTCTGTTTTTTTGGTATAAATAACAGGATAACTTTAATCTCTAGGCCAGTTCGATTACAGCGATACCAAATACATATACATTTTTTACGTTTTACTACTTTTGCATAAAAATGTAATTAAAAGACAGAAAATGTTTTTGCATCACATGGAGTTGTGCGAGGGCTTTATTTTGTAAGACAACTTGTATTTTTTATTAGTATCATTGGGGTACATAACTTTTCATTTTTTTGTTGCAATTTTTTCCATTAAAAAGCTCCTTTTTTTAAGAAAAAGGTGTCATTTTTAACTTTGAGATTTTTTTTAATCAAATTAAACTTTTTAAACTTTTGGGGCTGTTAAAGCAGGAGCCCAGCACTCATATGAGGACTGAGCCCCGCTCTCAGGTGCACAGGGGACCCATGCAGCACTTAGACTGCTCCACTGTAAAAAGTTGGTGGCCCAGCTTAAGGCCCCTTAATGACCACAGTAAAAAAAAAAGTCAGGGTTAATGAACAGTACTTACCACAGAAGCTAATTATATTTTTATGTATTCCCATAATAAAAGAGAGGAAAATCTCCTAAATCCTCGACTCATACACACTTGTTGCAAAATGCTCTATTGCATTACAGTGGAAAGGATCGGCGCCGCTTTCATGTTCTGACTTTATTTCATGTGTTAAGGCTGCAACCACTTTTGCGATTCATTTTTTATTGTTCATTTGCTTCTGAAATGCAAAATTAAGCAACTTTCTAAACAATCTTTATTGAAAATCCCCTTATATTTTTCTCTTGTAGAGGTAATATAACTCCTACACATAGCTGGTTGTCCTGTTGCTTCTCAAGCAGACCTGACAATACATTGCTCCTTAGCTCTCTCTGCCCTCCCCCTCTCTTCTCTGAGTGCAAGAGCAGCAGGGAGCGAGAGAAGGTTGTACACAGGAGATCAATGTGTCTCTACACATAAGGCCACATAAGGCAATCTGGAGAGTAAAATCACTCAGGCTGTGTAGGGCTGAGTGTAGAGAAAATGGAATATTCACATTATCTCTGCACAGGTGGTGGAGAATCACATGGTCATAAACACCAGTGACTGTCAGTACAAGGGACAAAATACACCTTATGAGCCCTAGAAGTAGAAATCAGTCCAGGAATAAAGCTGTGCTGATACAGGAGCTACACAAGACAGAAGCATCCTGGACGCACAGGCCTCCTATTTCGAAAGTCTGAAACTAGGAACAGATTGTAACTAAATATCAGAGGGTCTGAAAATGAATAAAAGGATAAAGAAAGACTGTGGCATTTTTTTTTTACTAAAAAAACATGCTTGAAAGTTATTTTTTTCTTTGTCAAAGGTGTCCTATGGAAAAAACTTTGGAGAGGATTATTGCATTGTTTGTGGTTAATTTTGTGCAAAAACTCAATAAAAGTGTGTGTGTGGGGGGGGGGGGGGGGGGGGTCTGGACACATTGGAATGGTAAGCCTGCCCCTATCTTAAAAGTTAATTTATGGGTATTGTATTGTATTTATGACTTTTCCTAAGGATAGCCATTAATATTCGACCATTGGGAGTCTGACTACCGAGAGCCTAGTCAGTCAGCTTACTGAAAGTGTTGCTTCCCCTGCATTGTTTACTAGACACAGCTCCGTACTTTTGGTAGTGGTTGTGCCTGTTATTCACTTCAATGAGATTGAGTACCAGGTACAACCACTACCAAAAGTACGGAGACAATCAATACAACAAAGGGGAGATGATCAGCAGGGGTTCCGGGAGTCAGACACCTATAGATGACCCATCCTACGTAGTCCCAGAAAACCCATTTAGTGGAATCAAGGGCTGCTAAGAGTTTCCATCCATTCCTACATTATTACTTTGGTGGTGACTGTGGCAGACTAGTGGGATGTATTCTAAAAAGATAACAAGTGAAAATGTAGGTGACACCTCCTATGATAACGTGGGGGACGTCGCCTGCGGAAATCCAGAGACTGTTTCACCAAGATAACTCAGGGGCTTATAGTTATAATTTATCTTGGGGTTTTGTGAATGGGACTTTTTTAAGGTCAGACTGTGCTGACATTTCTAAGAAGGATGAAGCTTTAATGGAAAAGCGAGAACAGACAATTACTTAGAATTTTTTTCTGGGTGAATATCTCGGCCCAAGCAGATCTCAGATGCAAAACAAAATTTGTATTGTGAGATATTGCATTAGAAAACTCGAGATTTACAATGACATTTGGGAATGTTCAATTACTTCTGGAAAGACAATTTGAGAGGCTGCTTCAAAGTGAAAAAAATAAATCAAATAAGTCCCAAGGGAAAGGTTACATAAAAAAAAAGTCTACAGACAGAATCTGAGAAATGGTTCTTTTATTATATGTATAAGTCAAGTCCTCATTTACAGCGTTTCAGAGCTGGCCACTATTTGAATAGTAGACTGTATATCTGCTGCTCCATACACAATATTAGACACCAGGAACGGACCTCTGCTACAATTTAGTGGCTTCCAACATGTGGTTCTTCAGCTGTTATAACCCCTTGCGTGCCCTGACAGTCTGCTGCAACCACTGTGCAAATCACTCTGTGTTACTTACAGTGTCGAATATGACCAGAGCATATACTGTAAAATATTCTAAAAAATGTGGAAAACCTCCAAGAAGGTACTGCCAAAATGAACTTTTTATATAAACTTACTATTATGACTGCTAGTAAGCAGGGCTCTTCTTTTTCCATAACTCATCTGGGGCCGTTTGCAAGTGTGCCTACACTTCCATTGAACCCTGCTGACTCTGCGGTTTCACTTCTGGGACCCTTGCCTATTGGACACTGAAAATATTGTCCAACCCCTTGACATGTTTTACCAAATACTTAACAGGCAGAGGAATACTCATTATACCAACCCCCCAATCTGTTTACTGGGACCCAGCTATGACCGTAGTTGCATGTGGTGTCCATACGTTGCTCCAGCAGATGAACAGAGACTGGTGGGTAACCAGGGAAGCTTTTCCATGGGAGCAGTCAGGGATTGGTAAGGCATCACACTGTTTTTTAATAACTTTGTAAGCTTTTGGTATAAAAAAAAAAAAAAAAGAAACTGGACCACTATTTCAAAGGGATTGTACAATAGTACACTTTTTTGTATGGCTCACAAGTGGTTAAAAATAATAAAGATGCCATAACCTCACTATCCTCTGCTGTTGCCATTCCAATATTGCTCTGGTCCCCCTGCTGTCAACTGCATGGTCACAGCTTGATGTAGCAGAAAAGGAAACTCAGTCACTGGTTCTAGCTGTGACCCGCCTGAGAGAGTGATTGACTGAGCGAGCCTTTTACTGGTGTCTCTGGTGTGCCGGGCCAGGACCAGGAAGCGGAGAACAGAATGGCAGCAGTGAGGGTGAGTATATGGTCACCTGTGAGTCATATATAAAGAGATTAATACTTTTGGACAATCCCTTTAATTAGCAAATCCTGTGGCTATGCCATAAATGCTTAACAGGGTTATCCTCCATAGCATAGGTAATACATGTTTTCTTGAGGGTCCAACCACTGGGACCTTCAGTGATCATAAGAACAGAGCGACACCTCTCTGAACTGAGTGGTAGTGCGCATGACGGTCCATCTGTCCTTCCACTTTTATGTGACAGTGGTCAGACCTCCAGAAATCCAACATTTATCACCTGTCCTGTGGATAGATGATAAATATTTTTTGTGGCATAAGTCCCTTTAAAGTGTATCTATCATTTCAACAAGCTTCCGCCGTCCCATGGAGAGGTTTGTTAAAATTCTAGGTGCCGTAGGTTGTACACTGAAACAATACAAAGAGCCTACATCTCTAGATGAAGCTAGTCTATATGTCTGGACTGGTGATCATTGTGACAGAACCTGCCCATCACCACAGCTCTAACCCACCGTGAGGAGCCATCATTGTATCTGTCTGCAGAGACCACCTCTTTATGGTGCATGTTATAGAGTATGCTGGGAAGGCATCCCTCGAAGAGTAAGACCCCGGTGACTGAATGCTTCTGCTATTCTTGTGAACAGCGGTATACTCATAGAATGTAACTGTGAGGCCCAAATATCATGCATGACTGATAGTCGAGCGATAGGGTCTAATTGAATGCCATGTCTTGCTGTTCATTGAATCCGAGCAGGTATCTCGCTCATTTCAATGAGCCCGTAAGCTTTCATCTATTAGAAAAGGAAACATTCATTAATCAAGCATAACGGCAGCTAATTATTGGGTGGTATTTGAGGTAAAGTTTAATGCCATCCTTTCAAAGCTCCACTAATTTCTATTGAAATGCACATCTGATAGCGAGCGCAGAGCTGCCGAGACCATTATTTCTATTTTATGCAGAATATATCAAGAAGAAATTCTGTCTACCCCCTTTAAGCTGACTCTGCATTAACACCAGCTCTTGTTTGATCCACAGGTACATTGAGATACTGAAGGAACATAAGCCGAAGATTCTGTGGGACCAGCACATCGCAGAACATTACCTGGAATATAAAAAGTGAGCACTGCAAGAGTTTGCCCAGGATGTAATGGAGAGACCCCCCCCCACCCAATCAGATGGGAAAGGACACTGGATAGAGTCAAGATACAGACTCTGTAGAACACCATTCGTAATAAAATCATATGGTGCAATCCAGCACTCAACAATAATTTATAGTAATTTTCTCTGCTTAGAGGCTGATTGTATTTCATGTCGGGAAAATTGACAGATTGTCCAGGGTTATTGTTGAAGATAACTGTGGCCAGGGCCCCCTGCTAAGGTTTAACCAAACCCAGCTGATGCCGAAGCCTTTCTCAATAAGCTGTTTTATTTTTTGCAGAAATAAAGGAGGAAAACATGCCGTGTTCTACCCAACTCTGAAGGTAAGGTACAGAGAAGTACATTGTCTACCTGTCTGATGAGGGTAGTGTGGCTATAACCTCCTTGTATTATCTATGGTCTAACGAGCCATGTAAGTGAAGGAGAAAGACTGATGGTTCTGATTGGCTTGGGACCGATCAAGTATGCTAATGGTTTAGGATATTATTTTATAGATGATATATTAAGACCTGGTGCTTCAAATACTGTATGGATGTAGGGTGGTATGAAGGAAACAAAAAAGGAAAGAAGGGCACCAAAATGTGAAGGACTGTAGCTGCATGCAGGGGAACCGGAGTGGACTTGTATTATACTCACCTTTGTGGGTTGTGTTTCAGGACACAATGGCTTTTTTAATAAATGTTGATGGTGTTGGACGCTGGTCCCCTTATGGTCAACTCCTCAGATTAGATTCACACCCGGGAGTGGAAGGGTAAATTTGTATTTCTTCTGTGGAATTCCCTAAACTAGTAGGTTTGAAAAAATAAAAATCTGTAGTATACTCTATAGATTAATTAGCTTACAAACGCCTAAGGTAAGCTAACTAATCCAGCGTACTGACTCAAAATTTTCTTTTCTGAGGCCTGCTACCTTAGGGAGAGACTGTGGTCTCTCTCACGAGCGTAGTTCCTCCACACAAGGAATACAGATCTGTTTCACTGAAGACACTCATTAAAATATAAAATATCATAGCACTATGAATGGCATGAAGAGGGAAGATAAGTTGTAAGGCCTCATGCACACGGCCACACGAAAATATGATACCATATGGCACTTTGAGATCAGTATGTAAATAGAGGAAACTCATTTTATTCATGCTGTTTTTCCCATTGATGCGGCTGTACCCTAGAGACAATAAGCAGTGCCCATACAGATGTTTCTCCAAGCTTTGTATCCACAGAACAGATGAAATTTATCAGTTTCCAGTCACCATTCATATGGAATCTGATAGGGCACGAGGCTTCTCATGATGTTTGTACTGGGGGATTGTAGAACATTAAAATAAGTGAAAAAATTGGACCCTTTTTTCGAAGCAAGAGATTGGGGCAGATATTTGTCACGACTGCCTCCCCCGGCTGCACCAAACAACTGGGCGGCTTCTCACCAGTGGGACCCACTACAGTTTAAATTAGAAAATTGTGCTTTTTTATTTGGCGCTCTATGTAAAAGTACAGCATAACACAAAGGTAGGAAAACCAGAATAGGACTATATTACGATTTCACACCACACAGAACTGGTGCAGATATATAACATGGTTGTGTGCAGCATGATTTTGTATGAAGAAGAAGCTGAACCAGAGGTCGACATGATATTAAAGAGTACCTTTCACCAGTTTTTATAAAAGCAATACCTCATACTGTAGGCCATGTTCAGGAGATGCGCGCAATTTTTTTTCATGATCCTCTCCTTTGCACCGCTGTGTCCCCTTGTTTGGTATGTTCGCTTAAATAGCCTCTTCTGGCAAGATTTACCAAATCTCATGAGAACAACGCTCCTTCTCCCTGGATGTGACGCGCTCCGCTGCAATTGGACTGCGTTACAGCAAAGGTGAAGGAGACGCCCACTGAGAAAAGCTGATGCCTCCTCCCCCCTATACCGATGCTATTAATTTGCATATCATGCGCTAAAACCAAATGGGGGGGGGGGGGGCACAGCAGCGCAATAGAGGAGAGGATCATGAAAAAAATTTGCGAGATGGCATCTCCTGAACATGGACTATAGTATGAGGTGTTGCATTTCTAAAGTAAATTTTTTTTTTAAAGTTCCCTCTAATATACAATGTGTATATTCAAGTATGATTACTACTACATATACATACAGCATGCATTGATAAAGAGTTATCCCCAACTTACTGATTTAGCTTTACTTTTCATGAACCTCAGGTTTTTTCAATGGGAAGAGGGTCATGTGATATCAGTGTTGGCTACAATTTAGTCAGAAACACAGTCGAGGATTAAGTTTTGATCTATCTTTACCTACTTAGGAGTTAAGCAAGGTCAAAGTTCCGTAAAGTGCTTTACACAACGCTGTAGAACCGCAGACGATACGTCTTCGTGACCCCCTTCTCATTGGGAAAAACCTGTATTCAATATGACAGATTTTGAAATGGCAACTGAAAACATTTCCTCCCAATTAATACGTTCACACATTGGAGGTCAATTTTCTACAAATTACACCTGGTCAAAGGGTCTGTCCAGACTTTCGCCTCACCCTGTATCTAAGTGTTCCTCAACTCCGGTCCACAGGGCCTACCTACCGGTCATGTTTGTAGGGTTTCCTTACTATTGAGCAGGTGATATTGTTATTGTCAATGCATCAGGACTTACAACAGGTATGCATTCTGTGGGATATTCTCTATAGCTAAGGAGATTTGCTCCTCAAAACATGGAATAGTTAATGGTCATTGTATCTGTAATCCTAACTTCTCTTTTAATCCATCAGTCCATACAGGTGCGACTGGACCTTGCGAAGAAGCTGGGGACGGGAATATCTATCTGGGAGCTGGGACAAGGCTTGGACTACTTCTATGACCTTTTATGATGTTATAAGCCATTGAATAACAAGAGTGTAATTCTTCTAGGAACTGATGTGTTGATTAAAAGGAACACAGATGATGTAGAAGCTGGAAGTTCATATTTTGTGCGATTCACATAATATGGGTCTGATGTCCCTAGTGCCCCCATAAGCTCCAAATTCGTCATGTCTTCACTTTTTCGTTAACTGAATGTAGTCTCTTCTGTTTAGTGAGATCTCAATCCCCCTCCCTCCACACCACCCCCAAAAAAACCACATTTTTATTTCCTTATTGACTTCATGCCCAGTCTTTTAATGCAATATAATAGACTGTTCCAATATGTTGACTAGTGATTTTGCTTTGAATGCTGCACTTTTGGGCTTTCATCAGTGGTTCCTGGTACCATAACGGGTATTTATCTTTGGACGAGACTGGTAACTTGATGCTCTAAGCCACCTGACATCTCTTCTTCTAGAATTACTATCCTGTATAAGCTATACTTGCTCTCACATCTGCCTTATTCCCACCTTGGCCTCCTTTGCTTTCAGCCATGAATGGACACAGATCAGGACTATAATAATTTGTAAGGAATTAAACCATTAAAGGGGTTGCCCGGCCATATATATTGACAACCTATCCTCAGGATAGGTCATGAATATCTGATCAGCGGGGTCCAACACCACCCTCCACCCCCCCGATCAGCGGTTTAAGGAGGAGGTGTCATTCCATGCGAGCGCCACTTCTTGTACATTACACTGCACTTCAAATCAGAAGTGCAGTGTAATGCAAGTACACGCTCCATTGAAGTGAATAGAGCGAGTATTTGTAATTACACTACGCCGCTGCTTCAAGGGAGACAACGCGTAGTGTAAAGACCAGGAAGCAGCGCTCCTATGGAGTACTGATATTGATGACCTATCCTGAGGATAGCTCATCAATATATGTGGCCCGACATCCCCTTTAAGATGCAAATCAGCAACAATGTAACCAAGCTCAAAAGATTTTTTTTTTTTTTTATTCGTAAATACTGCAACTTTTGGGTGAAACTTTTTAATAAATGCATAGGGGAATAATGCTGATCTGTATGGGAATGTTATTTTTTTTTAAATCTGGAATATAATTTGCACAATTAAAGTCAAACAGGAGTTAATTGTTAATGCTTTGTATGTGTCATCTTGTCATAAAGTCTTAATCATACAAAGTTGCTCCAGATGGTTTTCAAATATAAGTTGGGTTAGTGCACAGTCATACCCACATAGAAATGTGTTATTGTAAAATGACCTATTGGTCAAATCATGTTTTTACATTAACCCGATTTTATTTTTTTTGTGATTTTTGTTTAGCTTTTCCATGTCACCATCTGTATTCTTTAAAAACAACAAAAAAATACTAAAATACTTCAGTTTCCGCACTGGTCACTAGGCTGAATATGATTAGAGATGAGCGAATTTCTCAAAAATTCGATTCGGCAGGTTTGACGAATTTTCCAGCCAAGTTTGGTTCAATCCCAATTTATTTGCGGTGAATCGTGTTTAAAAACGGCTATTTCCTGGCTGTAGAGAGCCTTTATAGTGGTGTAGAACAATGTGCCTTGCAGTAACACGCATAAGGAGTCTGCTGTGGTAGTGAAACAATACTGTGAGTCAGTATGACATGCAGAAGACAGGCGTCGCTCTTAGAATCATTGCACACTTCACTTATTTGGGCAGTCACTGGGCCAAAACTGACCAAATAACTCAAGTGTGAACTTACAGGTCAATGTTAGAGCCAGGTATAAAGAACCGTGCAGAGGCCCAAGATCAGGGGGGTACTATCTCTGTATAGGCCATACATGCTCCTCTGGAATTCTGGGAGGAAAGGGATGCAAATGAGCTCTTAACAAGCTCTGTCTCTAATACCACCAGATGTAAGGCAGCTTGAGGCCCAAGATTGTACTGTAGCATGAAAGAGTGCACTCCTTTTACACCAATTTACTGATTCCACATAGATTTCTACAGAACCTGTTCTATTAAACGCTTATACAAGTAGAGCCCCCCTGACAGAGTGGAGAGGGTGTCAGCAGTAAGTTTGCGTTGACGTCACTGATTATTTTGCCCTTCCTCTGATCCGTCAGAATAGTAACCCCCAAAAAAGGATCCTGTCTGTGGAGCATCCACCTTCACTCAGTCAGCATTTGGTCAGTAATCCATCAGTATTGCTAAAGCCAAGAAAAACAGGAGTGGGTCCAAAACAGAGATGACACGTGAATGGAATATTTGCATGTCTTCTGTGTTTTGTACCCACTCCTGCTTTTGGCTACCAAATCATAAGCCAATTCTGATGTAAAATAGGGACCATGTCATGCAGGCCTTACAGCTGTTACATAGACAGGATCCGTTGTGCGTCTCATTTTTCCTTCCTTCTGACAGATCAGAAGAAGGGTCAAATAAATGATGATGTCAGCCAGGTCGAAAGGCAAAATAGTGGCTCAGTCATGAAGTGGGGATGGTGGGAACCGCATGAGAAGTCCACAGAGTGGCCCTATGATAGAGTCTGGAGGTGGCAGCAGCATCAGGAGGAGGCCACAGAGTGGCACAATGACATAGCGTGGAGGTGGCGGCAGCAGCAGCATCAGGAAGAGGCCACAGTGTGGCACAATGACAGTCTGGAGGTAGCCACAGCATCAGGAGGCCACAGAGTGTCACAATGACAGTGTGGAGGTGGCAACAGCAACATCAGGAGACCTGAGTGGTGAGGTGGTAGCAGCATCAGGAGACCACAGAGTGACGCGCTGACAGAGTGGGGAGGTGGGTGGCAATACCAGTACCAGCTGAAGATGGTGGGTGAAAGAAGGAACACTTGGCATCAGATGTGTGGCATCAGGTGGGTGGCAGCATCAGAATAGTAGCTGAGGCAGGTAGCCAGAAGAAACTAGTCTCTTTTGTCAAAGTGTTGGTGTGGCACCATGCATCAGGCATTGGTGGGTGGAAATCCTGGCTGATCCACGCCTGATTTATCTTGGCAAAGGTTAGTCTCTCCACCTTTTGGGTGGACAGGCGAGTTCTTCTTGGGGTAACTATAAACACCTGCTCTGATGCCACACTACTGGCCAGGCAGGACAGCTTTTCCAGGGCAAACTCTGCCAGTTGTGGCCACAAATCCAGTTTGGCTGCCCAGTAGTCCAGCGTATCTTCAATGTGGGGTGGCAGGGTGCTGTCCAAGTATGCCACCACCTGCTGGTTCAGGTCCTGCTCCGGGTCTAGCTGCTGCTGGTGAGTAGTATCTTCACTAGGCGGGTAAAGAAAGCTGCTCATCAGCGACTCTAGACTCAAGTTGCTGCTGATGGAGCTGGAACTGCTCCTACCGCCCCCACCCTGCCACAGCAGCCATGGCAGAGGAACGTGAGCGCAGAGGGCCTCCCGGTCAGACCTGCAAGAGGATGGATGATGGCGCAGATAGGCAGCGGCCAACTGACTACATAGGATGCCTCTCAGCGGGTGTAAAAAAGGCCCCCATTTTAGACCGGTGGCGAGGGTCCAACAAGGTGGAGAGCCAGAAGTCATCCCTCTGCCGAATGCTGACAATTCGGCTGTCACTACGCAAGCAATTGAGCATGCATTGGGCCATTTTTGCAAGTGACTCGGAGGGACTCTCTGCCTCCATCTCCACTGCATACTGCCACGGTGTGTCTGGGTCCTCTGCCTCGTCTTCCTTATCGCCCTGTAGCTTCTCTGACTGCTCCTGCAACTCCTCTCCTGACACCTGTGTATAAAAACCACCCATTTTGCTACACATTGCTTGTGCTCCAATGTCCTCCTCCTCCAGTTCAGCCCCCACAGGGCTCATGTGGCCGTGAGATCTAGGCGCCACATCTCCAGTACCCATTTACCAGCATCTGTTCCAGGACATGAAGCAGTGGAATGACGTTGTTTATCCTGTAGTCCTGGCGACTGACAAATAAGGTGGCCTCCTTAAAGGGCCTGAGCAAACGGTAGGTGTGAAGCATGAGCTGCCACTGGCTGACATCAAAGTTACACAGGGGAGTACTCCTGTCCGCTTGGATCATCATGAAATCATTTATGGCCTTTCTCTGTTCGTATAGTCGGTCCAACATATGGGGGGTGGAATTTCAACGGGTGGAAACGTCACATATCAGCCTATGTTGGGGAATGCCGTTCTTCCGCTACAGCTCAAGGAGGATGTGCTTTGCAGTGTACAAGTGGCTGAAGTGCATGCAAAGTTTCCTGGCCATTTTTAGGATGTCTTGCAGATAGGTGGAAAATTTCAGTAACCGCTTGACAACCAGATTGAACACGTGTGCCATGCAGGGCGCATGGCTCAGCCCTCCTTGATGCAGCGCCGACACCATGTTCTTCCTGTTGTTGGTCACCACGATTCCGATTTTGAGTTGTTGCGGAGAAAGCCAGGATTCGATTTCTTGATAAAGGACACGGAGCAGTTCCTCCCCTGTGTGACTCTGTTCGCCCAGGGAAACGAGGTGCAGAACAGTGTGACACCGCCGTGCCCTGCACATGGTATACTGGAGGAGCACTGTGAATTGTCCCTGCAGTGGAGGCTGAGGACACGGTGGAGGATGAGGAGGCAGAGGCTGACATTTTCGCAGGACCAATGTGAGAACGTGGAGACGGAAGCGGCGTCACCTGGCAAAGTTGCTGGTGTGGCTGTGCAGGAACCACATTCACCCAGTGGGCCGTAAAGGACATGTATTGTCCCTGACCGTAGTTAAAGTTCCACACGTCGGCGCTGCCGCGCACTTTGGCAGACACCGACAGGCTCAAGGACTGGCCCACCTTCTGTTCTACATACATGTGCAGGGCTGGTACTGCCTTTTTGGCAAAGAAATGACGGCTTGTGACTCTCCACCTCTGCTCGGCACAAGCCATCAGTTCTCTGAAAGGTGCAGAGTCCACCACTTGGAAGGGGAGGGACTGCAGCACTAGTATGGATGAGTGCATGCATACTGTTGTCTCTTGGCAATCGCTTCAGTGATCGATTGCTGACGGAATGACTGACTAGGAGGAGGAGCAGGAGCATCAGAACCAGCAGATTATGGGAAGGACACACAGCTCCCTTCGTCTGAGGTGGTGGAGCCTTGACTAAAATCGGGTGCATGCCACTGGGTGATGCAGCGGTTGCTGCGGCAGGCTGGACCACCACATCGGAGCCACGGTTCACCCGAGCCACTTTATGGTGACGCTACATATGTTAACGCAGGGCTGTGGTGCCAACATTGGCACCCTGGCCACGTTTCACCTTCTGCCCACAGATTCTACAAATGGCCATGTTCACCTACGGCGGCTTAATGAAAAACTGCCACACCGCGGAGTAGGTGATTTTACTCCAACACTCAGCACTGACTGACTGCTACCACCGCTGTTTCCGTGAACCCCTGCACCACTACTTTCTGGGCAGGTAGGCTCCTGCGAAGCGGGTGGTCTACCCCGGGCACGTTTGGCTCCCAACCTCCCACTGCTGCCACCCTGCTGACTCCCAGCCACGCTAGTGACTTGCTGGCTCCGCCGCTGCCTCACGGGCAAGCTGCCACCCTCTTCTCCCGATGATGATGAAGCCCCAAATTGACCCGGCTCCCAAGTGCGATCAGCTACATCATCATCATCGAGTACTGTCTGCACGTCACTGATGTCCTCCTCAACAGTCGCTGGGTCAAGAGACTGACCGCTCGCAACACCAGCTCCCACTCCACTCTCCTCATCACTAGTGATGTCGCGAACATAAAATTTTCAGTTCGCGAACAGCGAACGCGAACTTCCGCAAATGTTCGCGAACTGGCGAACCGGGCGAACCGCCATAGACTTCAATAGACAGGCGAATTTTAAAACCCACAGGGACTCTTTCTGGCCACAATAGTGATGAGAAAGTTGTTTCAAGGGGTCTAACACCTGGACTGTGGCATGCCGGAGGGGGATCTATGGCAAAACTCCCATGGAAAATTACGTAGTGGACGCAGAGTCGGGTTTTAATCCATAAAGGGCATAAATCAACTAACATTCCTAAATTGTTTGGAATAACGTGCTTTAAAACATCCAGTGTGTGTATACGATTGGCACTGGCAGTGGGCACACTACAGTCAGTAGAAGCGGGCCTGACACACACTGGCAGCAGGCAAGCAACTGAAATTACACTAAAGTGTAAAAATTAAATGCCTTATTTATCGGCAAGCTACTGTGCCACCCGGTATGAGTGGTTGGCACTGGCAGTGGGCACACTACAGTCAGTGGAAGAGGGCCTGACACACACTGGCAGCAGGCAAGCAACTGAATTTAGACTACTGTCTAAAAATTAAATGCCTTATTTATCGGCAAGCTACTGTGCCACCCGGGATCAGTGGTTGGCACTGGCAGTGGGCACACTACAGTCAGTGGAAGCGGGCCTGACACACACTGGCAGCAGGCAAGCAACTGAATTTAGACTACTGTCTAAAAATTAAATGCCTTATTTATCGGCAAGCTACTGTGCCACCCGGTATCAGTGGTTGGCACTGGCAGTGGGCACACTACAGTCAGTTGAAGTCGGCCTGACACACACTAGCAGCAGGCAAGCAGCTGAAATTACACTAAAGTGTAAAAATTAAATGCCTTTTTTATGCAAAGTCCTGTGCCAGCCGGTATGAGTGGTGGGCACTGGCAGTGGGCACACTACAGTCAGTGGAAGTCAGCCTGACACACACTGGCAGCAGGCAAGCAACTGAAATTACACTAAAGTGTAAAAATTAAATGCCTTATTTATCGGCAAGCTACTGTGCCACCCGGTATGAGTGGTTGGCACTGGCAGTGGGCACACTACAGTCAGTGGAAGAGGGGCTGACACACACTGGCAGCAGGCAAGCAACTGAATTTAGACTACTGTCTAAAAATTAAATGCCTTATTTATCGGCAAGCTACTGTGCCACCCGGTATCAGTGGTTGGCACTGGCAGTGGGCACACTACAGTCAGTGGAAGCGGGCCTGACACACACTGGCAGCAGGCAAGCAACTGAATTTAGACTACTGTCTAAAAATTAAATGCCTTATTTATCGGCAAGCTACTGTGCCACCCGGTATCAGTGGTTGGCACTGGCAGTGGGCACACTACAGTCAGTTGAAGTCGGCCTGACACACACTAGCAGCAGGCAAGCAGCTGAAATTACACTAAAGTGTAAAAATTAAATGCCTTTTTTATGCAAAGTCCTGTGCCAGCCGGTATGAGTGGTGGGCACTGGCAGTGGGCACACTACAGTCAGTGGAAGTCAGCCTGACACACACTGGCAGGCAACTAACCTTAGATTAAAGTGTAAAAATTAAGTGCCTATTTTTTAAGCAAAGTCCTGTGCCACTCGGTATGACAGGGGTGGGCACTGGCAGTGGGCACACTACAGTCAGTTGAAGTCGGCCTGACACACACTAGCAGCAGGCAAGCAGCTGAAATTACATTAAAGTGTAAAAATTAAATGCCTTTTTTAAGCAAAGTCCTGTGCCAGCCGGTATGAGTGGTGGGCACTGGCAGTGGGCACACTACAGTCAGTGGAAGTCAGCCTGACACACACTGGCAGGCAACTAACCTTAGATTAAAGTGTAAAAATGAAGTGCCTTTTTTTTAAGCAAAGTCCTGTGCCACACGGGATGACAGGGGTGGGCACTGGCAGTGGGCACACTACAGTCAGTTGAAGTCGGCCTGACACACACTAGCAGCAGGCAAGCAGCTGAAATTACACTAAAGTGTAAAAATTAAATGCCTTTTTTATGCAAAGTCCTGTGCCAGCCGGTATGAGTGGTGGGCACTGGCAGTGGGCACACTACAGTCAGTGGAAGTCAGCCTGACACACACTGGCAGGCAACTAACCTTAGATTAAAGTGTAAAAATTAAGTGCCTTTTTTTAAGCAAAGTCCTGTGCCACACGGAATGACAGGGGTGAGCACTGGCAGTGGGCACACTACAGTCTGTGGGCCTGCAGCTCCTCACACACAGGCAGGCCAGGCAACTGCAATATGTATATAAAGGGAAAAAAAAAAGCAGACTAATGTTGCAGCCCTAAAAAGGGCTTTTTGGGGTGCTGTCAGGACGCTGTCCTTACAGCAGAGATCAGATGAGTCTTTCAGGACTGGAGTGGACACTGAATTCACTAGCCTAGCTATCGATTTCCCAATTAAATCAGCAGCAGTTACAGTCTCCCTCCTCTCACTAAGACTGCAGCTTCAGAATGAATCTAAAATGGATGCTGTGCAGGAGGTGGGAGGGTCTGGGAGGGAGGGTATGCTGCTGATTGGCTGGAATGTGTCTGCTGACTGTGAGGTACAGGGTCAAAGTTTGCTCAATGATGATGTATAGGGGGCGGACCGAACATCGCATGTGTTCGCCCGGCAGAGGCGAACGCGAACAAGCTATGTTCGCCGGGAACTGTTCGCCGTCGGATAGTTCGGGCCATCTCTACTCATCACTACTTGCCCGCCTACCAGAGAAAGCGGCGGATGTCTCCTCCACATCTTGACTGGCCAGTAGCTGCTGACTGTCCGCTAGTAGCTCGTCCTCGCTGTATAGTGGTACTGAGCCCACAGCATATGGATCGAATTGCTCTTTGTCAACTTCGATTCGCTCATCTCTATATATGATGTTGAGACTTCTGTTTTGTACAGGTAACTTTTCAGTAGCCATGGCATTATCCTTGTAAAACTGTCCTTAGATGTTGCCAGATATAACTATATAGGGTAAGTATCAATTCCAGCACAAAACAAGTTGGCTGTATCCATAATGAGGGCTTATAATGTTCTTTCTGATGGAATTGTGTCCACAACAACAACAAGCCATGTGGACATACAGATGTGTCTACCTTTAAAGCTTCCAATTATAAAACAACTTTTTATCAATGAATAGTGAAGTTGAATATAAGAAACTTTGTAATATATTTTATTAAAGAGAAATGCTTCTGTCTGTTTTTACAGGCTGTTTTGCTCTTTCCTGTTTTTAACATTGATGTCTATGGAGAGAGAAAGGCCCCCGAATAAGAGATACGCATCAGAGTTTCTTAGCTCTGATACACTTAGCAATTTTTACTCTGCTATATCTAGTAGGATAAGGCTCTACCACTGTTCAGAGTGAGGTAATACATTACTTACTAGTTGGCGGCAGACTCTTGATCCCTTCTTCTACTCTCCAAAGAATTTTGTGTATGAGGCTAGCTAGGGAAAGAGACAGTGTTACAAGAGAAAAGAGGCTAAGTGAAGGGAAAGAGGAGGAAAGAAACCCAGGAGGAAGCTTAATTCTTTAATAAGATATATTACAAAGTTTCTTATATTTACCTGTACTATTCATTTATGAAAACTTGCTTATAACTGGAGATGCACTTAAACTTTTTTTTTTTTTTTTTTTTTTTTTTTTTTAACACAGTGGCCTTTGGGCTAAGTTATGCATCAGATGTATACTTTTTTTTCTCCATCTCGTGCCATACATCTTAGATTTAGAGACAATTTAAGGAAGGACACATCTGAAATGTGTTCTTCCTTACATTTCCTTTTGGTATACAGTATCTCAAGATGAGAAGAGTCAGATGACTACCTGTATGAAAAAATAAAAAATTAACTTTTGGGTTGGACTTTGTGAGAAATGCAAGAGATTTTCAAAACTGGTCGTCTTGCGCCACTTTTTTCACGATATCTTGAACTAAGAGGAAAGCGTTGTTTGTGCCCAAGGACAACAGAAAAATGGCTCAGTAGTCACTGAATAGTAACACACCGCATAAGAAGGTTCCCCCCGCCGCGGGCTCAGACATTCCCTGCACGTAGTGTAATTTGTACAGGCGGGCCCTGGTAGGATTGATGGGCCACTTGTATCGTAATTCTCCCTGCCAGTGTCCTTGCTACACCGTCATTTTTTTTCCTTTGCTGCTGAGCAATCGTTTTCTACAGCTCTAATGCCTAAGGAGTTTAACCTATGAAATGCCACAATCTATTGAGAACGGTTCAGCCATGGAGGTAAGGCTACTTTCACATCTGCGTTTTCAATTCCGCTATTGAGATCCGTCATAGGATCTCAATAGCGGAAGAAAACGCTTTAGTTTTGACCCCATTCATTGTCAATGGGGACAAAACTGAAATGAACAAAACAGAGTTCACCAAAATGGATTCCGTTCCATTCGGTTGCATCCCCATCGTGGACAGAAAAAAAACTGCAAGCAGCGTTTTTCTGCCCGCAAAGTGGTGCGGAGCAAGACGGATCCGTACTGACACACAATGGAAGTCCGTTTTCTCTGACACAATAGAAAACGGATCCGTCCCCCATTGACGTTCAATGGTGTTCAAGACTGTTCCGTCTTGGCTATAGAAGACCTAATACAACCGGATCCGTTCATGACGGATGCATGCGGTTGTATTATTGTAACGGAAGCGTTTTTGCAGGTCCATGACGAATCCGCAAAAAATGCTAATGTGAAAGTAGCCTAAGTTTCAAGCATGATACTGTATATGAAGGATACTAACCAGATGAGCTTACAATCTAATGTCTACCATTTTCAGGGAATTCCAGGGATGATGAAGGCAGTGATCACAGAGATGTAAGTAACTGACTTTAGAAAGATTACAATTACGCTGTTTAGTTCCGTCTTAGTTACCACTTATTTTCCGGGTTTTCCAACAATATACTTATGTGTGATATAATACATGGGTCACACCGACCACACTCTGCCAGTTTGGTGCTTTCAGTGACTGTAATGGGAATGTCTATTGCAGGGATCAGCAACCTCCGGCACTCCAGCTGTTCTGCAACTACAACTCCCAGAATCCTCCTTTCACTTCTGTGGGAGTTACAAGAACAGCCGAGTACCTGTGCATGCTGGGAACTGTAGTTTCACAGCAGCTGGAGTGCCGAAGGTTGCTATTCATTTTTAAAGGGGACGGCCATATTGGAGGCACACAGTTTCTTCTTACAGTGCCACAGATAGTGTGTGCTTTAAAGCATTTTGGAGAGGAAAATGTCCATAGATTAATAATCTCTGGGAAGAGATGGAGTACTGCCCCTAGAGATCGGGGGAACGGGGGGAGCTGCTTACCGAGTATTATCTGTATGTATTGTATCTAATACACCAGTTTATTACATATCCCCCATTCACTGCACTGGTTGTTACTGGGATACTCCTTTAATGATGGCTATACCTATTTCTTCGATTTTTTTAAGCTCAGAGCACTTGCTGAAGAATTTCTACAGTAAATGGTTTGCAGTTTAAGGAACATCTACTTCAAATTCATAATTTATAAGATCCCGTTGTCATAAGTCTACAAACTTGGACTTCAACTAGTTCCAAAACCAGGGGTGTAACTAAAGGCTCATGACACCTGGTGCAAGAGCTCAGCTTGGGCCCCCCTTCCCTCACTGCTTTGTGGCCAGGAGCAGGGGAGCACATAGCCTTTGTGCTGCCTGAGGCAAAAATTCTAATGGCACCCCCCACCCCCACGCCAAATTCTTGACCTAACCCCTTCCCTCCAGCCAGAGGTGTAACTTGACCAGCATGCACTTTCTATAATACCAGTGTCTTCTTATGCGGCACAAGGGTCTTTGGGCCCCCTCAGGCCCCTGGGCCTGGTAGCAACTGCTACCTCTGCACCCCCTACAACTATGCCCCTGTCCAAAACTATAGAGTACTCAAACCCTCCACTATTAGGATTTTCTTAAGTAACATCTGGAGCCATTCTGTGCCTCATCTATGCTCTAGAATTACGGTATACATTGTTAACTCCTCTGGTGGCTGCAGATACCCTCAAGAACAAATGATTGGGCATGTTGGAATTCAACTACCCAGTCCTTCTCTCTCCCTGATAGTTTGGATGGGGGAAAACGGGGTAAGGGGGAGTCAGTAGGTCCTCATACATATTAGATCATCCCTGCCTCTGCTAACATCAACATGTTCGGATGACCAATGGGTATAGCCAGCTTAAAGAGAACCCGTCCCCTCTCCTGACATGTCAGTTTTAGTAACTACTTTCATTGCCCATGTAATAACAATTCTGGAGCCTCTATTCCTATGGCTCTATGTTGTGCTATTCCTTTATTATTCCTGCTAGAAGTTCTAAAAGAAATACTAGCAGTTTGCAATGAAGGTCCAGCTGGGTGTTACGAGTTAGGGATGTGCCCCTGCACAGTCCATGAGCACTGATTGGATAGAATCAGCCTGTGCAGGGACACTCCCACAAGTGGTAACACCCATCCGGACCTTCTTTGAAAACTGCTAGTAATTAATTCATAACTTCTAGTAGAAATAATAAAGCAATGACACATCATAGAGTCATAATAATAGCTGCTCCAGGATGCAAGTAATAACTAAAATACCCATGCCAGGAGAGGGGACAGGTTCTCTTTAACCCCTTCCCAACTGCCGCTGTACATCAACAGTAGAAGTCAGGTCTTTTTATAGATCGAGAGAGCTATTCATTGTCTCCGATAGCATGAAGAAACCCATACTATTGGAGTTGTAGTTTGTATGGAGACCTGCAGGCGACAGGGCTGTATAAGAACATAGAAAATCTTCAATGAACTGCAATGGCAAGTCACTGCAATCATAATAATTGCTTCTTATAGTCACCTAGGGTGCCATAAAAAAAAGTTTTTTAAAAATATATAAAAATTAAAATGACCCGTTTCACGATAAAAAAAAATAAACATCATAGGCTTTGCCGTGTCCCAAAATGCCCAAACTACTAAAATATCAATGTATTATCCTGTACAGTGAAGTGTAACGGAAATAAAAATCAAAATGGCCAGTTCGGCAATTTTTTGTTGCTGAATAAAAAGTGTGAAAACAGTTGTACACTCTCCAAAATGGTATCAATAAAAACTACAGATCGCTCAGCAAAAATGAGCCCCCACACAGTCCCATAGACATAACTGTAAAAAGTTATGGTGGTCAGAATATGGCGATTCAAAGAAAAAGTATACTGTATTTTTTGCTTTTTAAGATAAACTTTTTCATCCCAAAAGTGAGCGCTTCTGTTACGAAGCACTCATTTTGTATATAAGAGGCATGGGGAGTGAAGTGTTGTTGGGCTTGCTGTATTCACCGCTCTCTGATCTTCTCAGGGACCCGCACTGCACTGTCCTGACTGTGTTCAGCATCAAGACATAACGCACGCACTGTGATCTGACACTATACACGGTCAGGTCACAGAGGAGCACTGGCCCAGAGAAGACCAGGGAGCGGTGAGTGCAGGAGAGCCCGCTGGACCTGCAGAGTAGCGGCGGAACAGGAGAGGTAAGTTAATTTATTTAATTTACCTCTTATGGGTGTCTGATCTGAAAAATATATATTTTTTCTTATTTGCCTCCTATAAAAACCTAGGTGCGAAAAATACGATAAATGTGTTATCACTGTAAACGTACTGACCCGGAGAATGAAGGTAAGGTTAGTTTTACTGCAGAAGGAATTCCGTAAAGCTTCCCACTACATTGTATGCAACATTAAATGGTGCAATTACAACTTGTCCCGCAAAAAACAATCGGCTATGTGAACAGAAACATAAAAAAAGTTATTGATCCAGAAAGGCAGGGAGTAAAAAACGGAAATGCAAAGATTGAATGGGGCTGAAAGGTTTAAGTAGAGATGAGCTAATTTCATATTTTGAAATTCGTTCACACTTCGTTTGTTGGTAAAAGGTGAATAGCGTTATGGATTCCGTTACCACGGACCATGACGCAATTCTATGACCGAATGCCTTTAGAGGCATTCCGTTATTCATTCCGTCATAATAGAAGTCTATGGGCTGCATAACGGATCCGTCCCGTTTCCGTTATACAGGAGAGGACTCCCCTGCATAACGGAAACAGGACGGATCCGTTTTTGCAGACCTCTATTATGACGGAATGAATAACGGAATGCCTCTAAAGGCATTCGGTCATAGAATTGCGTTATGGTCCGTGGTAATGGAATCCATAACGCTATTCACCTTTTACCAACAAACGAAGTGTGAACGAATTTCATAGGCGGAAATTCGCTCATCTCTAGGGTTCAGCCTAGATTCAATTGTAGCAAACACTCAACTATGAAAAATAGTGTTCGGTAACTGCAAACAGAGCTCTTGAAAATGGTGAGAAATTGAAGATATTAGCAGGTTGCACATATTGCATAACCCGCCCTTCCACCTCCCGGTATCTGCTCAGGCAGAGCGCTCACTCATCTGGTATTCCACGTCAATACGGAGGAGTCTGAAGTGCTGCATCTGCTCTGTGTACAAACTGAAGGTTAGCCGGAATAATGAGGCCTGAAAGCATTGATCACAGAGCAGTGTGAGGAGTTTGTCAGATGAAATGCATCTCAAACGCACCTCGCAAACGCTGAATACGCCTGTCAGCCCACTGAATAAATTCGTCTCCTCCAGCCCAGAGGAATTCGTACCCTCTGTATGATACAAGTAACTCCTTCTCCGCCACCATTTGGCCTCACCACACACCACGCTGCGCTTTCCTTGGTGAGGTTTTCTGTAAGCGGCCACGTAAGGGTTAACCCGCAGGTAGCAGAATGCGTTTGGTTCGTGCTCAACAAATATGTTGTCCAGGTGGCTGAACATCCTCTATTTTCTGAAGCCTAAATACCACAAAGCTTTGTCTATGACAGCTTGTGCCCTATTTGTGGCACGCAGAATAAAGGCGCCAGCAGGTTCCATTATTCTCCCACTCCAATCGCAATGTTTCGGAACAAGCATTGTTTTCCCTGCAGAATAGACAATGTTCCAGGCGGATGAATCATGGATCAGTGGGCAGGAGCCCACTCAGATGTTGTGATCACAGAGCCTCTCTCCCTGTGGCCCTGAATATCACACGGACTCTGCCTCCATAGATTGCTAGGAAACTCCATAATGACCATGGCAGGAGGTTTTTGTGGACTTTCTTCATTTCATGTTTTCGCTGCGGTTTATTTACCTAAATGAGAATCCCTCGTTGACATCTTGACTCTAAAATGTGAAATTAAGTATAGTTGTCATTGAAGAAGAAGCCTCAAAGCTTGGCGATCGCACAGGTTTCTATTAGACTGAGATACATTAGTAGTAGATATACATTTCAGGTATGACAATTAGAGCCTCGTGTATGCACATGGATATGATTCTGTTGCCAGTTATTAAAGGGGTCCTCTCAGGGTGAAAATTAGCGGTCACCACAATCTAGGTGCTTTGACCCCTGTCAGTCTCCATCACCAGAAGGAAGTGGCAGCAATGCCATACCACTTGGTTTCCACTTAGTTTTTTTTTTCCAGGTGTCCATCGACTGTGGCAGACGAAACGTGGCAGGGATCATAGTTGTCAAACCCTTGTTGATCAGACATTGCTGATATATCTTTGGACAGGGGTCAGCAAACTCCACCACTCCAGTTGTGGTGAAACTACAATGCATGCTGGGAGTCGTAGTTTCACCACAACTGGACTGCCGGAGTTTGCAGATTCCTGTCTTGCCACCAATTTAAGTAGTTTATTTCAATTTATTACGGTGCATTCACACAGGTTTCAAGTTATTAGGGTGCATTCACACAGGTTTCAAGTTATTAGGGTGCATTCACACAGGTTTCAAGTTATTAGGGTGCATTCACACAGGTTTCAAGTTATTAGGGTGCATTCACACAGGTTTTTGCTGCTGTTTTTCTGCACTTCTGTGTTCTTCATGGCATTTTTTAGTGCATTTTTTGCAGTAAAAATACACGCTCCAAATTAGTAGTGAGTGAATCAGGTTCGTCCTGCTGTGGTCGAACCTGATTCGTTCATCTGCATCACTCATATTCATTATTATCCCTGTCTCTGTACATACAATAAAATGTATTGCCTCCAATGAGTCTCTTTCAAGATAGCCAACGTTAACGCAAGACTTCAATATGCCAAGAATTCAAATCTGCAAGCATAAATGTATTTACTTCTCATTGTGGCGCGTGCGTAAATTATTGACGAATCTGGGTACGTATTCGTTGTGAAATACATACCCAGTACTCACAGCAATGGTGCGTGCGCGAGA
This sequence comes from Bufo bufo, assembly GCF_905171765.1. Classification (NCBI taxonomy): domain Eukaryota; kingdom Metazoa; phylum Chordata; class Amphibia; order Anura; family Bufonidae; genus Bufo; species Bufo bufo. Next base: position 44,525,475 of record NC_053398.1, read on the forward strand.
CTAATGAAGTCTCATGTTAACGGTGGCCATCTTGAAAAAGCCTCATCTGAGGCAATACACTCTAATGCTAAAGATGCTATTGAATTTCAGTGATACAGATGAATGAATCAGGTTCGTCCACACAAGGACGAACCTGATTCGCTCATCACTACTCCAAATGTTAGATGAAGGTCTATGGGAAATGCAGGCCACATAAGCGTTTTCTGCTCCTGCCGTTTTTATTCATTAGGTGGCTTTTTGGGGCGGATTTCTGGCTTCTTTTAAAAAAAAATGCAGAATGCTGAAGCTCTTGGCGTTTTCACATCACCTTCACTGTAGGGGTAAAACTTCATGAAGAAAACACTAGTGAGCAAAAACTTGCAAAAAATGCTAGGCCACAACAGAAAATCAGGTTCTGTGCAGACAAAATGTGTGTGTGTGTAGGGACCCTTAAGGGGGTTTTCTGTGTTTAGGATATTGATGGTCTATCCTCAGCATAGGCCATCAGTGTCAGCAGTTGTGGGTCTAACTCTTGGCATCCCCACCGATCAGTTGGTGTTTGTGCAAGTGCTACAGACTCTTCAGTGATTACCTTGGTGGTGGTGATGGCTACTCTAGCTTCTTGGTAATCTGTGTGTAGGTCAATGGCCCAAGTAAACGTTAAAGAAGCTGCAGCGCTTGCCCGTGCACCATTGCCTCTTCAAACAGCTGACCGGTGGGGGTGCCAAGAGTTGGACACCTACCGGTCAGATATTGATGACCTATCCTGAGGATAAGCTATCAGTATGCCAATCCTGGAAAACCCCCTGGTTCATGTACAGACTCACAGAACTACCGTGAAGTTTATACCAGTAGGTGGGAATCATACCTGTCTGGACAGGTTATAAAACAGCACAAAAAAAGTTTCTCCACAGGTCCTATCCCTGCTGGAGCAGAAGTAATGAGATTCCATGTACACTCCTGGGACCACTGCTGGCCTGTCAGGGGCTTTAGCGGTGACATGTCATTCGTGCATGCTTCACCACTGAGGCCACAGATTGTCCGGCAGCGGTGATAGGAGTGTATATGGAATTACGTTACTCCCGGTCTAGCAGGGATGGGACCAGCAACCTTGTGGGACTTGCAGAAGGCAAGTTTGAAACCTGTCCAAGCGATATCTCCTTATTTATGAGTCTTGGACAACCCTGTAACTGTAATTTCCAGCAGGGTGGCTTGTTGGTCGCCCCCATTACCCTGAGAGCATGCCCTTCCAGCCAGCCCCATCTCCTTGCTACATACCGGAGTAAAAGGTTTGAGGTAAGTCTGCATAACAATCAGGGGCGCAGCTAAAGGCTCATGGGCCCTGGTGCAAGAGTTCAGCTTGGGCCCCCCTTACCTCAGTGCTCTGTGGCCAGGGGCAGGGCAGCACATAGGCTTCGTGCTGCCTGAGGCAAAAATTGAAATCCCCCCCCCACCCATGCCAAATTCTTGACCTAACCCCTTCCTTCCAGTCAGAGGTGTAACCTGACCAGCATGCACTTTCTATATATAATACTGGTGTCTTCTTATGTGGCACTTTTTGGGCCCCCTCAGGCTCCTGGGCCCGGTAGCGAGTGCTACCTCTGCACCCCCTATAGCTACGCCCCTGATAACAATATAGACCAGGGATGGCCAACCTGAGGCTCTCCAGCTGTTGCAAAACTACAACTCCCATCCTGCCCGGACAGTCTACAGCTATCAGCCTACAGCAGGGTGGCATGGTGGGAGTTGTAGTTTTACAACAGCTGGAGAGCCCCAGGTTGGCCATGCCTGATATAGACGTATGCATCTGTGGGAGAACCCCTATGGGGGCTGTAACGGCTGCAGTTCGTCCTTAGAATTTCAGCATCTGTTAGAACAAGATAATTTTAATGCTCTCCTGTATGAAAGGTTTTTATACCAGTTGCATACAATAATAATATACTGCGGCATAACTGTAAGAATGCTGAACGGCAAAGTTGTATTAATGAAAGTAGGCGGCATGGGAAGGAAAAGGTTATCGCGAGTGGAACATTGCAGAAACGTATTTCTTCGTTAATACCGGCAGATAAACCTGAGCCGTGTATAATATGCCAATTCAGCTGCATCCCCCCCGGATCCACCTCTCTGGAGTCAGCCCAACAGGGGCGATAAGGCGAGCGGCTGCAGATCGCTATCTTGGCATATCATATCCCGCATTTACATCTCCTCTAATCCTTTCAGCTGCCAGCCTTGCATGTTTTGACTATAACCGCTCAGTTTTAATGTGAGGCATAAATCTCTTTCTGTTTGATGTGTTTTAAGCTTCCACCACGGAGCATCCCGTGACTGAAGTCGGCGATTTCTTCCCAGTCACTAATAAGCTGCAGGATAGCGGAGGGCATAGAAGAGGTTGGCATTAATTCCACGCACATAGGCACCCGGGTCGTTATCATTGCCTGGTTTCACGCTGCAGACACTGGGTAATTGGTGCGGCAGCATGAAGGTGTAATGAGAATAGTCATAGCCTGCACCTCGTGGCGGCACACAGGATTGTGACGGACTGGGCTCTGGCGAATTACCAGTCACAGCATAGATTGTAGGATTTTAGAGGAGATGCCTGTGTCGAATACATCTCTCTTATTGCTGGTTCAGACAAGTGTGCTGCACATTACACCGCTCTCTCTCCGCTCATTACCTGTCAGTAGCATTTACACCGCCGCCTTCATCCCAGCGCTGTATCCTCATCGCAACGTCCATCTCTCTTCATCACATGAAGTCTCCGGCGGCGGCTGTCTGTTGATGTGGTTGTAAGTCCATTAAGTGCGGCTGTTTCAGCATAGTGATCCATGTACAAGACCGTGTTCCCCATCTCACCCGTAGAAGATCAGGATAAATGTGAGTTCACAATGTTTTTACATTGCAGGCAGTGGCTTTATAGCATTTTTACTGTTAGAAAGCCAATCAACCGGCGGAAAAGCACAAAGCGGCTATTAAAGTGATATTAGAATTTTAGGCTTCATGCACACGGCCGTGTCCATATTTCAGTCCGCAGGCAACGGATACGTCTGTGTGCGTTTTTCTCACTCCCACCAGTCGCCATCTCATGGCTGGCACAGATTGGAATCGTCTGGCACTAAACAGTGGTTATTATTAGAGATGAGCGAATTTCAGGTTATGAAATCCGTTCATGCTTCACTTACTGGTAAAAGGTGAATTCCGTTACCACGGACCATAACTCAATTCTATGATGGAATGCCTTTAGAGGCATTCCGTTATTTATTCCGTCATAGTAAAATGTCTATGGCCTGCAAAACGGATCCGTCCCGTTTCCCTTATGCAGGGGAGTCCTCTCCTGCATAACGGAAATGGGACGGATCCGTTTTGCAGCCCGTAGACTTCTATTATGACGGAATGCCTCTAAAGGCAATCCATCATAGAATTGAGTTATGGTCCGTGGTAACGGAATCCATAACACAATTCACCTTTTACCAGTAAACGAAGCGTGAACGAATTTCATAACCTGAAATTCGCTCATCTCTAGTTGTTATGAAATGACTGCAAGCAGAGATCTTAAAAAAACTACGATGAACCAAAGTGTATTCCCATCTTCTAAAGTGATGACAAAAAATATTCCATGACCTTAGGATCAGTGGAGCTCTGACCTCTGCGACCCCCACCAGTTTTTGCGGATCCCTTGTAACAATGCCTATACTTGTCCGCAATATGGACAAGAATAGGACATGTTCTGTATTTTTTGCGGAACGGCCATACGGAAACAGAATGCACATGGATGTCCCTTCACTGCAGTGTACCTGGCACAGTGACATTCTTACTAGAGTGGCTGTTCTTGGTACTGCAGCGTAGTCATGCTCGGCCCTGCTCACTAGGCAGTAGTAGCAGGAACAGCCACAGTCTTGGGGAAGTTGTTCTGACCGGACAATCATTTTCATTACACAATAAACTAGCTTTATTTGCTGAAATGGTAATACCCAAAAATGTGCTAAAGTAACATGTCTAATGATGATTATAGTGGACCGATTACCTGAAATGTCATGGTTGGGACGGTCTGAATCAGCAAGAACATCGCCATTCTGCGCTTTACTGGCAGCACAATGTGGCAAGGCTTCATACAGTACTAGTACATGTAGAGTAGCAGTTATGTCAAGCTATGTACGGCACCATATAAAATCAAAGGCCTACAGAGGTACAGTAGAGCCCCATGCACCTACAAACTGGAGCCATAATACGGCCATGTGCATGAGCCATTGTCATCCTTTTAGATGGTAAGATTCCTGGCCAAAAAAAGAGTGCTGATCAACAATAAAACCAGTTGATCAACGCTAGTTTCAAAGGCCTTTCACACAGACTGATTGAATGTGGATGGGGATGAACAAGATGAACAATCATCACTACGATCATTCATTCCCCACACTTCTACATTATGTTGGCAGTACAGGGAGATTCGCTGCTAACCAGGGAACATTATGCTCACAAAAACAATCCAGTCGGCCAACAGAGGAGTTTTTTTTCTGGTTTATCCGCTGATCACTTTCACCTACTGGGGGCAGTTATCGGGGAACAAGCATTCGTACAAATGTTCCTTTCCAATCATCTGCCTTACACCACCGCTATATGGAAACTAGCAGAGCATTCACTGTATATATACAATGGAGACACGGCTTACCAAGTGCTGAGTAGAAGTCCCTGAAGATGGAAATCAACACTTGGCTTCTTAACTCTACAGCGGCCAGAGATGCAGTCCGTCCATATATTCAATGCACACACACAGCGTCTGATAAACATTTTTATTAGAACAAATTTTCACTATACTTCTTGCATAAATTATGTATATAAGTATATACACTGAAAGAGGGAAACATAGTGAGAGTCTGCAGGGACCTTACCAGGAAGCAGTCATCACTGAACTCACAATGTGGGTAAAGGGAACGATGTCCAATGTTAGGCCCTACCCCTCATACAGGGAGCAGTGATCTACGGTTTTGCTTGCGGGGTGAGGCAGGGTTGTGCCTGGTTATAAACTGAACCATAAGTGCTTTAGTATAAATGGAAACATTGAGAAGGAAGGGGAATCTCATTAGCTGCCTGTGTGTTCGGATAGTGCCGTCTGGTGTCACTTCCAAGTATCCTACTGGGAGAGGTGACATGGAGTGTGACGCTCTGCGAGAGGTACAGAGCAATGCGTGGCAGACACTAAAGAAGAGTCTCGGCAACAAAATGCATAGTCTTTCCACCAGTTCCTGTAACAATCTGTGTACGAAGGTCTCCTTTAGCTAGACATTATTTCTATATACAAATCTAGCAGCCTCCAAGATTGCTGACGTCTTACAGACATCCTATGAACGTGCCAACGATGGGCAGAAAAGCCTTTCCAAGTTCATGAAATTTGCTCGTTGCTGACCATAACATAAGTGGGTTAAGAAATACGAAAACCAAATCTCAAATACTGATGTAGAGGAAGGCAGCAGATGGTATGGTCCACCCAACTGGCTCTTCTACTGGGACATACAGAAATGTCTTTAGGTTGCCTAAGTGACATTGTATGTATCCTAAATTTACATTTCCACACATTTTACTGCATAGCGCAGTAAGCTGTGGATGTAACAACTTTCCACTATTGTACCTTTACACATAGGAATAATGCTGCTATATAGTGTCTGCCTGGCCGGTAAGAATTAGGCTACGCTGGGCGACCAATTACAATGATTAGGCTCTAAAGAAAATGATTCTTAAATGCCAATAATCTGAAAGCAATGGTAGACTACATCTATACTATGGTTCACCGAAGGCGGAGAACTGCAAACTAATACTTTTCCTTTTGAGTTCAATGCACTGAAAGCCGTGTGGCTGTGACTTTAAGTTAATTATCTGGCAGTTTTCAAGTTACTGGAAAAAGTTCACATTAATTGTATTATCGGGTGGTTTGGCGCTAAAGGACACATTTTTGTAGGACATGACTTATTCCCCAATCTTAGTATATGTTGGATGGATTTCACCATATATGGTAATGTACCAGGACCTTCTGAATATAGACCCAAAGCCAGTATAAATGTAAATCCCAGTAATATGATAGCTAGTAGACTTTTTGGTTAACCAGACGGTAAGCACTAAAGGCAGAACAGTTCTTATGTAGTACAGTTTTAGTTGGAGAGAACAGTCAAAGATGTGCTTCCATTGATCGTGTGGTGAACAGTATAAAACCCACTGCTGTCCCCCAAAGAAGCACAGAAGACCCTCCCCCAAGTCTTGGCTTCCATAGACCACATGTTCCTCCACCGTACTCAGAGTTGTTAAGAGTTGTCCACTTCCCCACCCGCTGCCGGTCCTCCATGCCTGGAGAAAGTTGTCATGTTTCAGAGGGCTCTTGTGCTTTTCGAGGCTGTCTGTGGTGGTTTCAAATAAGGAGGAAGAACAGAACGAAGGAAGATCTGCTTTGAAAACCACATAGGTTCTTCCCGGGTACATCTCAGTAAGGAGAGCAGGGAGATGACGGGGTGGATGTCTCAGGCGTAGTATGTGTCGGTTTTTGCCATCTGGCAGTACATGGTCATGGCAAATGTAAGTCCAAGAATCTACAGAAGCAAGAAGAAAAATCCTCAGTACTAGAAGAGGAACAAGATGTTCTGTCATTGTAATCAGAGCACATCATTCATATTTCAGTTTGTAGCCAAATTGGAATTCGGTACAGCGGACCTAAGACCTCAAAAAGTATGACTGAGATTCCTATTCTTTTATATAGTATGATGTCACCAACTTTACTGCTATCTTAATCATAACATTTACTGTGATATTTTCTAGCATTTAATTTTAAAGCAAGTCACCTCCAAGATTTCAAAGTTAGCATACCGCTATATAGGGAACCTAAACATACCTTTCTTGTAAAAATCCTTATTAGACGACTGGATTTTCACAAGAAAGGTTTGGTTATATTTTGGGACCACTATCTTTCATGGCGGTATGCTCAGTATGATGCATTGGAAGCAGCTTAGGCAGGGTGCTGAATCTCCTTAAAGACACCAGTCCTGTATGGAGACTTACTGGCAATGCTCCATGGGAAATGAATATGCAAAGAGGTATCTCCCAAGAAAGCGAACCATCGTGCCAGCCAGAATCCTACTCCATTCTGATAAGGGGCAAACACCCTGAAACAGTTGTCTACAGCTGGATATCTGGCCTGCCTGTATTCCCTAGTCAAATCCCAAGGCTTGAAAGTCGGATCTTGACTCATAGGGAGATACTTCCAAGAGGCGGTGATGGCGAGATGTTTCTCTTTTTTGGAAGATATCTCTGCGTATCAAAAAAGTGTTTAGAACCATTTATAAATGAGTCACCTTAACGTAACTTTGAAGCCCCCTCCCACTTTAAAGAGGTCATCTAATATATGGCTGACACTTTGTTAACAACAGGAAGCATTATTTTCTAAAATGGTGATAAAAAAGGTGGGTGGGCCGCCGAATTTACTATAAATTACCCCAGACACTGGTGTACGTTGTAGTTCAAGCCTACACCAGCTACATTTACTTTCTAGGACAGGTTGCTGACAGCCGTTTTAAATCATTCCCGGAGAACCCCTTTAATAAATTAGGTGCATCAGTGCACAGTGGATCAAGACTGGCCCATGGGAACACCAGCCCATCGATGCAACAAACCTTACCAAGCTCTTCTGCCCTTGCGTTCGGTCACACTGTACATGTCGCCTGAATGCAGGTAACACATTTTTGTGTTCTGAGACAATTAGCAAGTGACATTACTGACACTTGCTTAGGAGCGGACAACAATTTTAAAGGATACAGTATGCAAAATTTGCTTCTGTATGTTTTTCTTTTTTGTGTACTGTGACATTTGTCTGACTTGTGTGTTTAAGAGAAGTGTGCAGGTGTTCTGCGAAAATGTACCCACAGTATAATATGAACCTATTAAAAATGGCTATTACGAGTCAATTTATGGCCAGTATTTGCCATCAAGCTCTATGCTAGAATAGCTGCCTGCTTCATAAATATTACACTATTCTGCCTCCATATTCACTTTAATTCCTGTCTCATATCCTGGGTAGGTCATATCCTTCATACCGCGGGTCTGGAACGGCAGTTAAACTTGTCTATAGAGAATACAAGGCCATTGGAAAGATGTTGCTGCTGGAATGGACTTCAATTGAAATATCTAATAGAGCTGCTCAAATTTTAAGAGCCAAGACATGTTCGGCACTGACCTGTACAAGAGCAGTGCAGAGTCCAAAGATCCCAACCGCCAGAAGGTTCTCATGTAGCCAGATCTTCACCGTTTCATAACAAGGCTGAAATAAAGCAGAGCACATCTGTGAGTGTAGACATCTACACCAGCATCAGGTCTCATTTATAGTGTCAAGCCTTGCTAAAGGGCCCTTTACACTGCCTGATGTTCTAGCAGATTATAGCCAATGAACATTCGTACGTACGCTTGTTAGCAATAATCTGCTGATGTCAAGGTGCCGCCGATTACCCGAAGAACCGGAGAACCACTTGTTCATCGGGTAATAAGATTGTTGGTGCAGGCACCTAAATTATCGTTTGCCAGCAGCAGATCGTGGTGTCTAAACAACACTCTTCTGTATGGGGACAATCAATGGCATTAGCGTTCACTCCTTCCCATACTGTGGAGGAGATTGTTGCATGTAAATACAGTGGTCCCCTTCACTGACGAGCAGGCAATTGTGGAGAAGGAATGCTACATTGGGCCATTTAAAGGGGTTGTGTCACTTCAGCAAGTGGCATTTATCATGTAGAGAACGTTAATACAAGGCACTTACTAATGTATTGTGATTGTCCATATTGCCTCCTTTGCTGGCTGGATTCATTTTTCCATCACATTATACACTGCTTGTTTCCAGGGGTTATGGCCACCCTGCAATCCATCAGCAGTGGCCGTGCCTGTACACTATAGGAAAAAGTGCCGGTGTTCTGCCAGATTCCTATACCTTGGCAGAATGCTATAGCCAGAAGTGACGCGGCCGCACAGGAATCAGCTGGAGGAGGGTGTGTGTGGATCTGCGCAAGCGCAGATCCACTGGATTCGTAAAAATAATTGCACCGCCGCGGGAGAAGCACCTTCTTCATTTGCATGCGCAAAACGGTACACCGCGCATGTGCACTCAGGGACCACACTCAGCTCTGCTATGTGATGACCCCACCACCCCAATATCCTGCAATCACCTCTGCTATGTGGTGTCCCCAATATCCTGCACTCAGCTCTGCTATGTGGTGAGGCTGAACTGCGCCAGATGATGTGTCCGCGTGTGCACTGAAAAATCTACCTACCCCTGAGTGCGCACGTGCGGTGTACGGTTTTGTGCATGCAAATGAAGTAGTTGCTTCTCCCGCGGCGGTACAATTATTTTTACGAATCCAGTGGATCTGCGCTTGCGGTGCCTTCTCAAACAGCTGATTAGCGGAGGTCCCAGATGTAGGACCCCCACCAATCAGATACTCATGAGCTATTCAGAGGATAGGTCATCAGTTTAAAAAAAAAAATCTTGCTGAGTGGGGGCACAAAGTAGACTGTGGGATTGGGTGGGGTTAGTGGTGTGGCTTAAAGGGATTCTGTCACCTGAATTTGGGGTATAGAGCTGCAGACATGCACTGCTCGATCGCCGCTAGCATGTCCGCAATATACATTCCCCATAGCTGTGATTGTTTTTATTTAGGCAAAAACGATTTTATATATATATGTAAATGAGGCAAGTAAGGAGCCCAAGGGGCTGTTACTAACATTTCAGGAGCCCAGCCACGCCCATTGTGAAGGAGCCCAGCACCGCTACGCATCCCCCGAATCTCCTCCTTGATCCCCAATGTCACAAAGTTAGAGCGCCGTAATCTCGCAGCTCGTGTGCAGTTCGTTCCCTGAGGCGGATACCAGCACAGAGAAAGAACACTATGCCGGCACTGACATGCCTCATACTCGCGCATGCGCAAGATTACGGCGCTCTAACTTGGTAACCTCGGGGAGCAAGGAGGGCGTGGCTGGGCTCCAGAAACATTAGTAACAGCCCCTTGGGCTCCTTACTTGCCTCATTTACATATATATAAAATCGTTTTTTCCCCCTAAATAAAAGCACTCACAGCTATGGGGAATGTATATTGCAGATGTGCTAGCAGCGATCTAGCAGCGCATATCCGCAGCTCTATAGGCAAAATCCAGGTGACAGAATACCTTTAACGTTTAAAAAATAAAATAAAAATAAAACACAGGAATTGCTTTCTGAGAGGTATGACACTGGGACATACCACAAACGGTGCATTTTTCCTGTTGAAGTAGTGGGGGGAAAATATCATGAGCTCAGAAGTGCACACCCGTAGTGTGAATCTGGATTTTTAAAAAATTTACAGAACCACTTTTGGCGTATTAATTATTTAATTCGTTAGAGTGTAGCATGGTCAACAAGGACAACATCTGCATGGAGTTTGTATGTTCTCCCTGTGTTTGCGTGGGTTTCCTCCCACACTCCAAAGACCTACTGATAGGGAACTTAGATTGTGAGCGCCATTGTGGACAGCTTGATGCTAATGTCTGTAAACGCTGCAGAATATGTCAGCGCTATATACAGGTGAAACTCGAAAAATTTTAATATCGTGCAAAAGTTCGTTTATTTCAGTAATGCAACTTAAAAGGGATGATTATGGCTTACAGCTTATGAAAACCCCAAAGTCACAATCTCAGAAAATTTGAATATTGCATGAAATCATTAAAAAAAGGATGTTAAATAGAAAAATTTAGAACCTCTGAAAAGTATAATCATGCACATGTCCTCAATACTTGGTTTGGGCCCCTCAATGCGGCGTGGCATGGATGCTATCAGCCTATGGCACTGCTGAGATGTTATGGAAGACCAGGATGCTTTAATAGCAGCCTTCAGCTCTTCTGCATTGTTCGGTCTCATGTTCTCTCATCTTTCTCTTGGCAATGCCCCATAGATTCTCAAGTTTGCTGGCCAATCAAGCACAGTAATCCCATGGTCATTGAACCAGGTTTGGGTACTTTTGGCAGTGTGGGCAGGTGCCAAGTCCTGCTGGAAAATGAAGTCACCATCTCCATAAAGCTCGTCTGCGGAAGGAAGTATGAAGTGCTCCAAAATCTCCTGGTAGACGGCTGCTTTGACTCTGGATATAATTAAGCACAGTGGACCAACACCAGCAGATGACATGGCTCCCCAAATCAACACAGACGGTGGAAACTTCACACTGAACTTCAAGCATCTTGCATTGTGTGCCTCTCCATTCTTCCTCCAGACTCTGGGTCCTTGGTTTCCAAATGAGATGCAAAAGTTGCTCTTATCAGAAAAGAGGACTTTGGACCACTGAGTAACAGACCAGTTATTTTTTTCTTTAGCCCAGGTAAGACGCTTCTGACGTTGTTTGTTGTACAGGGGAGGCTTGACAAGAGGAATACTACATTTAAGGCCTCATGCACACGACCGTTTTTTTTTAAGGTCCGCAAAAACGGGGTCCGTAGGTCCGTGATCCTGGTCCTGGTCTTCCATAACATCTACCGTTTTTTCGTCCGTGGGTCTTCCTTGATTTTTGGAGGATCCACGGACATGAAAAAAAAGTCGTTTTGGTGTCCACCTGGCTGTGCGGAGCCAAACGGATCCGTCCTGAATTACAATGCAAGTCAATGGGGACGGATCCGTTTGACATTGACACAATATGGTGCAATTACAAACGGATCCGTCCCCCATTGACTTTCAATGTAAAGTCAGGAGTCCCTATTATACCATCGGATCGGAGTTTTCTCCAATCCGATGGTATATTTTAACTTGAAGCGTCCCCATCACCATGGGAACGCCTCTATGTTAGAATATACCATCGGATTTGAGTTAGATCGTGAAAACTCATATCCGACAGTATATTCTAACACAGAGGCGTTCCCATAGTGATGGGGACGCTTCAAGTTAGAATATACTTTGAACTGTGTACATGACTGCCCCCTGCTGCCTGGCAGCACCCGATCTCTTACAGGGGGCTATGATACGCAGAATTAACCCCTCAGGTCCTGAGGGGTTAATTGTGCGTATCATAGCCCCCTGTAAGAGATCATGTGCTGCCAGGCAGGAGGGGGCACACCCCCCCTCCCTCCCCAGTTTTAAATTCATTGGTGGCCAGTGGGCCACCCTCCCTCCCCTGTATTACTGTAGATTCATTGGTGGTCAGTGGGCCCCCCTCCCTCCCCTGTATTACTGTAGATTCATTGGTGGCCAGTGGGCCCCCCCTCCTTCCCCTGTAGTACTGTAGATTCATTGGTGGCCAGTGGGCCCCCCCTTCCTCCCCTGTAGTACTGTAGATTCATTGGTGGCCAGTGGGCCCCCCTCCCTCCCCCTCCTAATTAAAATCTCCCCCCCTATCATTGGTGGCAGCGGAGAGTTCCGATCGGAGTCCCAGTTTAATCGCTGGGGCTCCGATAGGTAACCATGGCAACAGGACTGCAGTAGCGTCCTGGTTGCCATGGTTACCGATCGGAGCCCCAGCGATTAAACTGGGACTCTGATCGGTAACCATGGCAACCAGGACGCTACTGCAGTCCTGGTTGCCATGGTTACTTAGCAATTTTTAGAAGCATTATACTTACCTGCGAGCTGCGATGTCTGTGACCGGCCGGGCGCTCCTCCTACTGGTAAGTGAAAGGTCTGTGCGGCGCATTGCTTATAGCACAGACCTGTCACTTACCAGTAGGAGGAGCGCCCGGCCGGACACAGACATCGCAGCCTCGCAGGTAAGTATAATGCTTCTAACAATTGCTAAGTAACCATGGCAACCAGGACTGCAGTAGCGTCCTGGTTGCCATGGTTACCGATCGGAGCCCCAGCGATTAAACTGGGACTCAGATCGGAACTCTCTGCTGCCACCAATGATAGGGGGGGAGATTTTAATTAGGAGGGGGAGGGAGAGGGGGCCCACTGGCCACCAATGAATCTACAGTACTACAGGGGAGGGAGGGGGGCCCAGTGGCCACCAATGAATCTACAGTACTACAGGGGAGGGAGGGGGGGCCCACTGTCCACCAATGAATCTACAGTACTACATGGGAGGGAGGGGGGGCCGCACTGTCCACCAATGAATCTACAGTACTACATGGGAGGGAGGGGGGGCCGCACTGGCCACCAATGAATCTACAGTACTACAGGGGAGGGAGGGGGGGGCCGCACTGGCCACCAATGAATTTAAAACTGGGGAGGGAGGGGGGTGTGCCCCCTCCTGCCTGGCAGCACATGATCTCTTACAGGGGGCTATGATACGCACAATTAACCCCTCAGTTGCAGCACCTGAGGGGTTAATTGTGCGGATCACAGCCCCCTGTAAGAGATTTGGTGCTGCCAGGCAGCAGGGGGCAGTCATGTACACAGTTCAAAGTATATTCTAACTAGAAGCGTCCCCATCACTATGGGAACGCCTCTGTGTTAGAATATACTGTCGGATCTGAGTTTTCACAAAGTGAAAACTCAGCTCTGAAAAAGCTTTTATGCAGACGGATCTGCGGATCTGTCTGTGTGAAAGTAGCCTACGGCCACGGACCACGGACGCGGATTCCAATCTTGTGTGCATCAGTGTTTTTTCACGGACCCATTGACTTGAATGGGTCCGTGAACCGTTGTCCTCAAAAAAATAGGACAGGTCATATTTTTTTTGACGAACAGGAAACACGGATCACGGATGCGGCTGCAAAACGGTGCATTCTCCGATTTTCCCACGGACCCATTTAAAGTCAATGGGTCCGCGAAAAAAAAACGGAAAACGGAACAACGGCCGCGGATGCACACAATGGTCATGTGCATGAGGCCTAAAGCCCATGTGCAGGATCTGTCTGTGTGTGGTGGCTCTTGATGCACTAACTCCAGCCTCAGTCCACTCCTTGTGAAAGTCCCCAACACTTTTGAATGGCCTTTTGTTGACAATCCTCTCCAAGCTGAGGTTGTGCACCTTTGTCTTCCACACTTGTCCCTTCCACATAACTTTCTATTAATGTGCTTTGATACAGAACTTTGGGAACATCCAACTTCTTTTGCAATTACCTTTGAGGCTTTCCCTCCTTACGGAGGGTGTCAATGATGGTTTTCTGCACAACTGTCAGGTCAGCAGTCTTTCCCATGAATGTGATTCCTACTGAACCAGACTGAGAGACAATGTAAAGGCTCAGGAACCATTTGCTCTGGGGGTATGGATTAATTAGCTGACTGGAGTGTGACACTGAGCCGAGAATATTGAACCTTTTCACAATATTCTACTTTTCTGAGATTGTGACTTTGGGGCTTCGTAAGCTGTAAGCCATAATCATCCAAATTATAACAAATAAAGGCTTGAAATATCTCTCTTTGCATGCAATGAGTTTCTCTCATATGTTAGTTTCACCTTTTAAGTTGCATTACTGAAATAAATGTACTTTTACACAATATTCAAATTTTTCAAGTTTTACCTGTAACTAAAAAAATTGTTTTCATTGTCACTCTGTTGTCATTCAGTGGGAACTTCCATACAAAGTTTAAAATGACATGAATAACAGGGCACATACCGCTTTCCACCATGTCCCAGGAGAGTGTAAGCCGCAGTTCTCACTGAACTCCAAGCAACAGGAATCCGGGACTCGACTTGTGTTATACACCTCAAACCAGTCTGTGTAGTTTGATACCCCACAACACCGAAACTGCAGGAGCAAAGAGAACATCAAATGTAATAATCTGCATGATCATAACTCCATCTCTGCTGTAACACGCCTGCATATTTAGAGTCTTTATCCTACCCCTGATGGTTCTCTTAGGCCTCTTTCACACGGGCGTTGCGGGAAAATGTGAGGGTGCGTTACGGGAACACCGCGATTTTTTCCGCGCGGAGTGCAAAACATTGTAATGCGTTTTGCACTCGCGTGAGAAAAATCGCGCATGTTTGGTACCCAAACCCGAACTTCTACACAGTAGTTCGGGCTTGGGATCGGTGTTCTGTAGATTGTATTATTTTCCCTTATAACCATGTTATAAGGGGAAAATAATAGCATTCTGAATACAGAATGCATAGTAAACTAGCGCTGGAGGGGTTAAAAAAAAATTAAAAATTTTTTAACTCACCTTAATCCACTTGATCGCGGCCCGGCATCTCCTTCTGTCTCCTTTGTTGAATAGGACCTGGGGTGAGCATTAATTACAGGAACAGGACCTTTGATGACGTCACTCCGGTCATCACATGATCCATCACCATGGTAAAAGATCATGTGATGGATCATGTGATGACCGGAGTGACGTCACCACAGGTCCTTGACCTGTAATGAATGCTCACCACAGGTCCTGTTCAATAAAGGAGACAGAAGGAGATGCCGGCATCGCGATCAAGTGGACTAAGGTGAGTTAAATTATTATTATTATTTTTTAACCCCTCCAGTGCTATTGTACTATGCATTCTGTATTCTGAATGCTATTATTTTCCCTTATAACCATGTTATAAGGGAAAATAATAATGATCGGGTCTCCATCCCGATCGTCTCCTAGCAACCGTGCGTGAAAATCACACCACATCCGCACTTGCTTGCGGATGCTTGCGATTTTCACGCAACCCCATTCACTTCTATGGGGCCTGCGTTGCGTGAAAAACGCAGAATATAGAGCATGCTGCAATTTTCACGCAACGCACAAGTGATGCATGAAAATCACCGCTCATGTGAACAGCCCCATAGAAATGAATGGGTCGGTATTCAGTGTGGGTGCAATGCGTTCAACTCACGCATCGCATCCGCGCGGAATACTTGCCCGTGTGAAAGGGGCCTAAAGGCAGATTTTCCTTCTCCACGTTTGTTTAAGGGGCAGGTCTTCTTAGAGTGATGCAGGAGTTATGGTGTGTACTCGGAGCCAATCAGATGTGTTCTCCTGCTGCTTCCCTCCCCTTCATGCTATTTTATTGAAACAGTGGATGAAAAAACTGCAGCTGCATCCCCCTCCTCCATCTTCTACTTACTGTTTTCCATAAGACAAATTTTTTTGGGACGTTGAGGTAGGTTCTAAACATTTCCAGAGTGTGTGTAATTAGGAAATGTTGGAAAGTGAGGGAGATGCTGCCCTCCCTTTAAAAATGAAGGATAGTATAAGTTTATAAGTTTCATACAGTATATACAAATGTACTTCTGATTTATAAAAAAGGGGTACACCTTAATAATTGACTTATACTCTGATGACGGATGAGAAGACCTTCCGATCTTATGGAGGTCCAGCATTGTCACCATCATAGAAAACAAGTGGCAGTGGCGCATATCTGTACATGTAACCAGCACTTCTGGTCTGCACTTCCAGAAAGAGGAAGATGGTGGGCAGGATGCAGCTCCGAGCCTGGGTAGTGAGGTCACCAGTCTATTTCTTATTTTAAAGGGGTTATCTGGGAATTTGATATTGATGACCTTTCCCCATGGTAGGTCATCAATATCAGATTGGTGGGGGTCCGACTCCAGGCTCCCCCGCCGATCAGCTATCTGAAGAGCCTGTTGCGCACACTGGAGCTCCAGTGAGCGTTGCAGCCTCTTGTTGATCGGCGGGGGTGCTGGGAGTCGAAATACCTCTTTAATACTATGGATCCTGAAGGGAACAAGATGGGGACTAACATGGGATCTTTCCTTGCAGGAGTGGCTTATCAAAATGCACAATGCAAATGCAAAGCATTAGGGTGGGGCTACATGACTACATAAAATGCGTTGCGACACTGCATCTAATTATTGTCAAAGGCACCTTGATGCAAAATGCAACATACAGCAACGTGACAGTTAAAACAATCCAACACGGTTGAATTTGTGGTTGCAGTTTGTGGTCAACTGTGACTTCCCTTAGAGTTTCTTCAATTTGGCTGTGTTTTTACAGTGAAATCTCAGCTCTAAAACGTACACAAGTGGTCTTGGTCGCACGGCTTTTACTGTTGCCGTAAATGGCAAATTCAGCTCTTGAACGTACCTGGACATTAGCAGAACACTTTACAGATCTACCAGATACTTGAATATTATTGAGTAGAACTATTTGGGTTCTGTCACCAAATGCAATGACTTTTTCTGACAGGACTCCGCAGAAACAATATGTGGTCATACGCAGTCTATAGGCACATAGCAAAACCACAGCAGGGATGTACCATATGTGACGGTCATCGCAAAAGCGGATTTATCTTTTTTTTTTTTCTGGAGTCTTGTTTGTACCCCTGCCAAACGTCATTATAGTGTCATGCTATTATTTCCCTTCAGTTGACATGTGTCCCATGAGGACCTAGCATTTTGGTGACCTTTTCTTCATTTTGTTAAGGCTGGTAAAACAATGTGGCAGTAAATGGCTTAAGTCACTCCAACCTGCAAAGACCGTCATAGTCCTGAAAACACTGCAACTAATTAACCATATGACGAGGACTCCATTTAACTCTACAGGCATGCAGTTACATGGTGTACAGTATATTGCGTTAGACCACAGGATCTGTTTTTTTTGCTATATTATATAGCAAATACCTCATGCACCACTGATAGTCTTATGTACACCACGTCATAAAAGGGCTACATAATTAAAGGGATTGTCTGGTTTAGAAAGCTCATTTTCATATAATGTTAGGGAATGCTGGGGTAACAGAGTGGGTTCTTCAGTTCAGGATTCTCATCTTTTGGCCTAACTGGTGAGTGAGCAAGATTTACTATTGAACGCGCAACAATGATTTTGCTACTGAGAGAAAAACATGTGATTTATACTAAAATGAGCGCGCTGATTCCAAATATGAACTCAGAATTTGCCTGACACGTCTAGATTTTAACCCCTTAAGGACCCTGGGATTTTCCATTTTTGCGTTTTCCACTCCCCGCCTTCCCATAGTCCTAACTTTTTTATTTTCCCATTCACATAGCCTTATGAGGGCTTATTTTTTGTGGGACAAGTTGTACTTTCTAATGGCACCATTAACGGTTGCACACTATGTAGTAGGAAGCAGGAAAAAAAAATTCCAAATGGGGTAGAATTGGGAAAAACGCAATTCTGATAAAGGTTTTTATTTTTTTACACTATACGGTATAATTGACCTGTTATCTTCATTCTCCAGGTCAGTACAGTTACAACGATACCACACAATTTTTCTTGCTTTTTAATACTGAAAAAAAAAAATAATACTTTGAGGAAAATATATATTTTTTTTTATAACAATATTCTGACCCATATATCTTTTTTGTAGTTGTGTACGGGGCTGTGCGAGGGCTCATTTTTTGAGGGGCGATCTGTTCTTTTCAGTGATACCAATTTAAAGTGTGTGCAACTTTTTGATCACTTTTTATAAAATAATTATTGGGTAGTTTAAGTGACAATTTATGTTGTTATATTTTAATAGTATGGGCATTTTCACACGCAGCAATGCCCATGATGTTTATGTTTTTTTAAGGAAAGGGGGTGATTTGAACTTTTTTTAAGTCACCATTATAGACACCAGTGAAACTTAATTTGCACTATACCAATACAATGCTGCCACCTAGTGGCCTGTATTGGTATAGTCATCTAATAGGCACCGAAGCCTGCTTGAGGCTTTAGCCTATTAGATCAATGTAACAGGTTCCCCGATCTCAACCGGGGAACGCTGTTACCGGAGTAGAAGTGCGTGACTTCCGCTTCCGGACTGTGCAGATGCCGTGGTCACATTTGACCATGGCATCTCAAAGGGAAAATGTATGCGATCAGCCTTATGGCTGCACGAGCGCCATGTTTGGGGACTGGACAGGTCCATTGAAATATTTCCACTATAATGCATTAATATTATAATTGATTAGGCTTTGCATGTATAACTTAACCCTTTAAAGACCTCCGCCGTACATGTATGGCGGAGGTCCTTAAAAAGTTAAGTTATACATGCAAAGCCTATTCAGTTATAATATTAATGCATTATATTGGAGATATTCCAATGGACATGTCCAGACCTGTTCGGTCGCACTCAGGCTGATGTCAGCAGTAAGTATATAAGGCAAGCTGGACAGATTTTGATAAAGTGATCTGTTATAGTGCTATCAGTTTTGAAACTTAAGATGGATGAACGCAAATGTGTTAACGATCCAGACAATTTCTGCTACATATGTGGCAAATACACTACTTATGATCAGTGCAAAAATCTGACCAAGCGAGTGCGTCTTGCAGCTTGGGATGCATTTGTGCTAGTTGTGCAGAACTTCCTTGGGAACAGACGAGCTGCGAACTATGCTGAATTAGAAGACAACATGCTTACAGCATATGAACAACTTGGCTGCTGAATGTCATTGAAAGTGCATTTATTACATTCCCATCTTGACTTTTTCCTACCCAATTTGGGACACGTAAGTGACGAACATGGAGAGCGGTTCCATAAAGATATTTCTACAATGGAGAACAGGTATCAAGGCCGCTGGAATCCCAACATGATGGGGGACTACTGCTGGTTTTTGCAATGGGAAAATATGACCGTTCACAAACGCTAAATCAGATGCCTAAAGCACTTTTAACTGTACTGGGCCTTAAACTGAAAAACAAGACTTTTTGAAATTTTGTTATTCCATTTTCATACACTGTTTACTACGCAAACTTTGATGTAGATCAGGTAATTGTTGGAGTAAAACTCGTTCTGTTCAAAATTATTCAATGCTTTCCAAGTGCTTAAAGGGAACCTGTCACCTCCTAAATGCATGTAAACCCGCCCAGCAGTACCTCAGGGTAGCCCGCAGTGTGATACTAATCATACTTTTCATCCTGCAGTTCGCGCATGTGCGGTGCCCTCTGTTTTACTGCGCAATCCCATGTCAGGGCATGGGATCACGCAGTAAAATAGAGGGCACAGCGCATGCGCAAGACTTCGGAGAGTGAAGCCAAATTGCGGGCTGTCACTCAAAGGCAAGAGGGGGCGTGGTTACCTTGACTTGAATCAAGGAGGCCGCTGCCCCCTTGACTTCAAGCTGACATGCAAATTAGCAGGGACGGAGGATAAAAGATCGTTTTCTGACCTTATGCAGCATTGGAATCGGACTGCTGGATGAATTATATGATTAGCATCACACTGCGGGCTACCCTGAGGTACTGCTGGCGGGTTTACATGCATTTGGGAGGTGATAGGTTCCCTTTAATGTTTAATTCATTTAGGCATACTTATGCATAGCAAAATTTTGTGATGTGTTACAACAATTCTGACTTTGGATTTGTAATCCGCACACTCGATTTAGTATAGGACAAATGGTTTTTGCCCAGTAGCAGAGGAAAAGTTTTTTTGTTGTTGCGTGGTGTAATGCACCAGAATTCTAGCACAGCGGCCATATACCACATTTATGAAGTGTTTTTTTTCCCCTTGGCCTTCAAGGGATGGGAAGGCTGTATGGCTTAGTATCAGAGGGGGCATTACTTGGCATCGACCAAAACTGGTCCAGAATTCAGGTGCATAACTCTGACACAAAGTAAGCCACCTAATAAGTGGGAAAAAAAAATTAGGGTGGAATTTCTCAATCTTCTGCTCCAGTTTTTAGGGTAGAAAAGTCACAGATTTTGGTGCATGAGCCATTTACCAACTTTGTGCAGTTTTTTGCCACCATTGAAATTTCTACACAAAGTGGGCAGGTTTTGGGTGAGACCTCTACAGCCCAGTACATTTACCACTGGGGGACACTTTATGATTAGTTTTTTGTCAAGGCTCTCTTCTAACAAGTAGAGCTTGTCCAAAGCATAGAACCCTTTGAACTGGAAGCCAAGTTAAGCAACACCAGCATTTGTATGTGTTGTGTATGTAGTGTACTTTCTCTCAGGGTGGACATATTTGGATTTCAGAAGGTTCTCTACTTACATCAGTTTGGATAATACTCCATGCGTTGGTGAGGCCTATATTTCCTTCAGTTCCATACAAGTGAAGACCCTTCTTCAGATCTTGTTGTGCGTACCTATCAATCTGAAAAGAAGCAATACTTCGGTGAGCACAGGCAATGAAATCTGAAATCAAAGGTAAACCTTTCTAAGGGCTCTTTCACACCTGCGTTGTTGTGTTCCGGCATAGAGTTCCGTCGTCGGGGCTCTATGCCGGAAGAATCCTGATCAGGATTATCCTAATGCATTCTGAATGGAGAGAAATCCGTTCAGGATGCATCAGGATGTCTTCAGTTCCGGAACGGAACGTTTTTTGGCCGGAGAAAATACCGCAGCATGCTGCGCTTTTTGCTCCGGCCAAAAATCCGGAACACTTGCCGCAAGGCCGGATCCGGAATTAATGCCCATTGGAAGGCATTGATCCGGATCCGGCCTTAAGCTAAACGTCGTTTCGGCGCATTGCCGGAGCCGACATTTAGCTTTTTCTGAATGGTTACCATGGCTGCCGGGACGCTAAAGTCCTGGCAGCCATGGTAAGTGTAGTGGGGAGCGGGGGAGCAGTGTACTTACCGTCCGTGCGGCTCCCCGGGCGCTCCAGAGTGACGTCAGGGCGCCCCAAGCGCATGGATCATGTGATCACATGGATCACGTCATCCATGCGCATGGGGCGCTCTGACGTCATTCTGGAGCGCCCCGGGAGCCGCACGGACTGTAAGTATACCGCTCCCCGCTCCTACTATGGCAACCAGGACTTTATTAGCGTCCTGGGTGCCATAGTAACACTGAAAGCATTTGGAAGACGGTTCCGTCTTCAAATGCTTTCAGTACACTTGCGTTTTTCCGGATCCGGCGGGCACCCCCGGCAACGGAAGTGCATGCCGGATCCCAACAACGCAAGTGTGAAAGAGGCCTAAAAATGTGATGTCAAGAGAGATCCTGAAGTGATGGAACATTCCAAGCAACTAGTACTAGATCTAATGAGTCTGAGGTTGGCCATTCTTTTTATATTGATGGCCCATTCTCAGGATAGGCCAATAATGTTTGATAGGCAGGATCCCACATCCTTGACAATCAGCTGTTCGGTAGTTGCTCCGGCATACACAGCTCTGTCCATTGTGTAGTTACTGCACTAAAGAGAATGGGAACAGCTCTGTTGTAACCTGCTCCATCCACTACGAAACTGAACAGCTGTTTGGCGGGGGTGTGGTATGATGAACCTCCACTGATCAAACATTGATGGCCTATCAACCCCTTTAAGGCAGGTTTCACATTAAATCAGTTGTTCAACTTTATGACCTTTTGTACAAACCCCCACAGTATGACCATACATAATTATACTTACCTGATCCCCACCACTGGGCCCAGCTCCATTGCTACCCTGCAGGTCTCGGGTCTCCTTGTGTCAACATCCATTTTGACACAGGTTAGATGGTTGATGCAACCAATGAATGGCCGCAGTGGTCATGGGTCACTCGGCCATTTATTGGCTGAAGTGGTACCATGACCCACATCAAACCAGTTATTGACGCAAGGAGACCTGGGACCTGTAGAGCCAGCGGGGCAGCGTTGAAGCTGGAGCCCAGCAGCAAGGATTAGGTAAGTACAATTACCACCACGGATCCAGTCACGATGTGAAGTCCGTACAAGAGATCATAAAGGTGAACAACCCTTTTAATTATTTGTGTCCTTCATGATGCTTTCTTAAAGTATGCATGGGGTTATACACTGTGTGGGTGATGAGCGTTCTAGTACTCAATCTATTGTACTAGTAGTGCCAAAAATTATCAATTGATAGTACTCGTCACATGGAACACTTTACTTAAATCATACCCTACCCATCACATACTCAAGCAATCAGCGGTGCTTGTGTCATACCAGTGTCACAGAATATCCATGCCTCACAAAATAAACTCCCAATAGTGGATACTGTATTTTCCGCTTTATAAGACACACTTTTTCCCCCCCAAAAATGGGGGGGGGGAATGACAGTGTATCTTATAAAGTGAATACTAATGAGCGCTTTCATTATGGAAGCACTCACTAGTATCCAGAAGGTGCAGGGAGTGGTGAATGTAGTGCTGTACTAACCCTTCTCTGGTCTCCTCCGGGCGCCGCACTGTCCTGACTGCCTACAGAGTCAGGTTGTAGTTTGTGCACTATGACCTGACATAGTACACAGTCAGGTCATAGTGCAGCGTGGGCACGGAGAAGACCACCAAGCATGACTGCAGAAGAGACAAGAGAGGTGGCAGAGCAGGAGAAGTATTTGTTTTATCTCTAATCTGAGGTCTGATGAAGATTGGGGGGTCTATTTTGGAGTTCTGATGAATATTGGGGGCAGCGGCGGACTGGCCCACCAGAGTACCAGCGGATCCTCCGGTGGGCCCAGGCTCTGATTCCATAGTGGGCCCAAAAGGTCCAGGAGAAAAAACATCCGAAGCCAATAACTTGCCACTAGGGTCTATTTCTTTGAATCAAAACCTATTAGATTTTATTGATAGTACCAGGTTTGGGTCCCAAGAATATTTTCCTCTGGGGGGCCCAAGAAACC
Organism: Bufo bufo; assembly: GCF_905171765.1. Lineage (NCBI taxonomy): Eukaryota > Metazoa > Chordata > Amphibia > Anura > Bufonidae > Bufo > Bufo bufo. Next base: position 44,548,817 of record NC_053398.1, read on the forward strand.
CCAGTCTGACCCCGAGTGGGAGTCTGTTATGAGTAAAATATAATTTTTCTCACTTTTCTCCTCTAAAATCTAGGTGTGTCCTATAAAGGGAAAAATATGGGGGGGGGGGGGGTTTGAACTTTGCCTTGACTTGCAAGACTGTGTATAATCCCTATTGGGAATCATTCAATAACCATTTCCTTTCCTCCCTCATCTTTTTTTCCTGCTATTTTTTTCCACTCCCCTCTTTTAGACTCATGACTGAGAACAAGTAAAGGAGGTATTTAAGAAAGGTCCTGGGACAAGCCCTCATTGCGGACATATGTACTGCATGGAGTGGTCTGCCTGGCCACAGATAACACGCTGTTAGCATCAGGTAGGGTGAACGGCTGATCTGATAAGAGCAATATTCTCCAGAACAAAGACTGTGCAGAAGACAAAACCTGAACATAGCAACGTGAAGGGAAGCAGCTCTGATGGTGATGGGGAATCAATGTGCTTTGTGTGAAAACAAACAGAGAACAACAATTTAACCGATCAGATCTAATCTCCCATCACGTCTGACACTGAACACTGCGATTATCAGCAGTTCCCGAGATGAACTTGGCCTTCAACCAAATACACATTGCACTGTATATACAAAGAATCAACAGGCTTGGTTATGAAGATGCTCGCTGCAAAAAGTGTACAGAAGCCATAGGGGATAATGATACGTGGTTGCAAGATGAATGTAATAAGGTTCTGCTCACATTACATTTTAGTTTTACGCTTGTGCTGAAAGAAAAGCCCCAACATATGCAACTGTATACAGCACAATTACACAAGTCACCTATAGACTACAATCACAGGAGAGAAGTACTGTATATTGTTCAGATTTTTTTTACACTTTACCCCACCCTATAGGAACCCTAAAGCAATGCAGGATACACTTTACTGTACAGAGAAAAGGTCCACTGACATACACCTGCCCAGCAGACTCCAAAAGAAAGCTCCTTTGTCGTCTTTCTGGTCCATAGGAGACATATGGACCTGTTTGGCTAATGTGCTGTGAGCAGGTCCCGGCACACACACCAGGCATACTCATGAAAAGCAGTGTACATGTAGCAGAGCACAACCACATATGCAAAGCTTTTAGGCCACATCCACGTTGTGGATTATGTGTGGATTTGTGTGCAGCAAATCCGCAGTATAAAAGGTACATCCACATGGGACCTAAAATATAGAAGAAAAGGTCTGTTGTGGGTTTTGCTTCTGATCCATAATGTTTTGTCATGGTTTTTGCCATAGAAATGGCTGTGAATTTCACCCAATATCTGCAGTGTAGATCCACATCATAAATTGACATGCTGCATTTGTCAAATCCACACCACCGGTCAGCTAAATGAGATTTCTTAAAAACTCATCCACTTTGCTGGTACAATGTTGCAGATTTGCCACATGAAAATCTGCGATGGAGGACCTGCAGCATACCCTAATATGGTACCAGCTAAGTACAGCCGTAGCCAAAAGTTTTGCGAGTGACACAAATTTTGGTTTTCATAAAGTTTGCTAAGGTTTTTTTACAGTAGCATTTAGCATCAACTCTAGATAACTATGAAGAGTGATCAGATGGCCATTTCCACCCTGCCACAAGAAGACTTCCTAACATAAATTCAGTGATCTTCTCGTTAGCTCAAGAGAAAATGTTAACGAGGACAAGGCAGCTGATATCACCCGGGCATGCTGATTGAATTAGAAGAGCAGACTGGTTGCTTTAAAATCATGGGTACTTGAAATCATTGTTTTCTTCTGTTAACCATAGTTACATCCAAGGAAACATGTTCAGTCATCATTGAATCAAAAGAGCTTCACAGGACATCGCTGCTTCTGAGATCAGATTGCACCTAAATTAACAATTTATCTGATCACCAAGAACTTTAAGGAGATAGGTGCAATTGCTGTGGAGAAGGTTTCAGGGCACCCAAGAGTCCAGCAAATGCCAGGTGTGAGAGCATCTGCATGCACAGTGAGGCAAAGGCTTTTGGAGGATAGCCTGGTGTCAGGAAGGGCAGCTAAAAAGCCACCTCTTTCCAAGAAAAACATCAAGGACAGACTGGCATTCTGTAGGATGTACAGGAATTGGACTGCAGAGGACTGGGGTAGAGTTATCCCTTCAGACTGTTTGGGATAACTGGAAGATTGAGCAGCACAGTGAGTCCTGTGTTATGCCAACAGTAAAGCATCATTCATCTGTGGGGTTTCTTCCCATCCAATGGAGTTGGCTCACTCACAATTTTGCCTAAGAACACTGCCATGAATAAAGAATGGGATCAAAACATGCTCCAAGAGCAAGCTCTCCTAACTATTCTGAAACAATTTAAAGGGGTCTTCTGGATAGATCATCAGAATCTGATCGGCGGGGGTCCCGGGTGTCGACTAGTATCAATGGCCTCGGCGTGGCTAAGCTCTATTAAAGTGAATAGGGCTTAGCCCCGCCCAGGCCAGTGATCCTAATCATGACATCACCGGGCCTGCGGTAAACAGCGAGAAGGCCGCGGCGCTACTGGAGCGCCGCTGCCTTTTCAAACAGCTGACCGGCGGGGGTTCTGGGTGTCGGACCCCGCTGATCAGATGCTGATGATGTATCCAGAGGATAGATCATCAGAAAGAGAAAACTGCAAAACCCCTTTAATGATGAACAATGCTTTTTTTCTGTATGATGGAGCACCATGTCACAAAATGATCAAAACATTGAAATTTCGGGTCCATGGCCAGGAGACTCCCCAATCTCAAACACATTGAGAACCTGTGTTCATCTGCTTTTTGAGGATTAATCAAACAAAAACACAGAAGTTGTGATAAACTCCAAGCACTGCTTAGGCAACAATGAGTTGCCATCCGTCAGGATTTGGCCCAGAAGTTGATATCCCACGTTCCAAGCCGACTTGGGCAAGTCTTGAAAAAGGGTCAACACCGGAAAGAGTCTTTGCATAAACTTGACACTATAAGTAAAAAAAAAACTATGAAATGCTCATAATTGTATCTCAGTATAGAAGGAGTAAGAAAGTCACATGACTGGAGGCCATCTGAAATCAATATTTGCATGATGAACAGCTATGAGATTAATTAGAACAATATGATCTATGTCTCTCTGTGTATGTATCTCTTTCTCTATATTTATTTCTGTGTGTGTATGTCAGTCTCTATCTCGCTGTCTCTTTAAGTCTTCACACATTTATATATATATATTTCCCGTTATGTGTCTCCATCTCTCTCGTTATTGTTTTTCTTTAGTCTTGCTTTCTATTTGTCCTAGTCTGCTATTATGTGATGAAAGGCTGCAATTCAAAGCACAATTCTTCCTTCCGTTTCCCACACAAGTAGAGGTTTTCGCTTGCCATTCAGCTCTGCTATTAAGCCCTATCAATGGTATGCATAGGTGAACATGCCGTAGGCTGTCACAGTAAGCTGGAGGGCCATCAAAAACAAACAGCTGCTGAGCATTACACAGAATGGACCAAGCACAGCTCAACAGGCTGGTAAACCTGGAGGCAAGGGATTGCTGTCATAAACAGCACACACTTCAAATCTGAGTAAGCACACATCCGAGACCCCGCGGTGCCAACCCTTATGATTATACAGAGACATAACGAGCATGTGCGGTAAAATGGTGGGTTTTATACACAGGCATTCTTGCAAATTTCTAAATTTCCTTTTTTTATTTTTCATTTTTAACCCCTTTTCCAGTAACATAGCAAGGGTTAACAGCTAAACAAACCTCAATATTTATTACCCTGATTCAGCAGTTTACAGAAACACCCCATAGGTAGTCATAAACTGCTGTATGGGCGCACCGCCCTGTATGGCTTTTGGAGGGCAGATGTTAGTGGAATGGTTTTTAGGCACCATGTCGCATTTGAAGGTACCCCTACAGTGGAACTCTCCAAAAAGTGATTTTGGAAAATGCACCCCTCAAGGAATTTGAGGGGTGAAGTGATTTCTTAGGTTTACTATTTTATTCAATATTTCAATAAGAAAGTACAAACGGTTCCATTAGTACCATGAAAGCTGACAAATATCCAAATACATCAAAGCAGACAACAGTACCATATCAATCTAGTAGGAGCTATTATACATTCCAAGTACTAAGACTCAATCAGAGTCTGTTAAATGGAGGAAAACAACTTAGGGTACTTTCACACTAGCGGCAGGACAGATCCGACAGGGTGGACAGCCTGTCGGATCCGTCCTGCCGCTAGTGTGAAAGTACCCTTAAGCTGCTATAACATGACAAATGGAGTAATATTATACCACAACAGCATGAATGTCGCCATCAACACTTAAAACTAGTAAATAACCTGTAACAACCATAAAGAGAGAAGGAAGGAGAGGGAGAAAAGATAGGGAGGGGGAAATATGCTCAGGCACTAAGGATTATTAAAATTATATCAAACCTACATCGTCTATGCCAAGAGATACCCGGAGTCATGGTGCCATAAGCATGACTCTCACTAATAAAGCTCTCTTATAAGAACAGAAAAAGTCCCTCATGAAAGTTTGCAATCATTTCCTCCATTTTGAATAAATGACAGAGTTCTGTTGCCCATTCACAGAGAGAGGAAGGAACCCTAGACTTCCAGTGTCTCGGAGTAACCAATCGTGCCTCTGTAAGAAAGAACCTCAACGCATTCTTCTTTATTTGAACTAAAGTCCCTGGCAAAAAAGAAAGAAGCGTAATCTGAGGCAAATTAGTTATGTCCTTCCCAGAGAACCAACCATAGACGTGAAGTACCTGATCCCAAATTCTTTGAATAGTTGGCCAATCCACCAAACATGCAACATGGTTCCCTCCTCCTGTCCACATCTCCAACATAAATTAGATACAAAAGGAAACATGGGATAGAGGATCGAACAGTAATACCACTTTTAAAGTTCTTATCCTTTGCATGGGCAGCTAGAGAAAGTCCATGAGAGAATGTACACATATTGAGAATTTCATCCGATGTAAAAGTAAGCTGTAGATCCACTTCCCATTTTCGAAAGAAGGGGAGCCATGTCAGTGTTGCTCACATCTACCAGGATCCTATACTTCCGGGACAAGAACCTAATGTGGTCCTTGGGATGAAGAAAGATATCCTAAGTCAATCAGGTCATGGCGAAACCCTTGTCTGAACAACTTATTGAAGAATGATTTCAGTTGGGCATATGTCAACCACAGGAAACCTCTAAGCCTGTCATCCAAGTCAAGAGACTCAAAGAGTCTGAAGGGATCTGAATTTTATCTCTTTTCTATCAGTCAGGGAGCTCCTTATCTCTGCTCTATTCCTCAGAACAGACTGAACACGCAGACACAAAAATGTATCCCACATCAGGAGGCAGGGTTACCTAAGAGGGGTGTCATAGGTGTTCTGGTGTCTGCGATATCTGAAACTTCAAGACCCAAATATCCCCTTAAGTAAGGACGTGCCGAATCAGAAAGGGCCAGTCCTCCAATGGTGGCCTATCTTCCTATGGAGCAACAGTTTGATCCATTGGGGAGAATTCTTGTTCTATCTGGACCCAAAGCTTCAGAGAGGTTCAGTGCGACCAGTCTAGTATCTGCATGAGGATCACTGATGTGTAATATAGCTTGAGGTCCGGTAGACTGGCTTCAACTTTACATCTAGATTTAGTTAACACACTAATGCCTAGTCTGAGTATGCTAATAACCCAAACAAAGCGTGTAATGGATCTTTGCAAGGCTGAGAAGTAAAGTCCTGATACACAGATGGGGAGTGCTTGGAAGAGATATAAAAATCCTGGTAGGATATCCATGTTGACAACGTTCATCCAGCCAAACCAGGACAGAGATTTCAGAGAATATATCTGCAAGTCCTCTAAAGTCTTCCTCTGCAGTGGTAAATAATTGAGTGGGTACAGGAGATGGAATTGGGCCGGTATCTGTAACCCCAGACAGTTAAGTCTTTGTGGCTGCCAACAGAAAGAGAAATTGTTTTGTATAATGTTCAGTCGGGGTAGAGAGATATTTGACATTTCACTTTCAGTAAGGTTAAAGGGGTTATCCGAGATGCTAGGGAGGCTTTTCACAAGGGGCAACAGGAGAAAAAGCAACACAAATTCTGTTACTTAATCTTTTCCTTGTATGACAATACCCCCTGTGTGGTCATAAACTGCTGTTTGGGCACACTGCAGGGTTCAGAAGGGAAAGAGCAACATGTGTATTGGAGGTCTAGCTTAGCGATTTCTAGAGCACTAGCCGACAACAGCACAGGCTCTGAGGTCAAATTAAAAAAGACCCCTCCCCAAAAGGTGACTCTCATATTTTAGAAACCACAACCCTCACAGAATTTACCAAGGGATGTTGAACCCACAGGTGTTTTGCAAAAATAAATGCACGGCAGATGGTGAAAATTGCAATTTTTTCACAGATATGCAATTTCAGTCCCAAATATGTTGTGCTCATCCAGTGTGAAAAGCTAGCTCTCCTATTATTATGCTGTGCTTCCTGGTTTTAGAAACACCCTCCATGTGGCCCTAATCTCTTGCCTGGACACGGCTCAGGAGTAAAAGAGCACAACGTGCATCTGAGACCCAGTGGGGTAATTTACACATTTTGTGCTGATAATTGTAGGGGCCCTGGGGTGAAATAATAAATGGAACTCCCTAGAAGTGACCCCATTTTGGAGACTTTTTGGTGACTTTTTACAGGTACCATTTTAGGGTTACATTAGACTTTTTAATCACTCGAGTGTATATATATATATATATATATATAAAAAGTGGAACACGATGGCACTGGACAAAAGGAGCTGGCGGGTGCTAGGTCCAGGGGTGTAGCTGCTTACCCCGTAACAATAAATAAGGAAACCGGACAGCACTTGCTTGAAAAAGGCTCTTTGTATGAGCTGAAACGTTGCCTTCCACATGGGTGATTAAACATCATTTGTTTTTTACTTGGTGTGCTGTCCGGTTTCCTTATCTATCTATATATATATATTTTTTTTTTATGTGTTTATATAGCCGGTCATTACGGACATGCCAATACATAATGTGTCTTTTTTAGTTTTAGAAATAGTAAATGGCGGGGAAGGGGGGGGGGGGGGGGGGGAAGGGGCACTTTTATTTTTTATTTTTGTAAAACATTTTTTAAATTTATTTGAGGCCTTGCACCCATCGACACCCTGTGATCGCATTGTGGGGAGCCAACTCCCTCTGTAAACCCCTTAGATGCCGCAGTCAGCATTGATTGCGGCATCTAAGGGATTAATCCGCCGGCATCGGAGTTCTGAATGGCAGATACAGCAGGGGCCTGGCTGTCAGTAAACACGAGGCCATAGACACTGATCAGGTAAGCACAGCTACTGCTCAAAGTGCTGTACATGTATGGCGAATGTCCAGAAAGGTTTAAAGAGCCAGGACAGGACATAATGGAAAAGACACGGAGCGACTTTAGAAAATTATATCCAGAAAACCATCCACCCGGTTTTCATAACAAAAAAAATTGAATATTTAAATATAGTAGGCTGTTAATATGCGATTTGAAAAACTGACAGAAGTGTCCAGGGGTTGTCCACTTTTTTCTTACTAATCTATCCTTTGGATATGATAAAAAGCAGAGGGGACCCGGCATGCATGTGGAACCTGCACTCCCTGAATTTTATGGTGGCCATTATGGCACATAACAGGTAGCATTTAGTGTTCTCTTACAGAGATCGCCTTGACGTTCGGCAGACGGGCCAAATAATTTTGTACAAAATGTATTTGCCAAGAATCTCAAATTTACTAAATAAGAGTAGCATTCATTAGCACCAGAATATTTACTATTACTATGGCATTATTGTACTTTATTTGGTTTGCAGAGTGCTGTTGCATTGTGTTTTTTTTTCTATCCTTTGGATAAGTCATCAGCATCTGATCCAGTGGTGTAGCTATCAGGAAAGCGACGGCTTCGGGCCCGAGCTTAGAACAGGCCCCGAAGCAGTACTGAATGTTTTTTATTAAATGTAAAGGCTTCCCCTACCTACTGCTGTGCTGTACTTTATAGAAGCAGGTACTACATACAGCAGCAGTGCTGGAGCTCCTCCCACTGAATGTCCTTGCTCAGTGAGGAGCAGGCACAGTGCACCTCCTCCATGCTGTCTCCTCCTCCTATGGCCGCTCTCAGACTGGGATCCGCAGTACTGGCACACCACTTGCCAGCACTGCTTTTTGTTTTCTATTGGCTGGCAGCTTACTATGACATCTGCTGCCAGCCAATAGCAGGACTTCATAGGATCAAGTCCCCCCCCCCCCCCACCCCCCCAGCACGAAGCTACTGTAGAGCAGGCTGGCTGCTCCTTTACACAGAGCTCTGCAGTGCCTGCAACCCCCTCCCCCGGTGTCCTTTTCTCTGACCCCAATAGTAGGTTACTGATTAACCCCTCCACTGCTGTCCCTGGATGGACTTCTCCAGGCTGCCTGTGAGGACCACACATCAGCTGTCTACAGGAAAGGTAAGTGTGTGTAGAAATAGGTGTATAACTATGTTCATGTGTGTATATACAGTCAGGTCCAAAAATATTGGGACATCAACCCAATTCTAAAATTTTTGGCTCTATACACCACCACAATGGATTTGAAATGAAAGGAACAAGATGTGCTTTAACTGCAGACTGTCAGCTTTAATTTGAGGGTATTTACATCCAAATCAGGTGAACGGTGTAGGAATTACAACAGTTTGCATATGTGCTTCCCACTTGTTAAGGAACCAAAAGTAATGGGACAATTGGCTTCTCAGCTGTTCCATGGCCAGGTGTGTGTTATTTCCTCATTATCCCAATTACAATGAGCAGATAAAAGGTCCAGAGTTCATTACAAGTGTGATATTTGCATTTGGAATATGTTGCTGTCAACTCTCAAGATGAGATCAAAAGAGCTGTCACTATCAGTGAAGTAAGCCATCATTAGGCTGAAAAAAACAAAACAAAGCCATCAGAGAGATAGCAAAAACATTAGCGTGACCAAAACAACAGTTTGGAACATTCTTAAAAAGAAGTAACGCACCGGTGAGCTCAGCAACACCAAAAGACCCGGAAGACCATGGAAAACAACTGTGGTGGATGACCGAAAAATTCTTTCCCTAGTGAAGAAAACACCCTTCACAACAGTTGGCCAGATCAAGAACACTCTCCAGGAGGTAGGTGTATGTGTGTCAAAGTCAACAATCAAGAGAAGACGGATGGAGTAGAGTTAACACTCCTGTTTTCTAAGATTTCTGAGTTGTGTTATCTAATCTAAGCAAACACCTTTAATTGCTTTTCAATGGCTTTTGTCTCAAGATAACGCGATGAGTTAAGAAATTTGAGTTAAGAGCTGGAGTGCTAATCCTGCTACATCTGTAGGTGTATGTGTGTCAAAGTCAACAATCAAAAGAATACTTCACCACAAGATGTAAACCATTGGTGAGCCTCAAAAACAGGAAGGCCAGATTAGAGTTTGCCAAACGACAGCTAAAAAAGCCTTCACAGTTCTGGAACAACATCCTATGGACAGATGAGACCAAGATCAACTTGTACCAGAGTGATGGGAAGAGAAGAGTATGGAGAAGGAAAGGAACTCCTCATGATCCTAAGCATACCACCTCATCAGTGAAGCATGGTGGTGGTAGTGTCATGGCGTGGGCATGTATGGCTGCCAATGGAACTGGTTCTCTTGTATTTATTGATGATGTGACTGCCTACAAAAGCAGCAGGATGAATTCTGAAGAGTTTCGGGCAATATTATCTGCTCATATTCAGCCAAATGCTTCAGAACTCCTTGGACGGCGCTTCACAGTGCAGATGGACAATGACCCAAAGCATACTGCAAAAGCAACCAAAGAGTTTAAGGGAAAGAAGTGGAATGTTATGCAATGGCCAAGTAATCACCTGACCTGAATCCGATTGAGCATGCATTTCACTTGCTGAAGACAAAACTGAAGGGAAAATGCCCCAAGAGCAAGCAGGAACTGAAGACCGTTGCAGTAGAGGCCTGGCAGAGCATCACCAGGGATGAAACCCAGCGTCTGGTGATGTCTATGCGTTCCAGAGTTCAGGCTGTAATTGACTGCAAAGGATTTGCAACCAAGTATTAAAAAGTGAAAGTTTGATTTATGATTATTATTCTGTCCCATTACTTTTGGTCCCTTAACAAGTGGGAGGCACATATGCAAACTGTTGTAATTCCTACACCGTTCACCTGATTTGGATGTGAATACCTTCAAATAAAGCTGACAGTCTGCAGTTAAAGCACATCTTGTTCGTTTCATTTCAAATCCATTGTGGTGGTGTATAGAGCCAAAAATGTTAGAATTGTGTCAATGTCCCAATATTTATGGACCTGACTGTATATATACATTTATATATGTGGTGAGCTCATGTATGAGTGCGTCCATGTAAAGGGTGAGTGTGTGTATGAGTGTGTCCATTAAGTTGGGGGGAGGGGGGCCCGTACAAAAAATTGCTGGGGGCCCAGTCAGTTCTAGCTACGCCCCTGATCTGCAGGGGTCCAATATCCAGGATCTTTGCCGATCAGCTGTTTGAGAAGGCAGCGGCACTTGCAGTAGCACAGCGGTAAGAAAAAGGCAGATAATCCCTTTAACTCCCATAGTTTTCTTTGGAAAGTCCTAGAATGTAATGTGTTGCTATGTCATTAGGGGAAATATGATTGGCCATGTCTGAGCTTCTTGAGAACAGGGAGACGGAAGGTGATGATGGTTAGCTGAAAACCTATCGTATATTTATTGTGCAGCATGAGGTCTTTGGGTAGGCAACAGAGGAAAGTGGCTCTATTTTATCTTTAACATTGATTTTCTTACCCGGCACTTCCCAAGGACAAGATAAAGAATTATGGAATAAACAATCGTTCCAAGAACTGAGCAATAAATGTGAGCTGGTCAAAAATACAGGAAAGGATCGTCACAGTCCGAGTAGTCAAAAGTGGTCATGACGAACACAGACAGAATAAAACATACATTGTAGACATCCATCTCACGGGGAAATGATGATGCCTGGTGCGGTCGATCCTGCTCATTAAAATGACACGTGTCTTGTGAAAATCGGTCAGGGCGTTCCTGAGGGAAAGAAGGCCACGCCCCTCGGTGCACTGACGCCCTCATCTGCATAAACCATAAAAGTCTGTTTTCTCAGGAACACTGCAACCGATTCTTACAAGACAGGTATTATATTAATCAGCAGGATCCACCCTACCAGGCAGTATGCCTAGTTTAATCATGCTGACAGGTGCTCTTCAAATTGATCCAGAGATATTATCTGTCTGTCTTTGTGAGGTCAGGAAGAAATTTGTTTCCCCTGTTAGATAAAATTAAGCACAGATGTTCAAAGGAAGGGGGTCTGTTTGGTATAGTCTTAGAAAGGTTGGATCTGATGCACAAGTAGCTTTTTTCTACCCATCCCAGAGCATTGGTCCTATATAAATACCTACTGGAAAAAGGACGATCCATAGCCCTGCTGATCTACTTTACTCAAGTCAGTCCACATTGTCCTAGTGCTCAACGCCTGCGACTCCCTCTGCAGACATTAATAGAGCACTTACATTGTGGAGGCACAGATGTCTTCTGCAGAGGGCACCTTGCCCGTGTGACTTGTAAGAAAACAGCTGCCTTGAAAGCTGCGTATTGAACAAGGCCCATGTAGAAAATACTTTTAGTGTGTGATGATGGTGATCCAGGCTGAAGGGCAGTCAATTATTCATGGAGGTCATTTCTAAGGCAGCCCTGACAGGCAAATGCATACAGCCAGTGTATCGCCAGCCTACCTTTTACGAAGGTGCAACATACAGAGAAGGTCTGAATCATGGTTACCCACTCAGCGTTATTACATTACAGTATATAAGGGGTTTTCCAGTTTGCATAAATATCCTTTATAATAGTCATTTGTGAAGCTAGCTGCAATTTTGTAATGTATTTATTTTACCTTTATTGCTTCTATTGGCCGTTCTGGGCTGTGGTCACATGTCCATGCAGCTCTTTCCTATTTCCCGTGATGTTATGTCCATGGGCGGGGCAGTAATAGGGGAGTGTCGATGTAACTAGCTGGGTGGGAGGAGCTATAAACTAGCTGGGTGTGGTTAGGGTCGGTGCTGAAACTGTGGCAGAGAAAGGTGAAGTGCATCCTGGGTTTGGTTGGATACAGGAACAGGAAGTGCTACATACAGGATGGAAACAAACCAGAGGGATTGATTTACATGGTGAAAACGGGTCAGGAGAGTCCAAATTGAAAAATAAAAAGCACTGGGAAGATGCACATGAGATAAGCAACTCCCTGAGCGTATGTGCTAAAAAAAAAAAGAAAAACATAGTAATTCCGGAAAACTCATTTAACCCCTTAAAGACCGGGCCCATTTTCATTTTATGTTTCCTCCCCACATTCCAATAGCCATAACTTTTGTATTTTTCTGTTCATATAGCCATATGAGGCTTATTTTTTGCAGGACAAGATGCATTTTTTAATGGCACCACTTCATTTACATGTCTTGTATTGGAAAATGGGAAAAAAATTCTTCTGTGCGTTAAAAATTACATGACGTCCTTATTCTGCAACTGAATACGATTATGCCAATACCAAACTTGTATAGTTTTTATTTTGTTTTATTACTTTATATCAGACCCCCCCAACCTCCATCAGACCTCAGATCAGACCCCCCCAACCTCCATCAGACCTCAGATCAGACCCCCCCAACCTGCATCAGATCAAACCCCCCCCAACCTCCATCAGACCTCAGATCAGACCCCCCCAACCTGCATCAGACCTCAGATCAGACCCCCCAACCTCCATCAGCCTCAGATCAAACCCCCCCAACCTCCATCAGCCTCAGATCAAACCCCCCCAACCTCCATCAGCTCAGATCAAACCCCCCCAACCTCCATCAGCCTCAGATCAGACCCCCCAACCTCCATCAGCCTCCCATCAGAGCCCCCAGTCACCATCAGCCTCAGATCAGACCCCCATCTAACCCCATCAGACCCCCCAACCTCCATCAGACCTCAGATCAGACCCCCCCAACCTCCATCAGACCTCAGATCAGACCCCCCCAACCTGCATCAGATCAAACCCCCCCAACCTCCATCAGACCTCAGATCAGACCCCCCCAACCTGCATCAGACCTCAGATCAGACCCCCCAACCTCCATCAGCCTCAGATCAAACCCCCCCAACCTCCATCAGCCTCAGATCAAACCCCCCCAACCTCCATCAGCTCAGATCAAACCCCCCCAACCTCCATCAGCCTCAGATCAGACCCCCCAACCTCCATCAGCCTCCCATCAGAGCCCCCAGTCACCATCAGCCTCAGATCAGACCCCCATCTAACCCCATCAGACCCCCCAACCTCCATCAGACCTCAGATCAGACCCCCCCAACCTCCATCAGACCTCAGATCAGACCCCCCCCCCAACCTCCATCAGCCTCAGATCAAACCCTCCCAACCTCCATCAGCCTCCCATCAGAGCCCCCAGTCACCATCAGCCTCAGATCAGACCCCCATCAGACCCCCCAGCCTCCATTAGCCTCAGATCAGACAAATAAATAAACTTACCTTGCTTGCTCCAGATGGCGCTGCAGATGCAAGACACACTGCTCCATCACTTTTTCCGGCTACCACTGTGTACTGTGATCTGATGGCTCACACAATGTAAGTCAATGGAGACGCATTTGTTTTCTATGACACAATAGAAAACGGATCCGTCCTCCATTGCCTTTCAATGGTGTTCAAGACGGATACGTCTTGGCTATGTTAAAGATAATACAAACGGATCCATTCTGAATGGATGCAGACATTTGGATTATCTGAACGGATCTGTCTGTGCAGATCCACGACGTATCCGCACCAAACACGAGTGTGAAAGTAGCCTAAAGTGTAACTGTCATTCTTTTTTCTTTTTTTTTGTAATGTACAGAGGCAGTGATACTGACTATTTTTGTAATATACTTTAATTACTGAAAACTTACTTTTCTATTAGAAAAATAGATCTAAAGTGGCCCATTTTTAGCCTTAGCAACGCTCCTTTGTCTTCTGTTTACATAACTGTGGAGACTTGCTCAATACTGACTGTGTTATGTAAACAGAAGACAGAGGAGCGTTGCTAAGGCTCAAAATGGGCCACTTTAGATCTATTTTTCTAATAGAAAAGTAAGTTTTCAGTAATTAAAGGTGTATTCCGGTTACCATAAATATAACTTAGGTTTTAGACTAATTCATCATCAATAATTACCTAATATAATGTAAATTTCACATATTTACCGTTCAGTAGTTACTAAAGTAGTTTTCTTCCTCTGCTGCCCACTGTGTTTCCTCATAAATTACCATGGCATTGACCTGGATTTCTGAGCCTTTAGGTCGAGCATGCTCAGTGTGTCGCTATCAATTCTCTAGCTGTTAGTGTGCTGCTGATTACTGAGTAGAGGGGGCGTGGCCGGACTGTATATCAGGCAGCCAATCAGTAAACAGCAACACTCACAGCAGGAAAGCTAGGGATTGTGGGGATTGTAGTCTTTGTAGTTGAGGGAAGATCAGGCGCCATGATACTCTGTGTGCTGCAGACTCACACAGGAGCTGGACAAATGGACTGCAAGGTAAAGTGAAACTCTGGTTATATATATGGGTATGGGTTCTGGTTATATGTATAGGTATGGGTTCTGATTGGGTCACAGCTTGCAGCCCTAATGTAGTTTTTAAATTTACCGGAATACCCCTTTAAAGTATATTACAACAATTGTCGGTCTCACCAGGGCTGCACCACCAATGAGGCCAGGTGAGGTGATCGCCTCAGGCAGCACCAGGTAGGGGCAAGAGGGGGGCAGCCGAAGGGCCATGGGCTGAAGGGAAGGGGTTAGGTTAAGAAATCTGCATTGGAGGGGTGGCGGGGTGCTGTTTCAGTTTTCACCTCAGGCAGCAGAAAGGCTAGGTGCACCCCTGAGAATCACTTCCCCATACACATTACAGAAATAATAATAAAAAAAAAAAAAGAATGAAGGACTTTAGGGATTAAACCTTCCTAAATTTTCATAGAGATATAATATTTCTATATAAATATTGGTAAAAACGTGTACTTATCATATGCAGTTATCAGAGTCATCTAAATTGTAATGCAAAAGGAATTCAAGATTTGCTAAATTTGCGCATTTACTGTCAAAGATCTTTAAGAAAAGTCTTGTTCTTAGGACTAAGCTCTCGCCACTCTCCTCAGTGACACACACATCACCTATCCTGCTTGGCTCAGACAATCCTGTATTAGGTTTGGATATAAGCAGGGGGGGCGCCCCAAGCAATGAAGTGGATGACAATAGCATCGCTCCTTAGTAAGCACAGTGTGACAGAACATTGCTCTGAAATACAGTAAACAGATGTAGCTGAGCTCAACATGTTATCAGGTATAGTTATCACACACTAAATACATGTATCTATGCTCCATGCAATTAGTCTGGGTTCCCATATACTGATGTAGTTTACCTCCAGCATGGTACTGAGATGCCTAATGGAAACTCAAGACATAGCTGCTTTTTTATGGGATCATTTTTGGTAATTGGTGCATCAGTTTTAACCCCGGTTAAAAAAAAATAAAAAATTTTAGTATGTAGCGTTTTTCTGTTCTGTGTTTTCAGGCTGTAGGAGCAACACAACAGTGTCACCAATTGTATTCAATGCCAGAGGAAACAAGACAATCCCCCCCCCCCAGAGTCAGCCTGCAATGAACAGGTAAGTACTTACCTGACAGATCTGGTTCTCTTGGCTGGGCTCTATTTACCAGACAACACTTGACCGCTGCAGCCAGTCACTGGCCTCATCAGGTGCACCACTAAGGCCAATGATTGGCTGCAGCAGTCACATGTCAACATGACTAAATAGAGTCCGGCCAGGAGAACTGGAGCATCTGCACAGAAACTGTCATTTAAGCACTGTACTCGCAGGTTTGGCCACAGTGAATCTAACTGGTGATTAAGTCAAAGCACAGAAAAGTACAAAAAACACAGAAATATTAGCATATAATCACACTGGACAGTAATGGTGAGGAAGTGCGATTTTCACAGCTCACTGCCGCTCCGACAGATCTTGGGTCCCGCACTGCTGTCTGCTTCCTGCTCCCTCTTCACACAGGAAATGATTGCTCAGCCAATCACCCGCCAGGGAGGCTCACGGCTGTAGCAGGTGATTGGTTGAGCACTCATTTCCTGTGCGAAGAGCAACCAGGAATCAAACACCAGTGCGGGACCTGGAAAGTATTGGAATGGGAGTGTTGGGGAATCGCTGAGATATATCACCTTTTAAAAAATTTTTTTACAGCATTCTGAGCATTTAAAAAATACAGAAAGGGCAATCCCTTTAACAGTACAAAGCCGGATTCACAGGGGGTGGTGGTTGATGATTTTATTTTAAACCAATACAAGTCTTTCCTTTATACTTTTCCTCGGTTTAGGATCCACTCCTCATAACCTTTCCAATAAAGCAGAGTGGAGTTCATTCTGTAAGTACTACCATGGCCACATTCACATGGTCAGTATTCGGTCAACATTTGGCATCAGTAGTAGTAAACTAAAACACAGAAGAGGCGCAAAAGTACATGTAAAAGGGCCTTAAATGGTTTGTCCAGGATTTTTATCTCCAGGATAGGGCATCAATATCTCATCGATGGGTGTCCGACAGTCCACACCCCCACCGATCAGCTGTTCCTCAGTACCTCCTGCACCACAACTACACAACTCCATCCTTTATGAAGTGGAGAGAGCTAGCACTGCTCCCTCTGAAATCAATGGAAAAAGATCAGCAGTAAACAGCTCCGTCCTCTAAACAATGGATGGGTCTGTGTAGCTGCGCAGCTACTCAGGAACAGCTAATCACCAGAGGTGTGGGTTGTCGGACCCCCATCAATCAGATATTTATGGCCTATACTGAGAAGAGGATGTAGTACCCAAGACCTGGGGGTACTACAAGTCTATATAGTTGGTATTATATTATATTATATTGTTATGTATTATATTCTTCAGGTTTTGACTTTTGATGGATGGCTATGTTTGGCAAGGAATAGGGCTAACCATCCTGTTCCTCCTCCCTTGGTAGGAGTGGGCTGGTCCTGATTCCCGCCAAGAGGGGGAGAGGAAGAACATGTCCCAAGCTCCTGCTTCTAAGAAGAATTCTCCAGAGAGAATAACAGCTAAAGACAGTATCAACTAAACCTTTGAGAAAACAGACAGCAGAGTGAACAGCTACAACCAGCAATAAATATATTGCTGAAAGGTGAGGGACTACAGCTAAGACACCCATCGACCAGGACAAAGCTACTGCTAAACTGCAGCCATCCAACCTGCCCCCATACTCCTTACTAGTGCCAGAAAATTGCACTTGAAATCAGCTGATTACCTGAAGTTCTACTTAGTAAAAGAGACTTTTTTTTATACATTTAATTCTGGCCTCATTCTTCAGTACTATAATTCCACCATCCAGATGGAAATGTGTGGGGTGAACCGCGGTGGACTTTCAGAAGGCACTTTACTTAATGTTGTGCTTTTATGGAAATCAACTGGTAATTACCTAATGAAGAGATGCTTTGTGACGCTGTTTATTAATAGGTATGTGGTCGCAGCAATCAGCACATATTCCTGAGGGACTAATTGGATGTTTCGGATTTGTGTAGGGATGAAGTGGATGGGTAGCGGTTTTATAACAGCATTTCTCCGCAGGCTGCCATCACCAGGTTAGGCCTCAGCAGCTCCTTTTGTACAATTCTTTTCTGTCCTGTGTACAGGTCAGTTCAGAGCAACGAGAGGGGAGAAAATCACCTCACACCATCACTAAATCTGTATCAGGACAGCCCTGAGCGTGACTGGGACCCACAAAGGGTGGTGACAGAGCAGAGCCCACTTCCCATGGCACAAGGGACTCTAGGAGCAATGGGGGTGTTGCCGTTACACCTAGAGGCTCTGCTCTCGCTGCAACTGCCATGCCTTCTGCACTTTGATTGACAGGGGCAAGTGTGATCACATTTACACTGCCAGGCCCTGTCAATCAAAGTGGAGGGAGAGCGGCAGTTGCAGAGCGAGCAGAGCCTCTAGGTGTAATGGTAACGCCCCCATTGCTCCTAGAGGCTCATTTGCATATATTAAAACATGATTTTTCTCAGTAATGCGGACACATATGAACATGGGACTGACACAGATGCCTTCAGCTGCCAAGTGCACATGTAACAGGTCAGCCAGTGTCATAGGGACAAAACTGCTGACAGGTTCCCTTTAAGGCATTCAGTGCTGTGCAACATGAACTGGTATTTCCTGCAATAGAATTTCATCTGAATACCGGTTACCAGGCTTCGAGCCACAACAAATGAAACAACTTGACAAGAAAGCAGTACCGCCTGCACATGCCCCTTATGCACCTTAAATATCGCTGGGGTCAAAGCCCCAAACAGTAAATACTGAATAGAAAAAGAGCAAAGTGGAATATCGGAAAATGGTGATACCATGTGTAGCACGCCGACTCTGCAGCCACCTTCTCCCAACGCCGTTTCGCCTCACAGGCTTCTTCCGGAGATGCAGACTGAATATCCCCTCCTCCTTTTATTGCCACACAATTTAACCAGTTAAAAGCACATGCAAGGCTGTTATCCATTGTGTAATCACACTACGTGTCGGCGGTTTGTTCATGGATGGAGACGGGACTGAGCCGGAAGGAGCACAAGCGCCGCGCCGCCGCGTGACTCACGGCGTGCGCATCACATGACTCGCATCCCGGAAGGAAACATGGCCGCATGTTCCACGCAGGAGCGCACAGCCGGCAAAGCCGAACTAAAGTGCGCGCCAGCGTGGGGCGGGCGAGTCCTGAACGCTCCCGCGGTACAGAAACCAGTTGCTGAACACACACAAAATGCATCATAGACACAATTACTCTATGATTAGAGGCATAATACAAGAAAGTTAGTTTAACCCATGATTGTGCAAAGTACACATTACAAAATAGAAAGGTAAGTGTTAAGTGCATATATCAATTGCATTATAACTAATCCTAATCAATAATCCTATATTTGGGGGGTTTCACTTGCTGCCAATTGTTTCCATGTGTTTTAATATGTATTCATTGTGTATTTAATAAAGATTTGGACATTTATTCTGAATGGAGGCTAATACCATACAGGTATGTGCGCTGCAATTACCCCGGACCGCAAGACTGCTGGGGTCTCAAGGTGACCATAGATGTGGCAGGTTTCCATTACATACACTACACATTTGCGTGGGCGGTTACTCATACTTCTCAGCAACATGACACATTGATTCTGGGTTAATGGTCAAAACCTACAGGAAAATTTGTTATTGATTAATGATCCCAAAAAAATGGGGTTATTCATCCATTTTATGTCTATGGCCAATCTGCAGATTTGTGTTGGAGGGAGGGCGGTAGCTTCTATTCACACGCGGCTGATTTCTGTCTCTGGAGCTTGTAGAAGTCAGATAAATGGCACTCATTTTCAGTCTCAAAAAAACTGCTACAAATCTGCCCTGTGTGATTATACCCTAAGGCCTCATGCACACGACCGTTCCGTTTTTTTGCGGCCGCAAACTGTGGATCTGCAAAAAAAACGGAAGCTGCCCGGGTGCCTTCCGCAATTTGCGCAACGGAACGGGTGGCCCATTGTAGAAATGCCTATTCTTGTCCGCAAAACGGACAAGAATAGGACATGCTATATTTTTTTCGCGGGGCCACGGAACGGAGCAACGGATGCGGACAGCACACGGAGTGCTGGTTACGAATAGTCGGGCGGCACTGCGTGAAGGTATGGGTGCGCGGTTAGCGGACGTCACTCCGGATGCTTGAATGAAGGAAGGAACCGGCACTCCCTTGTACTGCAATTATATCAGGTTTATTCGCCACTCATAGAAGAGGTGACGCGCGTTTTTCGGCACATGCAAGTGCCTTTATCAAAATAATGTGAGCAGCATGATAGATCCTATCCTATCTATCCTGCTGCTCACATTGTTTTGATAAAGGCACTTGCATGTGCCGAAACGCGCGTCACCTCTTCTATGAGTGGCGAATAAACCTGATATAATTGCAGTACAAAGGAGTGCCGGTTCCTTCCTTCATTCAAGCACACGGAGTGCTGTCCGCATCTTTTGCGGCCCCATTGAAGTGAAAGGGTTCACACCTGAGCCGCAAAAAAAATGCGGCTCGGATGCGGACCACAACAACGGTTGTGTCCATGAGGCCTAAGCCTCATGCACGCGACTGTAGTTTCGGTCTGCATCAGACCCGCATTTTTTGCAGATTTTTTGCATTCATTTCAATGGGGTCGCAAAAGATGTGTTGCAGTCTGCATCTGCACGTATGTTCAGCAGACCTCCCAGAAAATAGAATACGTCCTAGCGGATAAGAATAGACATTTGTAACACAGCGGGGCACCTGCGGAAGGGAAAATGCGGAATGCACACGGCCGGTATCCATGATCTGCGGACCACAAAAAAGGTTACGGTCGTGGGCATGAGGCCGTACCGTGATCACGTTTTATGTCCAGAGTGCTAAATGTCCTACCTCTAAACGGCATGTAAGCTCCTTTGTACTTCCAGAGGCAGCTGTAGGAGTCCATTAATTAGATTTTACGTTCACCCCGTACTCTTGATCTCCGTACATCAGGTTGTTGACCACGTGTGAACGTTCCTACAACCTGCCACACAATAGTTTAATGGAAGGCGATTAGCTGGGGATTTGCATTATGTACCAGGTTGATCCCATAGAAAATAACAGATAATGGGATGATTCTCTCTGTACAGTTGTGCCCCAATTGCCAACCATTGTGGAGCAGATCAGGCTTTCATTGTGAGGTGGCTGGGAATAAAGGACGCGCTTATAGGATTTCTATCGGAAGGACGTGAGCTGCCAGCGGTAAATCGGCACTATAAAACCCTCAGTCATTATCTCCGACACCTTAGCTCTCCCCCTCCCCTCCTCCGTTCCCAATCTCGGAATAGAAACAAATCAATGCTCCTGGTTTTTTATTTTTTCTGTCCCTGAAGAGGGGGCAACCTTGAAATGTTCTTCCCTGACAACAAACAGCCTTGAGCCTGGTCCACACACGGCAGCGGGGGTATTCTGCAGGACACGCTCCACACCTGTATCAGCCCCCAAAGCCTCTCGCACATTTCCCCTGCAGTATGCCTGTCAGCCTATCGGCCATTGTTCTCCGTGCTGTTAATCTGCTTTCTTTATTGTATCCTCTACAGAGGGAACAAGCTGCTTTCCTCAATTATTTTCTGCTTTTATCAAAAATCACGTAAAAGGAAAAAAAAAAATAACTGTTGGTTTGTGTATGCGAACAGAAGATATCCATCCAAGCCGGCACGCGCCCCAATGTGAGGTGGTTTGGTGCTTGTGGATTCCTGTGGATAACGGATGAATTATTGAATGAACTATCTGATGGGAAAAACAAGTATTCTGCACAATGCCGCTATTCCTGAGTAACTCTACCCGAGTCAACCTCATGAAAGAGTCTTCAGTTTTAGGTCTCATGCACACAAGCCTATTTTTGATCCACGTTTTTTGTGTATCAGACGCAGACCCATTCATTACAATAGGGTCGCAAAAGATGCGGACAGCACACGGGGTCTGTCTAGAGGTGCCACAAAAAAGACAGCACATGTCCCATTCTTGTCCGTTTTACGGACAAGGATGGGACATTTCTACAGGTGTTTGAAAAAAATGGAGGCACGCACACGGCCGGGATCCAAGTTTTGCTCTTAGGTCTCATGCCCACGACTACATCCGTTTTGCAGTCACAAATCGCGTATCTGCAAAATTCAGACGCGGCCCGTGTGCCATCTGCATTTTATTTGCAGACTCATTGTTTTCAGTAGGTCCATTTTGCAGACATATTCTATCTATCTTGCGGAACGGACATATTGATGCGGAAAGCACGCAAATGGCAAATGGTTTGTGTGCTTTCCGCATCCATATGTCGGTTCTGCAAAAAGATAGAACATGTGTTATACTTGGCCACAAAATGCAGACTATGGACCCGTTAAAGTCAATAGGTCTGCAAATAAATGCAGATGCAACACGGACACATTCGTATTTTGCGGATCTGCGATTTGAATAAGGCCCTAAAGGGACTGTCTTATCTCGGGCAATGAGGGCACATTAATAGGATATGCTTCCATTGTCTGATAGGTCTGGGTCCCACCACTGGAATCTGCACCTATATCAAGAATGCAGCCGCACTCTATTCATTTTCTATGGGGCTGCCGAAAGTAGCCGAACGCTGGCTATGATTTTTCCGTCAGGCCCATAGAAGTGAATGGGAGCAGTGGCCAGTCCTGTGCGGTGCACTCCCATTCACTTCTATGGGGAGACCAGTGTCCTCCAGCCACCGCTTTGTGGGGCTCCGTTCCCAGTATAGGTGTGACCTGCACCTATAAGACAATGGAGGCATATCCTAGCTATATGCCCCCATTGTCTGAGATGAGACAACCCCTTTAAAGGGGTTGGCCCATCTGGGACATTGACGGCATATCACTAGGATATGCCGTCAATGTCAGATAGAGGGAAGTCTCTTATCTCCAATATGGGACCCCCCGAAATGTAAAGAGAGAAGCCGTGCATGCGCAGCCACCCTGCGTTCACCACTATGGGAGTTTCAAAAACAGCTGAAGGAGCACTGGCTTTGCTATTTCCGGCAGTCCCATAGCAGTGAATTGAGGGGTAGCCCTGCTGGAGAGGTGCACTCACCCATCACTGCTATGGGACTTTCAAACATAGCTGAGAGCTCTTGCCCGGCTATTTTCTGAACGCCCATATTATTACATGTGTAGTATATACATAGATATTCATTAGTAGGTCATTAGGACTGGGACTGATCGAGAAAACAAAGTCACTAATGTCTACATCAGCATTCACTCCGCAGCACGGCACTAAATCAGCCATAAATAAAATCACACATTAGACTGGACATCCAGATTAAAAGAAAATTACTCCCCGCCTGGATATATGCCCGCTTGTCACTAAATTTCCCAGGCGCATCAATTTATAGTCTTCCAGACGCTTAAGATGTAAATACTGAGTGGCAGCTGCTGATGTGCTCTGCAAATTCTGATAAAGTCCCTGCAGCCAGAGCTGGTCGAAGGGCCTCACGACCAGCAGCTGTCCTGCACAACTCCACACACTGAATGTAGCCTAGGGGTCTATGCACACGTCGCGTATTACACACGGGTTTTCCATGTGGAAAATCCACAGCGTAAGGCCTTATTCACACGTCAGTGTTTTGGTCAGCAATTTCCATCAGTGATTGTGAGCCAAGACCAAGAGCGGAGCTACACAGACATAAGGGAAAGATCTGCTCCTGTTCTGTGTTTAGAGCCGCACCTGGTTTTGGCTCAAAATCACTGATGGAAAACACTGACGTGTGAATAGGGCATAATATCAGAGTTTTCTAAATCTCACGTATACGGAACTGGGAATGTAGAATGTCAATTGTTTGCGCGGATTTTCAGTGCAGATATCGCCCTTTGCAAGTGACACATGTAGATTTTGGTGTGGATTTGGTACTGAATCTCCACACAAACCACACTGCAGTCTGCACGTCGCCTAAGGCCTTATTCACATGAACGCAGATCGTGGCTCTGACTACAAGGGGCTGCACACGGACACATAGAAGAAAGTGGTGCTATTCATACCTGTGTTTTGCCACCTTGAGGGCATGCACTATTCTTGAACATGTCTCACAGAAAACACAGACCTGAAGACAACTTTCTACACCAGTCACCAGGGCCGTGTCCTACGTGGACATACGGGCCTCCTGCTGTATGTTCGCAACACACGGACGCTCGTGTGAATAAGGCATGAGGGAGGTCCTCTGTATGCTTAGTCATGCAATGCTCAAGCGATGTCACCGCACTGTGTGCATCAGGTCCTGCTGACTCTAGTGTCCCTGTGTGTGCAAGTGGATGAGGGGAGTATAATTTAGTTGTTTTTTTTTACAGTGTACCCATTTTTAATGGCCATTAGGTGGTCACACTCCAGTCTAAATGGCTGTTAAAAATGGGCCCATTGATTTCAATGGGGTCTTTCTGGACGTATCCTATTTTTTGATGGCCACTATTCACTGGCGGGTAAAAAAAACTGCCACGTGGTTCACCCCATAAACTTTAAGTGGCTCTGAAAACGTCCTCTTTCACACGTCTGTGACCGTGATGACATCTGTTATAAGATGGCCAGTGGCTCATCCATTAAGGGTTTCCGTGAAGGATCCATGTTTGGTCTGTGTGTGTTTTGCCCACCAGCTGAAAATTTGTTTCCAAAGCATCTCCTACCATTGGTCCAGTTGTGTCAGTGGTTTTCACGGACCCATAGACTTCAATGGTGGTGTTTGTGCATGCCAGTCAGCTGAAAACCACTGATGTGTACATAAACGCATTCAATTCAGCAGGTATGTGGGCTGTCCGTGGCGCACATCCGTGATTCACTGACATGTCAAAGAGACACTATATATGCCCTAACGCTGTGGTGGCGAATCTATGGCACAGGTGCCAGAGGTGGCACTCGGAGCCCTCTCTGTGGGCATCTGCACCCTGGAAAAAGTCTATGGTGTGCCAGTATGCCTTAGACTTTTCCTGCCATTCATCAGCGCAGGGTGCACCATGAACAGCACAGGCAGCGCACTGAATGTAGGCAGGTTATTATAGATAAATGAAGATATACAGTACTATACTGGACCGTAGTATTCAGGGTAAATTGCTTTGTTGGCACTTTGCGATAAATAAGTGGGTTGTAGGGTTTCAGTTTGGGCACTCAGTCTGTAAAAGGTTCACCATCACTGATCTAACGATTGTCTGGGCAATAGAATTCCATAATTGTGGACGGCACATTCCTGTTAAAATAGGAATATTACGCAAAACCGGTATACATTACAGCGGAGAAGATGTATAGTCAAGACAGGCCATGGAAAAACAGAAAAAAGGCTTTATCGCTGTCTCTTGTTTGTACTTCTACTAGTTTTTACTACTATTTTATAGTAATACTACTTTTTATCACTTGGGCACACAGCAGACACTTAGGGCTCGTTCACACAACCGTTGGTGTCCCGTTCCTGTATTGTGGACTGCAATACACGGGCGCCGTTCCGTTGTCATTCTGCATCATGGATGCGGACCCATTCATTTCAATGGGTCTGCAAATCTGGAGATGCGGAACGGAAGCACGGAACGGAACACAACGGTAGCACTACCGGAGTGCTATTTCTGGGGTTCCGTTCCGTGCCTCCGCACTGCAAAAAAGATAGACCATGCTCTATCTTTTTGCGGAACGAAGGGATCGCAGACCCATTCAAGTGAATGGGTCTGCGATCCCGATGCGCCTGCCCCACGGAAGATGCCCGTGCATTGCGGACCGCGGCACGGGCTTCACATGGTCGTGTGAACGAGGCCCTAACTGACTTTTCAGTGTAATATATTCCAGACGAGACACAGCAGTAATGAATTCCATTACCCAGAAAAATATCCAGCCAAATGGGAGTGACTCACTTGTCTAGAAAAATGAAATTCTTCATTAAAAACGGGACAATTAACATCTGTTAGACTAACCACGTGTAGAAATATTACTGGGGAAAAACAATCGTGCCTGCTCGACAGGGCACGGAGAAGAGGGATGCACCAAGAGTGCAGAATAATGAATATACATATATACCAGGCAGGCACATCGCTTACAGACAACAGCTTCTGATACAATTAGCAAAAGCAGATTCTCCTAGCAGTCATGTGAAGCGCGTACTGACAGCAATATAACATGCGCCGCCTGATGACAAAATACCAGAAGGTAGAACTGAGAACAGAACACGTACATCTATACCCAAGCATGTCAGGAGACATTAAAGGGGGGCTGTCCAGAAAAACATGGAAACAGTGCCACACCTGTCTATGGGTTGGGGTTGGTATTGCAGCTCAGCCCCTCTGAAGTGAATACCATAGGCACGTTTTTGGAGGACAGCAGTCAGAGTGCCCTTACTATGAGGCGATCACAAGGTAAGTCACTAGAGGAACCTCCAGCTGTTTAGTTTGGGGGTCACCAAATAGAAATGATGCATCATGTACAGTACTTCCTATTGAAATCAATGAGCTGCCCATGTAATGTATGGACATGTCAGGTCCACCAGAGCGGGAAAAGCTGCAGCCAATCTCTACTTTAGGCCTACATTAACTCAAAATCTCCTAATAGGCTGTTTGAAGAGAGGTTTTCTATTCAGATAACTCCGTTACAGGGGTTCTCTTGAGAAAACAATCCCTAATTAGAGCATACAGACATAGTATTTTTAGTGATTTTTTGGGGGTCAAGACCCCGACACCTCTATCTTCTGTGAGAACAAAGGATTGGCATGTTGAAATTGAAATCCTACAACATCACCCTTCTGTCTTTCCACTCACATCTGCTGTCAGGGGAGAGTTGGGTGACCTCATACACATTAGATGGTTGGCCAGTTCCACTGAAATTGGGTTCACCCAACGTTAATCTAACGGGTATTTGCACCATAAAGGCGACTCCCACTCAGGTCTTCCATGTATTACAATGTTTGGCCACAGCTTCCCCTTGCAAAATCCGGTGTTTTCTGGGGGTGTCAAGAGCCAGACCAGCTAACCACTGTGACAAAAGACAAAAAGTGGTGTCAATAGTGGGGTCCCAGGCACATGTGCAAATACTAAAACAACAGGAATAGTAGTTTGGCGGCCTTCATTCTGCATTGCTGGGTGCACAGTCTTAGAATTGGTGGTTAGTCTTTATGAGGCCACCCTATTAAAGATCAATTTCATTGCCCGATTCTTGTGTTCTGGGCAGGACATAAACCTCCACTAGAAGTATTGGGCAACGGCTTTCTACTCTCGTCATGTCATTGACTGAACCGAGCATATAAGTCTTGGTGGAGTCGGAAAGAATAGCTGTCAGCCAAATGGGTGTTCAACTGACATCTGCTGAAGATGTATGGACACCTGAAGAAGATGAGAGACAGAAATCAAAGAAAGGTGGAGATACAAAGAGTAGCTCGCAACGGGATTATAACTAGATAATGTAAGATGTGAGGTTCACTGGGAGGGGTAACCACAGGGTGATAATTGTACAATTTGTAATAATATTGTTTTATCCCAATCTGTTGTGACGTTCCAGAAATACAGCGCATTTTCTTAATGTGAAAATGAGGTCTAAAGTGCATTAAGGGCGGGCCCAAGCTACTCAAAGCACACTAATTCTCAGCTTTGCTATCCACTCCATCCTCCAGTTGATTGACAGGACCAGACATCCTAACCATCATCTTGCCTGGCACTGTCAATCAGCAGGAGGTGGAGTGGCTTGGGCCAGCCCTTGGTGCACTGTAGGCTCCATACTCATATTAAGAAAAGAAATGCCACAATGGATCTGGATAAAAAAAAGCTATCAATGTCTTCAGTTCAGACAGCCCAACCAGACGCTGTGCCGTTTTTATCTGGTGCCAGATGTCCTTCAATAGATTCATTGTCCTGAGGCTCCTACCTGCACCTTCCAACAGAGTGATACTGCCAGATCCTACCATTGGCTTTCTTCTACTTCCACTGTCTCTGGCGCTGCAGTTACCCAGACCTGGGGGTATCTACAATTATTTGATTGTAATGTTATGTCTTTTATGGTTTGGCCATAAGTACCAGCCAGAAGAGGTATAGATGTCATTAGTTGGCAAGGATGTGTGAAACAGAAAAACAAAAATGACAGTGAAATGATGGCAAAGGTCTAGGCTAGACGTTTACCCACCGTCTCATTTGTGAAGGAGAAATGAAAAGGGGGAAAAAGGAGCTAGTAGACGGATATAGCGCCAATCCCTAAATAATCAGTGGTACTGTGTTGATGGTAACCGAGAATGACAGATAGTGAATATTCAGTCGTGGCTGCCCAGTCAAATGTGAAATCATATACAAACCTATAGGGGCAGGTTCCCAATTCTCATGAATATAAAAACAAGATGAGATCAATACACGGGGTAAAACGGTAGTCCCTTTAGCTTAGAGAAGCATAGTAAAAGCATAAGCATGTCAAACAAGAATGTCTCATACAAAAATAAAAAATAATGAATAATAATAAAATAAGTATCAACTTACTTCGCTGCGGGGTTGTCTCCAGGATAAACTCAAGACACCTGAGACGCTAAACCCCCCTGGCCAAGATCGCATGTAGCATGGTAGAGATTCACGGCAGCATGCACATCCAGGGCTTCTGGTAAATCTCTTTTATTCTGTAATATGTGGCCACATCTAGCCTAGACCTTTGCCATCTTTTCACTGTCATTTTTTTTCTTCTGTTTCACACATCCTGATGATCAAGTGTCAAGCCTTCGCTAACACTATTTTGTAGCTGCCGTCCCTTCTATCCAGTGACCACTTTTGGCCTAATTTACTACCACTCTTTGATTTTGTCCATCACCGTAGGCGCCCTAGGTTCCTCAATCTCCCCAGGGTATCCTCTACCCCCGGAGCATTTGTGTAACCTCCTCCTCGCTTTTCTCTCTCATATGCTTCTACTGCATTAGTTGGCAAGAACAGGGCTAACCACCCTGTTCCTCCCCTCTTGGTAGGAGTGAGCTGGTCCTGCTTCCTGCCAGGAGCGGAGTTGCTGGGTAGCTACTGTAAGGAGAGGAAGCACAGTGCAGAGCTCCTGCTCCTTGTATCGATGTAAGATTCTCCAGAGAGACCAACACAATACATCTCCATTAAAACACTTGAAAGACCAGACAGCAGAGTGATCAGTAGAAAAATGTGCATCAGACACTGCTGCAAGGTGAGGGACTACAGCTCAGACACTCATCACCCAAAACTACCACTAGGCCAGAAGGAGTTCAACGCTGAACCTGACAGTGGATACCTTTTGCCACAAATGCCCTTTTGCAGCCATCCAACCTCCTCAACTGGTGCCAGAAACTGCACTTAGGATTTGCTGCTATAACCACAAGTTATATTTTGCATTTAGTAAAAAGAGTTTGTTATATGTTCACTACCGGCCTCATACGGCAAACTACATTTTCACTGCACCGATCCCAAGAAAGCAATGGCCTAAGGTAGTGCACCATAAAACAACATCTCACCAGACCCACTACTACTCCCATCCTCTACACCGGCTCCTCAGGGGCTCACTGCACCGCTACAACAGTTTTTTGTACTGATAATTACATTAATATGCTGCCTCTATACCGCCATGACCAACTTCACCCGCACCTACTGTGTCCTTCTCCCATACCATGTAGATTGTAAGCCCTCACGGACAGGGCCCTCTCTCCTTCTGTACCAGTTTGTAACTCGTCTTGTTTATGATTAGTGCAATCGTCTGTATTATGTATGTATACCTCTTCTCATATGTACAGCGCTATGGAATAATTGGCGCTTTAATAATAAATAATAATAATAATTAATATGGTCAGATTCCTGCTTTATTCCACATTGTATGAGCGCCGCAGTGGATGTTGGTGCCATATAAATAACACTAACAACTTAGTTCTCTAATATTTATGTAAAGTACCGCCAAATCGGAGTTAATTTTTACATTAAACCAAAATAAGTAATCAAGATACAATTGTGCCGGGGTCTGAAAAATCCTCAGGGGGAGCCTGCAGTCGTAATGCAGCGTTCATGGTCGGGGTCATTAACATAAAGCATTCTCAGCCGTGTCGGCTTAATGTAGTTAATAACAATAATAACCTCCCCCCTCCCGACAATTACTGCATGTGTAAGCGAAAATGAGCTGGTAATGTGGGGTTCCACGCGGCACGGCGCTGGTGAGAGATGGCCTGTCGCCGGTAATGTCACGGAAAGGGCTTGTGCATTTGTAGACAGAGAGGAAAATGAATGTTGTCTGCTTTGTCAGTCCATAATTCACTCCGGAGTCCTTTACGTTGTACGGCGGCAGATAAACCTGATGGATGCTCCAGCCGAAGGAACCAAGGTCTATACGACACTAGAGGACTTTGTCTCCGCCCCGAGTTTAATTGCCAGCAAAAATATGGCCGCTGTCTCGGAGCGGCCGGTCTGCCGCCATTTATCTTATTTACGCTGAGAATAATTGGAACAAGGTCGAAGGGCTGAGCGATCCAAATGGTCTTTCCTATTTCAAAACGAAACGAGTGGTCCACAGCTAAAAACCGCAAAAACCTATACGATATAATACATAGCAGCTTATGGTGGGTGGCTAAAATTAAGGCCTCTTGCACACGACCGTATGGCTTTTTCAGTATTTTGCGGTCTGCAAAAAAACGGATCCGCAAAAAATACAGATGACGTCCGTGTGCATTCCGTTTTTTGCAGAACGGAACAGCTGGCCCCTGATAGAACAGTACTATCCTTGTCCGTTATGCGGACAATAATAGGACATGTTCTATCTTTGAACGGAAATACGGAAACGGAAGGCATACAGAGTACCTTCTGATTTTTTTGCGGATCCATTGAAATGAATGGTTCCGTGTACGGAATGCAAAAAACAGAACGGAAACTGAAAAAAAAAAGGTTGTGTGCAAGAGGCCTAAGGGTGAGTTTTTTGGAGGGGGTTGAAATGCAGATTTTCCTGCAGGTTTTTCAGCCAAAGTCAGAGGTGGATCTAGAAGGAAGAAGTAGTTGAAGTCTTTCCTTTATATTTATGATTCCTTTCAAATCCACTTCTGACTTTGGATGAAAAACCCGCTGGGAAATCCATAGGTTCGCCAACACTGCGCTAGATGTTTATAAATAAATGTACAACAGATGTTACCATTGGGGGGGGAGTGTCCTTGCCAATTCTGACACTGTCCAATCAGTGCCGCCAGTAGCAGACTGTGAAGGGAAACACCTCCAACTGGTAACAGCCGTTTGCGCATTTATTAATAAACTTCTAGCAGTAATAATAGTTGAACCGCACAATATACAGTCATAAGATGGTCCAGAACTGTTATTACATAGGGAGTGAAAGCAGTCAATAAACAAGCATGTCACTGCAAACTTTCTGCATGTAAATCAGCACCAAGTACCGCCACGTGTAGGTGTACCCTAAGGGTATGGCCAGACAGGGCAGAATTAACACTCTGGATTTTGCTTCATTTTTGCAGCAAGACCAAGCACAGCCCCACACTGGATAAACCAGGCATGCTCAACCTGCGGCCCTCCAGCTGTTGCAAAACTACATTGTGGGAGTTGTAGTTTTGCAACACCTGGAGGGCCTCAGGTTGAGCATGCCTGGGATAAACAATGAAAGTCATGGCTTCAGGAGTGCCACAGCCGCTATGCACTGCCGATCAGTGATGATGTGATCCTGACCTCAACTGATCAGCAGTCACCAATCTGAAAATCCTGGAGAACCCCTTTAATTAAGGTTATGACCAGTGGCCGTGCGGTACTGAAGGTGCCCCTTGGCCATTAATAATATAGATAGGCCAAACAGTGCGGTCTCTATTAGGTTAATTAGAGCTGGCCTGTACAGCCATGTGGTACTTTGCCGATATGGCTGCCACAAGACCGTGATGTGTGGTCGTACCCTTAAAGGGAACCTGTCACCAGGTATAGAGCTGAGGACATGGGTTGCTAGATGGCCGCTAGCACATCCGCAATACCCAGTCCCCATAGCTCTGTGTGCTTTTATTGTGTAAAAAAAAAACGATTTGATACATATGCAAATTAACCTAAGATGAGTCCTGTCCCTGAGATGACACAATAAAAGCACACAGAGCTATGGGGACTGGATATTGCGGATGTGCTAGCGGCCATCTAGCAACCCATGTCCTCAGCTCTATACACAAAATCCCGGTGACAGGTTCCCTTTAAGGGGTTTTCTGGGTGTACAATACTGATGGCCTATACTCAGGATAGGTCATCAGTATCTGAATGGTGGGGATCAAACACCCGGAACCCCATTGATAAGCTGTTTGAAAAGACCAAGGCCTCCTCACAGCTTACCAAGTACAGTGCCATACATTGTATAGTGGGCATGCTTGGTATTGCAACCCAGGTCTATTCACTTCAATTGGACTGAGCCGCACATAGGCCATGTGACTGATGAACGGGATGTCACTGGCTGCAGTGCTCTCCCTGGAGCGCCACAGCTTCTTTAAACAGCTGATCGGTGGGTGCCAGGTGTCAGACCCCCACAGGTCAGATACTGATGACCTATCCTGAGGCTGAAGATAGGCCATCAAGATCCATCTCCCGAGAAACCCCTGTAAACAATAATAGATAATTGTTAAGAATTCCATCAAACCAACGTACTACTGGAAACACCATAATGCCAGGACCACCATGATATAATACCGCAGGGCTGTGCCCTATTAACCTACTCTATCCATTTTTTGGGGAATACAATATCTCCATATAGTGAGTGCCTTAAACAGTGTGAGGAGTCTTTTAGGCCAGGCAACGCTCCCCTGGAGTTCTAGGAAGGGAGTATGCAAATTAGTTCTTAACAAGCTCTTTCTCTACCGCTACCAGATGTAAGGCAGCTATCCTATAAGACAACGTTCAACCTTTTAGGAGGCCTTGAGACATGACTTGGATAAATAAGCCAGCACCCCATCCGCAGACAGCTGTTTCGGGATGATTGCCCCTCATCAGTGCAGAGCAGAAAATACTGGCTTAACTGACTGAGAGGCCTAGGTCAGGATTCAGGGGATACTATATCTCCTTATAGAAAGCGCCTCAAACAGTGCGAGGAGTCTATCCATATAACATGGAGGCAATCCAATAGCGACGCTATCCAGATTGCAACCTTTTTTAATGCAAATTTTACTTGTAACAGTCAGAAATGACTTGGTCCAAATGGCTGTAATTCTCTGTAACTATTAGCTGCAAATGGAGAATTGTGCTCATTACGCGAGACTGAGCGTTCCCTACCTGCAGAGAAATCTTCAGAGCACTTACCTACATCTTGTTTTATGACTTTTTTCCTTTGTGGAGTAGAACTATTTTAATCCATCTGAACTTGGCTCACTGTTCAATAAAATATGCGTTATTGTGTTTCATATATTCAAGGCCTGATTCAATTTACTCCTTTATGTTCTTTTTATACCGATGAAGGTACTTTCCGCTGTAATCCAATTCTGTGGATTTTTTTTTTGTTTTCATGTTAGATGAAGGGGGAGGAATATCTACAGGATGAAAATAGGGAGGAAAATGACTGCACCTGTCAGCGAGGTTACAGCGTGCTATATGTGAGGCAGATGATATTTGCATCTCAATATACCGTACTGTGCAGATACTAGGGCAATATGCAGAATGGATGAGCTCGCCTGTATCCTGCATTTCATCTAAACACGATATTATCACAATGGTTGAGTTTTTAGATTGTAATTTATCACGAGGAAATGTTACATGACCTTTAAGAACCTAGATCAATGAGTGGATATGTGGTTCAAGAAAAAAGAAATCACAGTTGCATATGAATTCTGGTAGCCTGAACCGGCTGATGATCAGGCTAGCAGAGCTCACACTATCCGGTATTGTTGGATACGACTGTGTACCGCCAAAACCCCATTGACTATAATGGGACCCAGAGGTGATCTGGCTGGCTTTCCGGAATAAATGCCAAGTCTTGGCCAGACAAATACCGCTGCATGCAGTATTTATGCTGGTACAGCCAATCGGATCAGGCTACTGGGTTCCCAACGCTACTGTGAACATACTCTTAATGGAGAATGAACACAAAACCTATCCGGTGCCATTCTTTTTCATCTTTTTAGCTGAATATCGACTAATTCTCGGGCTCCTCTTCTGTCACTCAAGATGGCCAACCCTCTTCTCAGACTATCTTATGCATATTGTACATTTGGTAGCCCAAGACACTTCCTGCTTGTCCAGCCCTGCTCTTAGATTGGCCAGCTCCGTTCACATGAGCAGTGCTGGCCAATCCAAGAGCAGTAGAAAGTGTCGTGGGTTAGCAAATGCACAGCATGCATCAGGTAGTCTAAGAAGTGGTGCGGCCATCTTGGATGGCAAAAGAGGAGCCCAGAACTTGGTAGACCTGCAGGTAAAAGATGATAAGGATAAGAAGGGCCCCGGGTACGTTTTCTGTTCATTCCCTAGGTAATGTAAATTTTTCTTTAGGAACCGGCGCGTCGCTTTGACTTTGTATCCTGCATATAAGCTGCTACAAATGTTCATTATTAAAAACTTCACCATCTTTTGAGGCCCTTTTAGATGGGCCAGTGATGAACCAAATGAACTTTCATTCCCATTCAGAGCCCCATGTAAGGCTAGCCATACACACTGGATATAGATCGGTGAAACATGGTGATTTGACCAGGGCTGGCTGACCATCCAATGTTCATGGAGGCCTCTCAAATCTCCACTAACCCTAAATGGGTTCTTAGACATGATACAGGTTCTTCATAAATTCCAGACCGACACCTCCACTTCAGTGTCAGCTCTAAGGAGCATTGATGTGAAGGAACACTATTGAGATCAGGTTTTTGGACAGTCCATCAAAATAGGGAACTTTTACTTGTCTGTAATATAGTATGCTCCATATTTTTTTAATCAATTTTACCCGGTAGATTACATTAACCCTGGGGGCTTCACTTCATTATCAAAGCAAAACTCCAGTAACGGACCAGGCTTTTACTAGGGTCCATAATTAACTCCTCACACACTGCACTGGGGTGCTGTAATGGGCCTTTTCTGACAGGTAGGCCCTGATATGGCCAGGAGTTGGTTTTATAGGGCCCTATAAATATGGGTACCCAAATAATAAGGTCAGCAGGCCATGGGTCTCTGGATTCCATTGTAGATAGTAGGAGATACTCACATGTTCTCCATAAGTAATGAAGAAAAGGCAGCATAATGAGCCCCCATAGGTTTATTGTAAATTACTTCATTCTCTTCTTTTAGATTTCTAAATTTTAATTACCCGCAGCTTCAGCAATATATGCGCTGACATTAAAGGAGTTATCCAGGAATTTATATTGAATAGGTCATCAATATTAGAACGGTGGGGGTCAGACTCCCAGGACTCCTGCTAAAGAGGCCAGCACAAGTCATCATTATCAATTCCTGAATACCCCTTTAAATAAGTGTTCTCACTTACAATATTTAGCATCTATCCACAGGATAGGAGAATAGTATCTGACCACTGGGACTCTGGTAATCACAAGAATGAAGGTCTCAAAGTGGCCCATGAGACTGAAGTGGTAATGCACATGCTCTCTCATACAGTCCCAAGGAAGTGATGTTCCACTTTCCCCCATTCTCATTATTGTTGGCAGTGGTCGGACCCCCAGTAATCACATCCTGCGAATTGGAGATGAACACTGCTAGTGGGAAACTCCCTTTAACAACATTAAAAGGGTTGTCCGGCCTTTACTAAGTGATGACCTAACCTCAGAATAGGCCATCATTGGCTGATTGCCGGACATCCCACACCATGCATCCCTACTGATCAGCTGTTCAAGTGTATCACTATCACCGGCAGTCAGCAGCGGAACTACACAGCTCTGTCAACCTTATAGTGTCAGCCCACACCGATCAGCAACTGATGAATAGGGGTGGACTGGGAACTTAAAGGCTATGTACGCCTTCAGGGGCAATTTTTATTTTTATGATTGCATTTTGCTCATTTTGGGTACAAAATCATTTTTAAATTGACCTTTATTAAAAAATACTAAACAGCTTTGTCATAAAGGATTAACTTCTGCCTAGCTGTAAAGATGGTACAATACTTTCACTTTGTGCTGGTCATTAAATAAGTGTTTTTGAGCTGTAAGTAATTTAGAGATAACTAAATTACTTACAGCTCAAAAACACTTATTTAAGCCACATTCTTATCAACAAGATAAGAATTGCACTATAATGAGTGTTTATGAAGTCAGGAGATCAGAGATTAGGAGCCGTCAGCTGACCTGCCTGATGTAACCTAGTAAAAACTCAGAGCATGCTATTAAAGAATCTAAAGCTGTATAGAGAAAGGGGCTCAACATTTTTAATAAAGACCAATTGAAAAAATATATTTTTAGTTTAAAATGAGTACAATACAATAATAAAAATAAAAAAATATGCTCCCACTGATGTCCATAGCCTTTAAAGTGGCCCTGGAAAAAAATCTAAAAATGACTCCATGTTGTAGGTAGGTCCTAATTGACAGAAGGTGGGGCAACACAAGTAGGCAGGGACAACAGAAGTAGGTGGGGCCATCAATACCGTAATGTACAACAAAATTCCGCCCCAGCAGAACCAAATACCACAGTGTAGTGCAATATACTGCTGCCACGCCACAGTATGAAACTGTATCATAGTCCTGAGGATGGCAATACAGTTGAATTCAGGAGGGCACCTGAGGCCGCTGGCCAAGTGAATAGGTGCCTGATGCTCCTACATTAATTAATGCTGGGAGCATCAGATCTTTAAGTACCTGGCTGGTGGCCATGAGGTGGGCTTGGGCGGCCCCCTGGGCACTGGCTCACCAGGAAATTTCCCCATAGGGTTCATGGCCAGCCCGCCCCTGGTAATGGCCTTTTCTGAGGATAGGCCATCACTTAGTAAAGGCTGCTCCTGTCCTCGGCAGTTATAAAACCAAATGCCCCCTCATATCCTGAAATCTTCCTCCCGTATCTAGAACATCTTATTCTGTATGTCAGTTGCCCTGTACCATCTGCAGTCCTGTCACTGGATTTTCACTCCACATATCCAGCCTATTATGTTACATCTCTTAACAATGGTTTACTGCAAATAAAACAGGCTTCGTGCAGAATGTGACTAATAGCCATAAGGGTCAGGGATCTCCGCAACATGCTAATTGTCATCTGAACACCACATAATCTTCCTGTACAATAAATGAGCAAAATAATACCTTCCGTGAATGAGGAGAATTACATGAAGCTGAGTGGGTACGTAGCATGAGATAATATCCTGAGAGTCACGCTTGCTGACTACGCACCTATATATCTCAGCGCAATTTTCTGTGAAGTTCAATTGCCGTGAAACCGACAATTTTTCTTATTTGTATCCAGCAAAAGCAGAGCTTATTTCCATTTTCCTGAGGTTTGCTGAACATATGCAGATCAGCCACTTACGTCTCTGTGTTTGACTAAATGCCGGCTTTATAATTACTTTGCAAACAATGAACAGCATTAAGAAAAAAAAACATAAAACAAAAAACATCACCATCAATTTACCTGGAGACGTGCACATAAAATAGATGGAGAGGGCTTTCGCTGCCATGTAATGCTTATAGTGTCGCATGCTGCGGCCCCTGCAGATTTCCACTGGTATAATGGCATGTGACAGGTGAAAGCTATTCCCATCGTCTTGACATATGTCCAGCGCCACAGTGCAAACACGGGAGCTTAACACCTGCTTTATGATGTCAAGCAGGCACTTTGATGGAATACCACTGTAAAGTAGGGGAGCTGATAACAGGTTAGACAAGGCGCCGACTACTTCACACATCGTCAGAGTCACTGGACTAGAAGGGGGCATGTGTAGATTCAGACACCGGTCCAAAGAAGGATAGTATAGGCCACTAAGTACACTGGAGACCCTGTCATCTGGTGTCAGAGGGAACATTGAACACTATCAACGAGATGTATCAAAACTGGTGAAAATGAAAACTGGTTTAGTTGCAAATAGCAACCAATCAGATTGACCATTTCATTTTCCAAGTGTACTTGCTGGGAGTTATAGCTTTGTAACCGCAAGTTGCTGACCCCTGGTATAGGACAATGCATGTTACCCTATTTGTGTCATACCAGCATGACACTTAAAAATTAATCTGTGAATGAGTGGGTTTCATGGACGTCACAATCTGCAGACAAGTTAAAGGAGAACTCCATAAAAAATTAAGGGGGTCATTTGTTTTTCTGACTGTGCTTGTTGGGCATTACCAATATGGATCCCAAATTCAGAACTGTCTGGTAAAGCAGAGAGCCAAAAACATTTCACCTCCCAGGAGAAAGGAGACGGGTTCACCATTTGCTGCCCACACCAGCCATATAGGTTTTCCTTATTTTACGGGACTCTCATGCTCATATAACTGTACAATTTTTTTTTTTTTTTGGCTAGGGCATCTGTAAGTCACTGTGACAGGTCAGGTTTACCATGATCGATACCATATGGTGGTCCCATGTAGCTTTTTGCCCATTGTAAGCCTTAAAGCATGCCTGAGTTTAAAAAAATAAATTGCATTATGGCTGTGCTTTATTGTAGAATCATAACTACGAGAAGGAGCAGGTCTTTTTTGTGCTTCCCTAATGTCTTTCTCAGCCATAATATTCCCTGTTTCACTTGAACAGCTAGAAGCATTTCTCTCACAAGCAGGGGGTGTCTCTCTTCTATGCAATCCCCCAGTACTGTACTGCTGTGACCTCACTTCACACTATGTTTGTTTTCTTCTGGGGAGCTCAGAAAGCTGATATGGAGGGGGGGGGTGGGGGGATCGCACAAACACACAGGAGCTTCATTGCTCTTCAGAAGCAGTGTAGGTGCAGTTCTTTTATCAGGCTCATAATCTCAGCTAGCTCTGACACGCTCCCAATTCTTGTGAACTGCTTTCTGAGTCTTTGTTACTAGAGCCAGATCTAGCCTAACCACAGACAGTGACTCTTTTAGCTTGTGAAGTGGTAAACCCGCAATATCACTGCCACTTACAGATGACGCCATATTGTTATGGAGTCCCATCCCTTATGGCAATGGATGACTGATCCTTTTCATGAAAGAGTAAATGGGAGGTTTTAACATTGCATCCTGCATCAGGACTATTCGAGAAGAGCGAGGGCTCTAGGTAATGCTACCTTGAACTGATGTTAAAGACGATGTTATAATAGTGGCTCGCCCACACGCATGATCCATTACCCTCTGTTTGAAAAAGAGCCGGTCAGAAGCTTTATCATGGGATTAGCAAGGAGCACCTTAGGCAACTGTGCTTAACTACAGCCATGGCAGCTGCATTGGGGCCGAGCCTGAGGGGATGGACTCTGCCACTACGTAGGCAGAAGACGACATATAACTACAGTTCAGTTAGTGTCAGTAAGTGTCGGACTAACCCACTGGAGAATTCTCTGGCGGACCCTCTGACAATGTCACATGACCATTAATTCCTCCATCTGCTTAATGCTTTAGTTATTGCATGTGTAGTCGTCATGTTTTGGTGGCGGTATTATACACTGCCCTATGCAATTTATAGGTTAGTACAGTACAGGATGTCTAATCTATTTACAGACTGGCATATCATATGTTGTGTTTGCTTTATCTAGCATAAGGGCTATATTGCTCTTTAGTGCACATATTGATGAGTTGTTACATTATTAGGAGTTTTTTTGCACATATGCCA
This sequence comes from Bufo bufo, assembly GCF_905171765.1. Classification (NCBI taxonomy): domain Eukaryota; kingdom Metazoa; phylum Chordata; class Amphibia; order Anura; family Bufonidae; genus Bufo; species Bufo bufo. The sequence goes on from NC_053398.1 coordinate 44,588,062, forward strand.
TACTGGGTATACATCTTTCTATAAAAAGGGCACATGATAGAATTGGTTTTGTGCCTCCTTATATATTTTGTGCTATATAGCAGGGTATATGCAACGCCAGGGGGATTTTTTTTCCCTCCCTATTTCAGCAATACTGATTTTATGTAATTGTATTTTCATTGGAATCATGTATTAATAACATTTATTATATATTTTTTATTTATCTGGGAACAATTTTTGTTGTGTCTATTAATGTCACATGTCCACCCTGCCCCCTACCACAGGTCTGCTTAGTTTTAATACCCGGGCCGCGCAGCAACGCTGCCTGCCACTGTGTGCGCTGCCTCTACTCACCGAGAGCGCAGAGATGGAGCGAGGGGCGGAGGCGAGGCTAGCCTCAGACAGGAGCACACAGGCAGTGGCGGTAGTAGGAGCCAGGCCGCACATGCAGAGATTAGGTCAGGCCCTCCTCCCTTTTTTTAATGAGGCCCCTAACACCTATGAAGCTGGAGCTCCGACCATGGTCACAAGAAGCCCTGCCCTCACAGTCTTCAGCCGACATGTACATCTACATAATGTGTACTCAGAGAGATCGCTGTGTGTCATTGTGTCATCTGTGGTTTTACATAGGACTGCAGGTGACATCTTCTACATTATCTGTACTCCACCTCCCTCCTCTCTTGAAGTCATCAGGCCACCACTAGAAATCTCATGCAGGCTCACATCTCAGCTCTGTGTGCACCTGCACAGTCTGTGTCCTTCTATGGGCAGCAGCATCAACGGAACTGCGCATGCGCGGGAAAGAAGCGCAGTTCAGTCCATGGGAGACCCAATAAGACTGTCTGCACTGATGTTACTAAGGGTAGATACGGTAACAGGCTCGATAAGTTCGGTAAAGTTAGGAGCACAGCTTACCTTATCTGTGTAGATGAAGAAGAGGGTAACCACAATGAGCTCCAGTAAGAAGATGATCAACAGCAGGATAAAGAACTGAGGAGAAAAGAAAAAATTATAAGATTTGGATTTATTACTAACATCTCATTACTTTTCTGAACTTGTCGAATACCTGGTTCCCCCTTGTCCAATTAAAGGGGTTATCCGGAACGCACATACTGGTGACCTGTCCAAAGGATAAATCTGATTTGTAGGGGGCCCGACTCCTGGCAGCCCTGTGATCACCTGTTGGGTGAGCGCTGCGGACCCTTCCTTTGCCAGTGACGTCAACGCTCATCGGTCACATGGTCTATGTGCAGCTCCGTTCCATTCAGGTGAATAAGACTGAGCTCCAGTGCCAAGCACAACCGCTATACAATGTACAGCTTTGATAACAAGAGACCAAGGTGATCATCTGAGCGTCTCAGCCCCCTAAAATAGCGGATCGAGGGGTGTCGAGTATCTGATTCCCATCAATAGCTGAGTCCCGAACAACCACTTTAACCATCTCTTTCGCAACTCTCTATTAGGGCTCATGCACACAAACGTATTTTTCGTCCGTGGCCTTTCCGTTTTGTTTTGTTTTTTGCACCCCCTATGTGGAACCATTTACTTCAAGGGGGCCGCAAAAAAATGTAAATGACACTGTGTGCTTTTTGTGTCCATATATCCGCATGTCCGTTCCGCAAAAAAATAAAACGTCCTATACTGTTGTCTGCATTAGGGACATGGATAGGACATTTCTATAATGGGTTGGCCGTTCCGTTACGCAAAATGCGGAACACACATGGCCTTCATCTGTGTTTTGCGGATTCATAAAAAAACAACAGTCTTGTGCGTGAGCCCTTAGACCAGGGATGGCCAACCTGCAGCTCTCCAGCTGTTGTAAAACTACAATTCCCACCATGCCCTGCTGTAGGCTGATAGTTGTAGACAGTCTGGGCATGCTGGGAGTTGTAGTTTTGCAACAGCTGGAGAGCCGCAGGTTGGCCATCCCTGCCTTAGACCATCTACCATCTGGTTTCCAAGCCATGCATTGAGAATGAAACTGTTCTCACTAAAATTTCCAACCTCTTGGCAGGTAAACCTAAGAGACGCGAATCAGTCTTATTCCTTCTTGATCTATCGGCACAGTTGACGCCCCCCCCCCCCCTTCCTATTACTGAACACTTTCAGTTCTTTGAGGTTAAAGGGCACTGACTTATCCCTTCTTTCACTGTTTAATGTTTACTCCAATTTTATGAAAGGGATTATGTCACAAAACATATTCTACATTTTTCAAACCAGCACCTGGATCTCAGTACTTTTGTAATTGCTTGTGATTAAAAAATTGGTATAGACACTGAGCTATTCAATAACATATACCTGTATAGCGCCACCTGCTGTTGGGTACTTTCCTTATTTCTTGTCCACCTCACAGAGGTGGTTGAACGTACTAAATTTAAATCTTTAACTGCCAGCAGCCATATCTACTGATAGAAGATGTGGGAGAGTGCTGCAGCAAAAAGGACACATCCCCTGAGAAAGGACATGCCCCCCAATTGGAGCAATGATTGGGGAGATCTCTGGATCCATGTGAGGTACTGGGCTGGTTCTAGCTTTGTTAGAAAAAGACTGTCATGTACTGTGTGATGTCTGATTTTCTTTTTCACATCAGTCATGGCAGAACTCGAAGAAAAACAACAAGCAGTACGGTCCTGCGATCAAGTTCTTGAAGAAAAGGCATTGCAGATAGAATATGAAGTGTGAAAACAAATGAGCCGTTCAGGAGGCTCAGTCCCAGAATAATATAACAATGAGAAATACCTCCATTCGGACACACTTGATATATAGTACATATAAGCCTATCTATGGAAGACCCAAGAGAGATCATTCCTGCAATAAACTCCTATCCATGAAGAAATGAGGAGAAGAAAGTAGAAAAAGAATATAGAGAAAGATTAGTTAAATGGTAAACTAATGCAAAAAAAATAAAAGGGGGGGGGGGGGGGGGGGTAATGTTACGAGGGAAGGGTGAGTGATTATCTTCTGCCAAAAAGAGGAATAAGTGAGCTCAGTATATTCAGCAGAGTCTATGAAAGTGCATACATGTTGCCAATGCTTCGAGAAGATTTCCTTTAACTGTTTAAGGCCTCATGCACACGACCGTTGTTGTGTTCCGTTCCGCAAAATGGGGTTCTGTTGTTTCATGATCCGTTTCCGTTTTTGTTTCCGTGTGTCTTCCTTTATTTTTGGAGGATCACCAGACATGAAGGAAAGTAAAAAAAAAGTCTAAGTCAAGTTTGCCATGCAAATGATAGGAAAAAAACGGACGCGGATGACAATCTTGTGTGCCTCCGCGTTTTTTCACGGTCCCATTGACTTGAATGGGTCCGCGAACCGTTTTCCGTGAAAAAAATAGGACAGGTTATATTTTTTTGACGGACTGGAACCACGGATCATGGACGTGGATGACAAACGGTGCATTAGCCGAGTTTTCAACGGACCCATTGAAAGTCAACGGGTCCGCAGAAAATAATGAAAAACGGAACAACGGACACGGAATAAAACAACGGCCGTGTGCATGAGGCCTAAGGCTTCTTTCACACCAGTGATACATATTGTGTCAGGATCTGTTCAGGAAAAAAAAAATGATGGGTTTGCACGAAAGTTCAAAAGTTTTTTCTGCGATTGCATTCAGTGTGTTTGTTTTTTTACACCTGGATTGTATCCGGATCGCATGTGAAAAAAAAAAAAAACAATCTCCATCATCTAGCAACCGTCAGTGAATAATGTATTGTATCCGGATGCCTTCAGTTTTTTACTCAAGCCCTTTTCACTTCTGTGGAGCCCGAGCTGCGTGAAAACTGCACCATATAGAACATGCTGCGATTTTTCCTTTTTTTCCTGGACGCAGAGATGATGCGTGAAAAACAATGCTCCTGTACACAGATCCATTGAAATGAATAGGTCAGGATTCAGTCCGGATGCTGTTCGTTCACTACACGCATCGCAACCAGACGGAAGACTCACTCGTGTGAAAGAGGCCTTATTGTGTCCTTTGCTGCAGGGGTTAAACAGGGGGTGTAGAGGTAGGGATCATTCTCAGGGTTATATTTCACTCGGAATTCTCATTCAATCCTTATACTTCAGACACTTGCTCTGGATCCTTGGTTTTAAAGCTCTCCACCATGCTGCTCCCTCTGACCTTCACTTCTCTAACTACGATTTCAGATTCCACAGATGAATTGCCCCAGTCTTTCTCAGTTTTCAGAACCTTGCCCCTCCCCCGATGTACAAGGTCCTCTCTTCCATTTAGCTTTATTTAAACTTGGATTAAAAAGTTTCTAAAAATGATAACAATAGTATTATTCCATGTCTCAAGTGGTTGACATACATGCTAGGACTACATGCAGAACATGGTTTGATTGGAAGACGCCCTTTAGCGGTAGTCCGTCAGCAGGAAATTCACTGGTAAACCAGGCACAATGGCTTGTACGGCTAGCTCAACTGACTGCAATGATACTTTTCACTTGATTGACAGGACCAGGCGAGATGACTATGTAGGAACCGGACCCTGTCAATCAAGAAGAAGCAATACGCATCGCGTCGGTGCTCCCCTGGGTGATCGTGTAGGGAATCAGAGCCTGGTCCCAAAGCAAACGCAGCTAACCAATGCATTGTAGGAAAGTAGGGGTGGTGGGGCGCCACTACCATAAAATCATATTTTTGTAAAAAACAAACACATTAAAAACGATAAAATAATAAATCCATTAAGGGCAGAAAGCAAATAGTGCTAAAGTGCGGCACATTTTGGAGACAGTCTGTGCCCTTTCTCAAGCACCTATAAAAGGAATAACAGCAGGGATTTAAATACCAAGTGCGCAGGTATTTAAACCACTTCTGTTATTCTTTTTACTGGAGCTAGAGAAAGGGCGCAGACTGTCCCCAAAATGTGCCGCGCTTTAGCACTATTTGCACTTTGCTCTTCATGGGTTTATTATTTTATTGTTTTTCATATAATAAAATTTTTTGCACAATAAATATGTTTTACGGTAGTAGCGCCTATATCCTCTTTTCCCCCCACACTTTCCTACCCTGTCAATCAAGAAGTCAGAGGAAGCAGGAGGAGCAAGGGCACATAGAGTGGCTTCGGCCCTGGTGCACTTAACTGCTCATTTGCATATGGATGAAAAGTAATTTTTCTCCCAAATGAAACAACACATCAATAAGTGAAAGGCATCATTCAGCTGAGCTAGCCCTGCAACATAATGGATAAATAGTGAATTCCCTGGTGACAATGAAAAATCTAGCCACACTGGTCTTCTTATATTTCATTTTTTTTTCTTATTGATATAATACTTAAGCCCACACATGGTGTTAAATATATATATATATATAATAATTTTTTTTCAAGAAAACCGACCATTTATAGTCACGAGGGAGGGGGAGTTCTGGCAACTCTGCACAATCTGTTCCTAGAAAGCAGGCAGGGGATTTTCTACATGATTATATTAGGTAAAAAAGCAATAAAGACATAATATGTTCTCTCGATGCCCTTGTTCTCTGGCTTCTTCCCTCTAGAAATTACATTTACACAATCCACAGAGTTTCATTAAGGGAGGAAAGAAATCAGCAATGTGTTTCCTTAGTTCCAGTAACTACGTGGAGGCGATGAGATGGCTGGGAGCGCAGGCACAGACTATCCTACTGCTGAGAAGGGACGACTCTTTATGATCTGCTCGCTAGGATAGAAGATAGAGGCCATTAAATGACCAAAAGATTCACTCACTGAGAAAGGCACGCTGCGCCACACAATACATGTTCCCCGCATTTATACCGTCCGGCTTCACAGATGATGAAGAAAGACCTTGGTGGGCGATAATGAGAGGCAGTGCCACGGGGTACTGCTCAGACTTTACTGCCCTCCCTGCATTTCTTGCTTCTACAGTATATAAGAAGCACTTTTATAGATATACTGTAACATGGGAACATACAATGCATTCTGAGGACGTAGATACAGGTGAATTCAGCGGTGAAGCAGGGAGCCAGCAGCTCCCTGCTTCACCATTCCCTGACCTGTGCTTTCCCCAGCAGTGGTGATGCAGTGACGTCCTGCTGAGCTGAGCAGGAGAGAGCACAAGCCGGGGATCATCCTCCTGCCTGTGCGCTCTCCTGCTCAGTTACTGCATTGCACCTGCTGCTGGAGAAAACATGATGTTCTCAGTTCATCAGGGGAACAGGACTAGGTGAATTTTATATTATTATTATTATTATTATATTAACAGTAAAGGGGCTCCTATTGTAAGATGGACACTAAGGAGCATGACTACTGTATGGGGCACTAAAGGAGCATGACTACTGTGCAGGGGCACTAAGGAAGCACGACTACTGTGTGGGGCACTAAGGAAGCACGACTACTGTGTGGGGCACTAAGGGAGCAGAACTACTGTACGGGGGGCACTAAGCGAGCATTCTACTGTGAAGGTTGCACTATGGGGGAATAACTACTGTGTGGGGTCACAAAGGGGACTCGGCAGGATTGGGTGTGTATAGACCAGCTCTGAGCAGAGTTAGAGGCGTGGTTCAGTGTAGAAAAAATTGCTCCAGCATCACATGGACTTCTGCTGTTGTCCTTCCTTAGGCTTTTCAAAAGTTGGAAGGTATGCAAAATACATATTAAAGGGGTTGTCTGGCGGGATTACATTTTTCATATATGAGGCAGAACTGGTTAATGGCTAAAATAAAAAAAATAAAAAAAAGCATGACCTTACCAATCCCCCCACCATCCCGATTCTTATGGGTCTCCACTGCCTGGTTCAGGCTTGACACACAGGAAATGGCAGGAGATGGCCACTAAGCCAATGCCTGGCTGCGGCAGGTGAACGCTGTGGCTACTGATTGAATGTTTGGCATCTTCTGCTATTTTGTTTGTATCAAGCCTGGACCAGGATGTGGAGACCAGTGGAGAGTCGGTAAGCTCTGGAACAACAGTGGAAGGGGATCATTCTGCTTCTTATCTAGAAAAATGTATCCCCAGAGACATTCCTTATAGATACAGCAGGAATGACTAAAAACTAGTGCACTAAAAATATTCTCAAAATCAAGAGGAGGCCTACAGAAGTGGTGTGGTACCCAAAGCCCCAAGAATACAGAGGATCTGTCACTTATGTAGTGAAGCCAAAAACAGACTACAGACTATAGGTCCTATAGGTTAGTTTATAGGAAAATCTGGCCTAGTAGCTTATGTTATGGAAATACCTAAGCAGAAGGTTTGTTCCTTCTAGACATTTTGCTGTAGAAGCTGTTATGGGGGAAATCTAAAATGACACAGTGACAATTCATATGATAAATGGTTGGCTTGAGTCCACTATAGTGACTCTCTGCTCAAAGAGTGGTAGCGGGGGGACTCCCTCTATAACATCCATATGCCCATATAAGCCACATGATTCATGATACAACCCAATTACGAAAAATATATAATAGATTACACCTGCTGGGATTTAATATACTGTGTACAGGATCTGGGATGCTTCAGTAACCACGAGCTATAGCTCAGAGCTTCAGAGACATTGGTGTAGACCACTTTGCTGATGACCCATGCTGACTCCTGAGTTGTGAACCACCGAGGACAGAACTTTAGATGAGAAAACAACGGGCCAGATTTATCATTCCTCTGACAGCTCACTCCACTTTAACATATGGCTAAAGTCAGTTTTAGCCAAGTCAGATTTATGATCGGCCCTTTATGACTGTAATAAATGTGGTTTGACGGTAGCAGTTTATCCGTCAGTAAGCAGCTTTACAAAAGTCGCTCATCTTTACGAAAAAGTCGCACGTTTTTATGAAAAAGTCGCATGTTCTATTAAAAAGTCTCATAAGATAAGCATGGTCCTCACTGGAGTGAAATTGGGACTTTTTTGCGACTTTTTTGCGACTTTTTTAAATAGTCCCAATAGTAAATCTGTCTAGAGATTCATTTACATAAGAAAACACGCCCACTTTCAGAAAACTGGCGAGCATAGTGCAGAGCAGAAAAAAGTCGCAAATTTGTGCGCAGTTTTAGCGTTTGGGACTTTTTTGGGACTTTTTCACTCCATTATTCTGACTTGAGCTAATGATAAATCTGGCCCAACATGTTCTCCGTCCTCTCTAACCACTGATGGCTTCAGGCTAGAAAATTTCATGTTTCGCGGAAAATAAGAAGGAAGCTGCTCGGCCGTTATTAAAAGATGTGTCAGAAGTTATAATAGAAATGTGCATCCGTAATCCCCACCTCTTCCTCGAATGCATCACCAAATTACCACACTTGTGCTGCTGCCAACTCTGCGGTGCGTACAGAGATAGTAAAATCAATTTGAGTTCCTGCTCGAACTCTCCTGGGCAAGCGCTAAAGTGTGTTTTTATTTCCTGCTCTTCCCTCAGCTCCTGGCTTCTCTTCTGTCATATTTCATTCTGCAGTAGCTCTGCATTGGAGCCGAGAGGATTGAATGTCGCACAGCTGGCATCCTCTGTAAGATCACGGTTAACCTTTCTGCTCTCTCCATGCCGACATAGCGCAGCTAAAGGGGGAAACGTTGGGTGACGGAGGACAATCGTCTCTTTTTATAAGGATCAATACTGCAAAAGTAAAGGACCTTATAAACCTGAACGAGCTACAGACCTAAAATAGTCAGAGATGTTGGGTCAAGGGGTGAACGGTTTAGTATGTGTAGTTCCCAGAAGAGTGACGGTAAGTAGTGTTGATCGAGCGGGTGCTCTGGCCAAACACATCGGTATGCTTGTGTGCTCTAACGAGCACAGTGGAAGTCAATGGGAGAACCCTAGGCAACCCCTGCTCGGAAGAGAAGAGGGTGTCTGGTTCACAAAAAAAGGTTAGAAATTGATGGAAACCCCATCAAAATGGTTTGGAAACAGCATTAAGAGGATAGCTGGATGCATCTTGGACTCCTATTATCTATGACATACAATAGACAACCACACAAAGGCTATATGCCAAAAGCCAGGTATGTGCAAACCAACAATCTATCCATGAGACAGATAACAGCCAGCATACCTTACAATGGCAGCCTTGTGCACAATGAGACATTCCAAACCAGCTTTCATCTGACTTGAGAGCCAGTAAGCCTCAAAGTTACTTCACATCTGTTGGATGGCTTGAGTGGACCTGCACACCTAGATCAATATCATTAGGGTGACAAAAAGTTTTCTGATTGTCCTAACATAATATTAAATAACCTTTCTATACAGTTTTGGCATGTAAAAACTCATTTGCATAAACATGGGCATATGGGAAAGGCATGCAAATTAGCAGAATCTGCCTTGTTTTTCAGCTGAAAAACCATTTGCATAGAAAATTTGCGATCTACACTACTCATGAACAACGCCATCTATTGGTTTCATAGTCTTATGACAAGAGTAATAGTCTTGTCATAAGACTATGAAACCAATAGATGGCTCTGTTCATGAGTCATGAACTGCGCCATCTATTGGTTTAATAGTCTTATGACAAGACTATTAGTGTAGCCTTTTGCATGGAGTAGTTCATGAAACCAATAGATGGTGCTGTTCATGAGTAGTGTAGATCCCACATTTTCCATGCAAATGGTTTTTTAGCTGAAAAACAAGGCAGATTCTTCTCATTTGCATGTCTTTCCCATATGCTCATGTTTATGCAAATGAGTTTTTACATGACAAAACTGTATAGAGAGGTTATTGAATTTTATGTTAGGACAATCAGAAAACTTTTTGTCACCCTAATGATATTGATCTAGGTGTGCAGGTCCATCCAAGCCATCCAACAGATGTGAAGTAACTTGGTTTTATGCTCGGGTCTCCCATTGACTTTCATTGCATTAAATTGTACCCGAGCACCTGCAGTATTCGGCTGAGCACTCGGATGTCGCGAGCATAGCGATGTTCGAGCCTAACAGCAGTTCGGCCGACCATGCTCGCTCAACACTAACGGAAAGGCTACCTGCACATGGTGCGGATTACGCACAGTCTTTCTGGGCGGATTCTCGTGCTGAAAAGCTTAGGGTACTTTCACATTTGCGTTGTTGGATTCCAGCAGGCAGTTCCGTCGCCGAAACTGCCTGCCGGATCCGGAAATCCGGATGCAAACGGATAGCATTTGTACACTGATCCGGATACGTCTCACAAATGCATTGCAATACCGGATCCGTCTCTCTGGTGTCATCCGGAAAAAACGGATCCGGTATTAATTTTTTTCATATATTTATTTTTTTCGCATTTTTAAAAGTCTGCGCATGCGCAGACTGGAAAACCAGATCAGTTTTTCCAGAACACTTAATGCATTTCAATGGAAAATAATGCCAGATCCGGCATTCCGGCAAGTGTTCCGGAATTTGGGACGGAGAAAATACCGCAGCATGCTGTAGTATTTTCTCCGGCCAAATACCGTAAGAGTGACTGAATTGAAGAAATCCTGATGCATACTGAACGGATTGCTCTCCATTCTGAATGTATTAGGATAAAACTGATGCATTTTTCCCAGTATTGAGCCCCTAGGACGGAACTCAATACCGGAAAACTTTAACGCTAGTGTGAAAGTACCCTTAGAGCAGAGAGAGAGCAGAATGTAGAGTAGAGTGTATTGAAGTGTTGTAGGAGGAAAACAAGTGTATGGAGGAGAGAAACAGGCATCATCCACCATGTAGTCTGCTATTTCTACCCCTTGGTCATGGCCAGGCTAAGGGAGTACAACGAACATTTATCTACAGCAGCAAAGCACAAGAAGACCATAAGTCTATGTCTAAATGAAGCAAGCCTAGCGAGGGTTAAGGCTGAATCCAGCCTATGGACTTCACAAGCACAAGTGCCTGAGAGCAACTTTAGGAGTGCCGGGACACAAATGTATAATTGATGCGCAGAATTGTCCTTATTCACTAGAAGCCTTCCGGGATATAGTGGAAACCTAAAAACCTGAATCCTTCAGAAGAGGATCCTGAAAAAAGATATATATATATTAATGTACATATATATATATACATGCATACCAGAGTACTATAGTTTGGACTTAGAGTAATTGCAGAAGTCTTGCCTGTAAAGCAGGGGTGCACAACCTTTTTTGGTCTGAGGGCCGCATTGTCACATTGCTCTATTTCAAGGTACACAGGCCGATGTAAAGTGACTGGGGAGGAATGATCGCCATCACAGTCATTCCTCCTTCATTTAGTAACATTGACTATCAGTAGCACATCCCTGATCACACAGAGAGATGTGCGGCACGATTATACCGCCAGTTATCATGAGTGAGTGTCCCTATGAAGACGTGTTTCCAATAATTGACCTGAATATCTCGCTGCTGGCCCTGGAAAAATACTAACAGTTTTGTAGTCGGGTACAAATTGATAGAAGTCCGGGCCAGCAATACCATATTGTGGCACATTATACCGCCCCACAGTTCATCACACAATACTGCCCCCATGAGCACAAAATACATCCCCAAAAACTCTCACTGGCTGGCCGTGAGGAGGGCCCAGGCAGCCCCCTGGGAAGTTACCCTGTGAGATCTATGGCTAATCCACTCTGGCTTAAAGGAATTTCCCAGTAAAAATGAATTTTTAACATGTTCTTGCAGCATGGCCCCTTAAACCGAAGAGTTATACTTACCTGCTCCCGGCACTGATTACACCTGTCAGTACATGGCCATGGTCACATTTACCTCTGCAGCCAATCACTGGCTTCAGCGGTGATGTGGCCACAAGCAGCGTGTCACTGCTGCAGCCAGTCATTGACTGGAGTGGTGTATGTGACCATGGTCATGCACGGACAGGTGTAAAAGTGCAGGAACCGGAAGATGGAGGCAGCGGGGGCAGGGCGGCATGGAGCAGGGAGACAGCGGGGGCAGGGCGGAATGGAGCAGGTAAGTATGCATCTTCTGGTTCAGGGGACACGCTGAAGGAACTTGTTCATAAATAAGTGATTTTCCTCACTGCAGAGGCAGTGCTCCCTGGTTATTACCGCCTCCTGCCAGTTACAGGCGCCCTGCAATAACCAGTAAGCACTTTCTCTTACTAGTAGGGGAAAGCGATTATTGGTTAACACTTTAATAACCAGGCCTGAAAAGACACTTTTTTTGTGTTTTTGTGCACCTGGTGGTTCGAACGGTTGTAACTTTTTTTATGTGTTGGGACTACCAAAATAATTTTTGCAACAATTTCTCACTTGACAGATAGGGACTTATAATTTTTTTTTTGTTTTACTGCACAAAACATTTTTAAAAAGTATTTTTTTTGTTCAAACTATAGCTCCTTATTCTTTAAATATGCAAACTGACACCAAAATAAATTATTATAATTAGTTCCCTATTTTGTGTCGGTCGTTTTGTTATATTTACCATATATGTATAGTTAGTTTCACATGAATGGGGCGATAATGGCAGCGGTTTTGGTTGGTGTGGGTGTTTTTTCTTTTATGTATTCTATTATTTTTCATCTTTTTTAACTTAATTTTTTATATATTTCTGCTACAAATAATATCCCCCAAGAGGTCATAAAAAGACCTTTGGGGGACACTGACACTTTTTGTGAATTTTTCACTATTTATTTTTTATTTATTACTTTTATTTGTATTTTAATAATATTTTATTGTATTCTTTTTTTTATACTTGGTTTATTACTTATTATTTAAATATATTTTTGCCACATAATATTTCCCCCAAGAGGTCACAAAAAGACTGTTGAGGGACAATGAACACTCTACTATTTTGCACTTTTTTTTCTTTTTTTTGTATTTTATTATTTTTTTCTTTTTCATTTTCTATATATTTTTTTAAAATATATTTTTGCCACATAATGACAAGGGATCATAAAAAGACTGTTAGGGGGCAGTGAACACTCTTTTACTTAGCAATTTTTCCTTTTTATTTTATTCCTTTTATTTGTATTGTATTTTTTTTATAATTTTCTATTTTTTTGCCACATCATATTTTATTTTATTTTTTCTTTTATTTGTGATTTATTATATATATTTTTTTTTTTTAAACTTATTTAATATATTTTTTCCACATAATTTGTCCCCAAGAGGTCACTGAAAGACCTTTGGGGACACAGACTTTTTTTTTGCACTATTTCCACTGTAACTGGGGCATCCAAAGGAGCCCCAGTTACAGGGGAAACCAGCCTGCGGTGGGGGCATTGTACACAGGCATAGCTGATCAGGTCTCCTAACCCTGCAGCTCAGCGCTCCTCTGCCCCCAAGCCGGGTGCACCTTACATAGCGCTCACCTGTGTGAGGAGAGGGCAGAAGCGCTGATAAACTGCTTCTGCCTTCTCCTCGGCTCCCCCGCTGTCACTGACAGCCGACGACCCGTCCTGCTCCTGCTACAGTGCAGGGGCAGGAGCTGTAATGATTCATTGCGCAGCGCTGCGGGCAGAAACACAGCTGATTTTAAGATCAGCTGTGTTTCTGTCCAGGAGGACGGGGGCCGCAAATCTTGGCTCTGGGGGCCGCATGCGGCCCGCAGGTTGTGCACCCCTTCTGTAAAGTGTCAGCCTTAAAGAGAACTCCCTAACTGACAATTGCCTAAACCTGATAAAAGGAATAATATTGAACCTATTTCTGAGTCATCACTCATGCCCTACAAATAAACTGTATCTGTACTGACTACCTGAAGACAATTGATTCAGTAAATGTTAAACTGTTTGATTACAACCGACCCCTTATCATTTCTACTACTACTCTCAACATTTGCACCTTACGGTGCTGGCGTCATGAACACAGGGTCCCAGCTACCAAAGCACCTAAAACATCGGCATGCTCAACCTGCGGCCCTCCAGCTGTTGTAAAACTACAACTCCCACAATGCCCTGCTGTAGGCTGCTAGCTGTAGGCTGTTCAGGCATGCTGGGAGTTGTAGTTTTGCAACAGCTGGAGGGCCGCAGGTTGAGCATGCCTGGATACCATCAAGGGCACCTCAACTTCCATCTGGCTGGTGTTCCTTGCAATAGAGAGGATTTAGTGCTGTCTTCCCATCCACTTCACTGCCAGCCCAGGGAGGGTCTGCTAACCGTGAGTAAATGAACTACTACCCCCATTGGCCCACCGGGAGCCTCAAGTGTTTCCCCTGCGGTCCGGCTAGCTGCCCAAGCACAGGCAGTCTATTGTGGGGATAGGGACTTTACCGCAACGCTACATTACAGGCCACAGCTCTGTTCACACTACCATCATGGTCTGTGATGGATCCATTTTTAAAGGGATCCCAATAAATCTTGACAGACCCTACTGACTTTTAATAAGATCCATCAGGTTTCAAATATGGTTTGCAGTCAATGTCTGGTGTCAGTCCAGATACGTCCCTGGACGTCACTCCGGTCATCACATGGTACGTCACATGATCTTTTACCATGGTGATTCACCATGGTAAAAGATCATGTGACGTACCATGTGATGACCAGAGTGACGTCATCCCAGGTCCTTAAACTATAGTTAATGCTCTCCACAGGTCCTATACAGTAAAAGAGTCAGACGGAGATGCCCGGCATCGCGAGCAAGTGGATTAAGGTGAGTTAAATGATTTTTTATTTTTTTTAACCCCCTCCAGCCCTGTTTTACTTAGCATTCTGTATTCAGAATGCTATTATTTTCCCTTATAACCATGTTATAAGGGAAAATAATACTATTTACAGAACACCGATCCCAAGCCCGAACTTCTGTGAAGAAGTTCGGGTTTGGGTACCAAACACGCGCGATTTTTCTCACGCGAGTGCAAAACGCATTACAATGTTTTGCACTCGCGCGGAAAAATCGCGGGTGTTCCCGCAACGCACCCGGACATTTTTCCGCAACGCCCGTGTGAAAGAGGCCTAAGTGTGATCTCCCCCGTCTTATCTGTTCTGTGAGCTCAGCAGCTGAAAACAAACATAGTGGGAAGTAAAGGTGGACTTACATGGCCCGATTTTCAGGCAGATTATCGGGAATGACCGTTCCTGTGACAATCTGCCCATCTAAATGTGCCGCCAATCACCCAATGAATGAGCAAAACGCTCGTTTATCGGGTGATCCTGTCGTTCGTGCAGGCACATCAATCATCGTTTCTGGGCAGCAGATCGTGTGGTCTAAACAGCGATTTGCTGCTCAGAAACAATTATTCTGTATAGGGACGAGACATCGCAATAGTCATCCGTGATGAT